>NC_053428.1:80357346-80957346 GCF_007990345.1 Gossypium hirsutum | reverse complement strand
TAAATATATGGGCATGTTTTCATACCATATGACAGTGATTATAATGTTCTAACGATGTGAATATGCAGTGAATATGTGCAAAAAATCGGTAAGTAAATATGTGATAATAATGTG
This sequence comes from Gossypium hirsutum, assembly GCF_007990345.1. Lineage (NCBI taxonomy): Eukaryota > Viridiplantae > Streptophyta > Magnoliopsida > Malvales > Malvaceae > Gossypium > Gossypium hirsutum. Next base: position 80,957,232 of record NC_053428.1, on the reverse strand, counting down.
GATATTTTGGCCTTGTGATTTTATGAGACCATAGGAAATAGTTGGCATGTCATAGGATTGTGAGTACTCACCTTTGTGCTGTGATTTTGGGGAGTTGAGGCCCAAGGATAGTTTTTGGAGAGATATGGGAATGTGAGCTAAACTCTATTCACTGGGATATGTGTGTTTGGTGTCTTGGAAAGTGTTAGCTATACGCTTCACTTATAGGATCTGTTCAACTCTATTAGTCCTTTTGGTGTGTTAGAGATCCATGTATCCAATGTGTGGTGCTAGAATGTAACACCCCACACCCGAGCCCTACGCTGGAACGGGATACGAGGCATTACCACACTTAATCACATGCATACAATCATATCGATGTCGTTAAGACTCGATCAAATTTAAAAAAATTTCAAACTTTATTTAAACACCTTAATTTGGGCCTACGAGGCCCCAAACATCCATCGAAACCCATTCGGGACCAACCCGGGTCCTTTAACTAACTTTAGAAAAATAAATCTTGAAACAGAGCACACGTCCGTGTGGTCATTATAACACGGCCGTGCTAATGGCCCATGTGACACACATAGCCTAAGCATCTCGGTACACGCCCGTGTCCCACGCCCATGTGAATTAAATTCTAAATTCAAACCTACAGGGATTTTCACACTGCCTGACACACGCTCGTGTCTATAGCCCGTGTCCCTCACACGGCCATGACATGCCCGTATCCTAGCCCGCGTCTAAAAACCTTGAAATTCTATTTCTGACATCAGCATCCAATTTAGGGCACACGGCCAAGGCACACGCCCGTGGCCAGAGGCCGTGTCCTCCACACGGCTGAGACACACGATCGTGACTGTGCCCGTGTGTTTACTACCATGCATATTGACTCGAAAATTTTATGTGCAAGGGACACACAGCCAAGTAACATGCCCATGGGGCTGACCGTATGTCACACACGACCTAGACACACGCCCGTGTATCTACTCGTGTAGACAAAATAAGGCTATTTACCAAGTCTTTTTGCCACCCCTACTTGCACTAACCTACATAACATCTAACATGACAAATCCACACAACAATACAAGGTCTAATCAGCCACACAAGGCATTATCTCATTCATGCAATTTACTTATCCATGAAAATATCATCATTTGCGTATATCAATAACAAACATTAGCCATTATCCAAGGCTTTATACAAAATGAAGGGATTCATCCCAAGCCAACACATTTGGCCAAATTAACATTGACACAAATCTCAAAAGTCTAGGCCCTATACATGCCATATTCAAAAAAATAAAACCAACTATACCAAGTGCTTTGGTTGATAGTGTGACCAATGCCTCCAACGTCCGATGATCCTAGAGCTAATTAGGCGGCACTATAAGAAAATGGAAAGGAGAGGGAGTAAGCATAAAGCTTAGTAAGTTGCATGCAAATAAATATAACAACAACTTTACCATACATCATCATGCTCATAATTCAAAAGTAGGAATAAGCACAACTTACTCATCATTATCCAATACAATTCACATAGCATATATTGAGCTCACATCTCATACATTTCAAATAGGTACCTGTACCACTCACAACATGGTTATACTTTTCTCGTTTAACTTAAACTGTAACTCTCACCGTTGAACCATTTGGAATGCTATTGGATATTCACTAAGCCTCAAACATAGGGTATAATACCGACGCCATGTCCCAAACATGGTCTTACACTGGCTCATCCATCAAGTCGATGCCATGTCCCAGCCATGGTCTTACACTGACTATTGAAATCGAGACCGATGCCATGTCCCAGACATGGTCTTACATTATCTCTCACATATTAGTGCCGATTGCATGGCCCAGACATGTCTTACACTAGCTCTTGTCTCAATGCCGATGCCATGTCCCTGACGTGGTCTTACACTAGCTCTCACAATGTGGCCGATGCATGTTCCAAACATGTCTTACACTAGCACACAAATAGCCCTGTTAAAACTGTTCAAACGGGAGTTGTACTATCTCAATATTCATCATACATAATCATTTCCACAAACAAGCAATTTATGTTACATCAATTCAAACACATATAATAACAAGGTAGTTGTATTATTTACATACAACTTACCTCGGATTACAAAATGTAGACGACTATTTTGGCTTAGTCCACTTGTTTTACTTTTCCCCGATCTAGGCCTGGATTTTGTAATTCTTGATCTATATTGATAAAAATTCAAAAATTTAATCATTTTATTCATCTAAGTACTTAACAATTCATAATTGGGCAAAATTGACCATTTTGCCATTGGACTTTCACAAAATTACGATTTTTTCCTTGGGCTTGTAAATCGATTTTTATCAAATTTTCACATTAACCAAGCCTAGTCGAACCTATTTCATACATATAGCAACTCATAAATTCAAACATTTCATTCATTTATTACCTATTTTACAACTTATGCAAAATGGTCCTTAGTTAGGGTTTCCATGAAAACTACTTCACAAAAGTTGTTTATTTCACAACCATAACTCATATTCTTCCATAAAATTTTAGCAAACATCATAATCTTGTAATGCCCCAAAATCTGAGTATTTATTTTTGTATGTTATGTTGCATAAATGCATGCTTGCTCTAGTGGTTGAGTGTCCTGAGAAGTGTCGAAGAAGTCCTGAGTTCAAGCTTTGGCTCGTACAAAATTTTGTTTTTACTTGAATAAACCCTGTCTCTAGTCAGTAGGCTTCTTAGATAAATATGGTTAAAACATGACACAAAAAGCCTGCTGGTCCAGGGGATAGTGGTGTGTTACTACTACTAAGGGTCTTGAGTTCGAGTCCCGCTGTGCTCAAGGAGTGTTTTATTTTCCTTCTCTTACCGTGTGAGAAGTAGAAGTTGACTGAAATACTGCTAGTTGAGGAGAGTTTGAATTCGGTGGTTGAGGAGGTAATGGTGGAGTGATATTAGGAGGATTTTGAGGGATTTGAACATGGAGGAGTTATAGCCGAATAGGGCTTTGACCACTCAGGAATTCGGCTGTAAGTTGGTAATTGGTCACTTTATTTTGGGTTTTTGCCAAATTGTGGTTCTTCTCACTCTTTTTTTTCTGAAGCCAAATATCTCTATTGTTCTTTTAGTGTATCTTTCGGTTCTAGTGTGTTTCGATTCTTCCTTCTCCACTTTTCGCTTTGTTTCTTAGGTCGATTACCTTCTTTTGTTTTTAGTTTTGGAAAGTGCTCTTTGACTCCTTTTCGTCTTTTTTTCCCCCAATCAATTCTCTTTTGGCTGAATATACCATCTCCCCCTCTTTCGACTCTCGTGGTTATCAGAGTTCATTTCTATCCATCTTGCTATTGTGACTGAATACCCCTTACTTCTCCTCTCTTTTCTCCCTCCAAACCGTTCCTCTTACTATCTCTTCCTATTTGGTAGCCATGCCGATTACTCTATCCCTTTCATTGCAGTTTGGCTTTTGTTCTCTGACAAATCGGTAAGTACTCTCGCACTGTTTAAAACCAAACACTAATTTCTCTTCTTGCCGATTCTTATCTTCCTTCTCTTAGGTGTGGTGTTTCTTTTGGTTTCTAGAAATTCTCTAGGAGTGAAGGAGTTTGCAAGTAAATACTGAAGCAGTCTAAACCTTTCCCTCATCACTCGATCAAAGGTAACTCTGTTTGCGATTATTGTGTTCAATTGGAGCATGACTTATATATGAAGGTGTTGGTCGATTGCCCTATTTTCCCCTATTTTTGGTTTTGTGTTTTCAATAAGCCAGTATATTGATCCAAGTCATGTGTTTATGTGATCATCGTTAATAGATTTCGTTGTTAATGCAGCTATTCGATAAGGAGGGTGAATCAGGCTTCGTCAACAGTTTTAACAGGGCTAAACAACACTCTTTCAATCAAGGCAAGTATCAAATGTTATTTGGAGTTAAGTGATAAAAAAGGGTGATTAACCCTATTATCAAGCGACTAACAGAATCCCTTGATTGAATGTAGGTTTGGTGCCCGTGGGCTATTCGCACGTTTTCGTAAAGAGGGTGTAACCACACTGCTATAAACGTAGATCGGCAAAAGCTGGAAAAATATTATTATTGACGCTACACGAACATGCGCTCGCTTGTGTGGTAATCCAAATGCCTAAAACTGGGCGTTTGATCATGGAGGCCACCATGAGCGATTTCATGGGCTTAGGCCGTTTTGGGCCACGTTGGGCCGAAATGGGCCATGTAAGCCCCACGGACTCGTGGGCCCCACATAGGTAAACCCCACGAAAGCATAGAGAGTATTGGGCTAGGCTGTGTAGTTCAAGTGGCCAGAGCCATTACTGGGCTAAACGGGTTCTACGGGTATGTGGGCCCACTTGGGCCCGTAATATGGGCCTTAGGCCATTTTCATTGATTGATTGTTAAGGTTTCATAGGTCACCTGAGATGACTGTGAACCTACTGTCGGGTCAAAAAGTATACCTAGACCCCGATTTGATGAAATGATTGTTATACCTCTATGAGGTAAAATGACTATTATACCCCTATGAGGTAAAATGACAATATACCCCTATGATATGTATGACTGTAATTGAGCATGACATGTTGCATACACGTATGATATTATGACATGACACATTGCATAGGGATGGGTTTATTATATCTGGAGGAAGTGTACTGTACTGGCAGCTCTGCTGCATATACTGTTTAGTGCCACAACCGGTGCTATATTTTGGAGTGTAGGGATGGGTGGGTTGATTTTATACCCACATGGAGTGCAACGCTGGACGGAGTGGAGTGTAGAGGATGGAGGGGTAGGATTTCTGTTTGCATTCTGTTACTGTTACTGAAATGGGCTAAGGCCCACACTGAAACTGATACTACAATGGGCCAAAGCCCTAACTGGAAATGAACTGTTACTAAAACGGTCTTAGGCCCAGATTGTGATTGCCACTGTATGACTGACTGTTTGTTTGATAAGGGATTACACATTGAGTTTTCATAAACTCACTCTTCTGCTTTTCTGTACAGGTAATCCTTAGGAGGATCGATGCTGCGAGGGACTCGATGGTGTCCACACAACTACATTTTCTTACATTTTTAACTTTTAACTTATAAGTATTTAATTTGGGTGTTTTTATTTGTAATAAGGCCTCTCTAAGTTTTCATTTAGGATTTATTACTTGAATCATATCTGCTAGTTGTAGGTCGCGGATTTTCAAAAAGATAAATACTTTTCAAACACCGCGTATACGCAACATATTTTAAAAAGCTTCCACAACGAACTCTAATATGTTTAACATTTTTCTAAGACAACTTGAGTTTTAACAATGAACAAGATATCCTAAACATACGTTAAGCTCGCAAAGGGGTTTTAATATAACACGAATTTTGCAACGAGATTATGTTTTTTCGAAAAGCACTTCAACGTGACATCGCAGATTCGGCCATAACGTCTAGGCCGGGTTTGTGGTGTTAGACTTCATGGAAAATCCCTAGACTATCAATCATTTTTCAAAATGGTCCCCCCATTAGCTAGCTCATGCCATAAGGGTCCAAAAAACACAAAAAGTATCAAGAAAAGTCATCAAATCATTTACTTGTAGAGATATTAAGTGGCTGAAAATTTTCAAGCTTCAAAACCCTCTTATGGCTGATATTTTCGGTGGGAAGAAGATGAGAGAAAATATGATATAATTCTCTCTTTGTTTTATTTTATTCATAGCCAATTTAGTCACCAAATCTACCAAATCTTTGACTTTTTGACCATTCTTGTCTCTATGGCCGGCCAGCCTATGCATTAGTGGTCTAATTACTCTTTAAAGACCCCCAATATTGGTTATCTAGCTATTGACACACTTAGCTATCAAAATAGGACTTTTGCACTTTATGCGATTTAGTCCTCTTTCACAATTAAGCATGAAATCGCTAAAACTAATTCACCAAAATTTTCATATTCTCATATAATCATGCCACAACATATAAAATAATATTAAAAATAATTTCTCCGACCTAAGATTAGTGGTCCCGAAACCACTGTTCTAACTGGGCCCAAAATCGGACCGTTACATAGAGTCCACATTATGTTTCATAACCTCAAGAGCCAAACTATCATATAATGTGACTGAATGTGATTAAATATGGTTTATATGTGCTAAGATATATGCTTAAATAATCATGTGGTTAATGTGATAAATGTGTAATAGTATAAATAGAAGATGATTAAATGTGTGAAATATGATATTAGAGTCAAATATGTTATGAATATGTGACATGTCTGCTTAGTCGATGCATAATGACTTGTTTGCGTAGTGGTTTTTTTGAGCATTCACTGAGCTTGTTAAGCTTACCCACTCTTTTTTAATCATTGCAGATAAGTAGTGCTAGTGTGAATGATGTGGTCTCGAGGGGTGATCCAAGCCAGAAATTTTAGTTGCTATTAGTAGGTGTTATCTTATTTATGAGTTTTAGGAATAAAAGGCAATGTGGTAGGCTTTGTGTTGTTTTTGCTATAATTTTTAGTTGTTTGCATGCCTATTGTGTTTGGTAATTTTTGGACATTAAACATGATGTTTGGGACTATTATTTGAGACATTTTGGTGTTTATTTTATGAGGAAATTGATGCATGATGTTAAGAACTAATTTGGAATGATCTATGTGATTATATATATTGTGTTTTTAAGGTTTGGAACAAATGTATCAATATTCGGGTTTTGAAAATAATACATCTGCAATTTTTGAAGCGCAGGAAGTCAGTTTCTCTAGTTGGTATCGATATTGCCACGAGTATCGATACTCAAGGTAAAATTATATATACTTTTTCAGTGTTACCGATATTTTTTTAAAGTTTGGATTTTAAGACAATAAATAGGAAGCTAATTTGGTATCAATTTTCCAAGCGGTATCGATACCACTATACCAATATCGATACCTATGTAACAGTTTTGGAATATTTTGCTAAGTGATCCTATTGCTTGTTTGGTGCTTATTTAATGATTGTACAATGTATGTTAGCACGTTTTATACACCTTAGGTATATGACTACAGTTCGTATAAATGCCATAATAGTAAAGGAAACAAAAATATGTATGTTTAACAATGTGTCGACTTACATTGTATATGATGTGAGACGGTGGTGCAGCATCATGTTCTCAGGCTCGGCAATCAGGGCTGGTATAGGGTATTACACGGGAAGTACTTGTAATTGAACTCGATATGGAAGAGGATCAAAAGCCCATTATGTTGTAAAGTGGGACGACAAACCCTAGTATTATTAACTTGGGATGTCGCCTCCTACATCTTAGTTGAACTAGAATTTCGTTTTCTAGTTGAAATAAAATTCTATAATTCAAAAAACGTTCTACCTTCTCTCCTTATAAATAGATGGAACTGATAGGGTTATTTACACAACATAAAGATATTGTTACTTTGCCCAAAAATAGAGAGAATTTTTTTCTCAACTATTAAATATCTTTTTCTAGAATAACAATTCTATCGGTTTATATTTTGAGAAAAGAATTTTCATTTTCACCCAAAAGAAAAGAAAACTATTTCTAATTTTGTAATTCAAATTGATTTGTCGAGCCCACACTCGAATCAATTCGTGGTATGAGAATAACGAAGAATATTGTTTGGTTGAAAGTTAGAAACAACAAGGATCTGTCTATCCGAAAACATAGGTACGATTTTAGTCTAGGGTTAATTCCTATAAATATCATAAATCGGGTCGATTTTCAAAAATTTTATTTTTCACTATGCAAGAAAATTATTTTCAAATCAATTTTTTTCCAACACCAACTCAATTGAGCAATTATCAGAAACTCATCTTTTTTATTAAGTAAGAAACATTGATATTATCAAGTTATTTTTATCATTTTGAATTATGTAAAAATTAGAAAATTGCATTTGATAGGATTCAAACTCAAAACAAAGTTTTCAAAAACTAAACTTTACAATTTCAACCGAAGTCTTAATCATTTTTACCATTAATTGTGAAGGTATTTATGGTACTAGGAAAGGGGGCTTAGTAGTTATATGGAAAGCTACTATTAAACTAAGTATCGAAATAATACAAAAAAAAACCAGATCTTTCCCTATGTTAATGATGTTATGCATCGATTTTGATTATCTCTAATATATGGCCACCCCTCACTAACACACCAAGCAAAAACATGGGACTTAATCTTCCAATGTGCTTTGACCATCCAATCATCAAAGGTTTGGTTACTACTCGACAAATTCAATCAAGTATTGTATCCATTTGATAAATTCTCACTCCACCACTCAAGAAATCCAGGGGCAGATGCACTCTAAACACACCTTGATGCACATGGTCTAATAGACATCCCATCTAAAGGCCAGTACTTTACCTGGACACATAACCAAGAAAGTGTTGACACTATTTAGGAATGATTGGACTATGGGTTTGCCAACACTACGACACATAATGCTATCCAATATTCCTATCGTGATATCATATAATAGACCTATGATTTTCTTCAATGACTTTCAAAAACCAACAGGGAGGCATCGTATTGTTTTGAAATCATGTGGAACACTCATCCATAGTTTCATCAAGTCATCAATGAAGCATGGAAATCTAAAGTCACCAACTTCTCAGTACTTAAATCAATGAAGCATGGAAATTTGAAGTCACCTTAATTCGAAGGCTCCAAATCACCTAAAGCCAACTCTATTATTGGAACAAAACAACTTTTGGCGACCTTAAATGGCAACACACTCAACTTGAAACTAAACTATGACAATTCGAGGATAATTCAAACACCATCATCCATAATCAAATAGAGAAGCAAATAAAGGAGGAGTTGATTCAACTCAAGAGCAAGAACAAATCCATTGTGCATAGAAAGCCATAACCGAATAGATATTACATGGTGATTGAAATATGAAATTCCTCTATATCCTTACAGCATGGTGTCGATCAGCCAATTAGATTCTAGGTTTTTATAATGAACAAAGGCAATGGATTGAGGACAACGATACGCTCCACAAGATGATAGGATAGTATTTTACCAACTAGGGGTGAGTGTTCGATCGAATCGAATCGAATCAAATGGAAAATTTTCGAGTTAATCGAGTTTTTGAATCCTATTTTATCATTCTAACTTAATTCAAAATTTTCTCAAATCGAGTTGAGTGAGATGGAATTTGAATCAAATCGAATCGAATATATTATTCAAGTTAAATTTAAAAACATGACTTTGGTGTTTTTTATTTTTTATTTACTTTTTTTTAAATATTTTTCTTTAAAGTTTTTAAACATGGTCATACAAAGAAAATTTTAAGTAAACAAGTGAACAAATAAAAGCAACATAACATCAATCCAAGTAAACAATATGAGTCCAAGTAAACAACAATAACCCAACAGGATTATAATAATAATAAAAACATAAGTAAAAGTCCAAGTAAACAACACGAGTCTAAGTAAACAACAACAACAACATAACAAGATTATAATAAATAAAAAAACATAAGCAAAAGTATAAAATACAGCAAAAACCTACACTGGTCCAAACAACAAAACATTTACCTACAAACAATTGAACTGAAAAGATTTTTCAAAGAACCATTTCATTGAACTGAAAAGATTTGTCGAAGAACTACATCTACCTTCAAAAATTTGAATTGTCTCGGCATTAAAAGAATGGTCATTGAACAAGCAAAGTAATTGTTTATCAATCATTTTCATAATGTCATTAGCAACATTAAGAAAAAGCAAGTTGAACCCGAAGTCCAAAAAGCTTGTTTTACATCGCTGATCAAAGATAACAACCAAGTAAACTAGCATTTTTATCTTGTTTCCTTCACCCCAATACTTATTATACTTATCTCTCATTTTGGAAGTCATAGAAATTATGTCTAAATCTCCACAATCTTGCCACCCATCAAAAAGACAATACACCTCCATCAATACTTCAAAAAGTAAATGAGAGGTAACATGCAAATATCCAGACACTTTTAATGTAAGATGACAAAAAGGCTCTAACACTTTTATAACTCTTCCAAAAAATTTCCCAAATCATCAAATGTAAGAACTCCATCTCCAGCAGCGAGGTCAAGAAAAAAGTTATGATCATCATGTACATATGATTCAAATGCAAGCTTATATTTTTCTACCACCTTTAACATCATATATGTTGAGTTCCATCTAGTAGGCACATCTAAACACAATTGAGTCTTACTATCTATCATTTCTTCTTCTGTCCATTGGTTGAATTTTGTCAACCTTGATGGTGATGCTCTTATATGCCTCACAATGCCTCTACCTCGATCCATAGATAAAAGCATCCTTACATAATATGATTAAGAATGTGTACAACACGTCCCATATGCATAAATTTCACATTTGCAATAGAAGCATTCCAATGATTCAATTTCTTTCTCAGATATTCAATGGCAACACTATTGGTGGATACATTATCAATCGTAATAGTGAAGAACCTCTCAATCCCCTAATCTCAAATACATTTCTCAAGGGCTTGACCTATGCTTTCACCTCTATGAGCAGATATCGAAAAAAAATTTATTATCCTTTTTTGCAACCTCCATTCATCATCCACCCAATGTGCCGTTAAAACCATGTAAGATATTCTCTGCAATTAATTCCAAGTGTCTATTGTCAAACAAACTCTATTTATATCTTGTTCAAAATAATTTTTCATTACACTGTTCAAGGATTTAAATAAATCAAGACAATCTATAACCACCCCAACCCAGCCTAGACTTTATGGCTGAATAATGAAGACCATATTAGCCAACTGTGTGACTAAATGACCCTATCATTCTTTGAAAATCCTTATTTACTCTCTTTTAAGAAAAATCGCAATTTACACTTGTTATTTTGGAAAACATACATCAATTAAGTCAACCATCCTTAAGTCATTTTAGTAATGATATCATGGTTTTAGAAAACACATTGCTCATCGTTTCACTCAACAAAACCTTATTACCTTTTATTATAGCGAAAAACTCAATTTATGGAAGCTTTCATGTTAAGTCACATATCATGCAATGTCCAATTTTAAAATGTGCATTAAAACCAAATTAACGTGTCAAGTATGCATGCATGAAAACCCCAAATCAAAGTAAAACCCAAACCACAATACAAATAAATTTTACAGTCGAAAAACCAAATGATTTTAAATAATACTTAAGTAGAATAAATAATTAGCCCGAATTCCATCGAATGTTCGCGTGCCGGGTCTGATCCTAGTCTCGAGCATTACCTGAGATGTTTGAAACTATGGGGTGAGCTAAACTAGCTCAATGTGAGTTGAAAAAAATAAGAACATTCAATTACTCATAAATAGTGTAACACCCCAAATTTTATAAATATGTTTCTGCAATTATTTAACACAACTGTGTATCTGCTTCAGTGGTTAAGTGTTCTGGGTGTGTGTATGAGGTCCCAAGTTCAAGCCTTAGCTTGGGTAAAATTTTGGTTTTTATTGAATAAAACCTTACCTTTGGTTCATAGACTTATAAGTATTTGTTTTTAAAAAAATATGGAAGAATGGGCCTGCTGGTCTGATGGATAAGTGGAGTGTTGGTGTGAGAGAGGTCTTCGGTTCGAGCCCGAACAGAGGCATTATTTTTGCTGCTAATGCCGTGGGAGTATTTGAGTTGGTTTGGGATACTGAGTAATTGCAACAGATGTTGTTTAGTAGGAGCAAAACAAGGGATTTGAGAGTTACCCAAATATTCTGCTCTCCCTCTCTACCGAAATTCCTATGCAAAATTTCCTTTTCTCCACATTCTTTTTCTGTTCTTCCAGCCGAAATCCCCTTTTTGCTGCTATTTTCCTTCACTCTATTATAGATTTTTGGTCCTCTTCCATCGTCATTGCTTATCTCTACGCTTGGCGCGAATTTGATAAGTGTAAGGGTGCATTTTGTTTCATTTTTATGAATGGTGGGTTGTTAAGAGATTTTTTTTTGTTTAGGAGAATTTCAAGATTCTGTGGACTGCTAAAATAGTGCTCTAAGTCATCAAGGAACTGTTGTTGTTCGTTAGAGGTAAGGTCGTCGTTAACTTTCAGGATTTTCCTATCCTTAGTAACTCTGTTTAAGTGACTAATTAAGTGACGTACTATTCAATAATAGGTTCTAGAGTACTCGTGGCTGCGTTAGCTTCGAAATGATACCAGGTGTGTACTCTGATTGCACAGAAAATGAGATTTGGCGAAACTCGAAAAGTAAACTGTCAACACCACATGAACGTGTGGATTACCCGTGTGGAGACCGTACGGTGATACACGGCCATGTGAAACTCTAGGCCAGGTCGTGAAATCCACACGGCCAAGGCTAATTTGGGTCGTGTGGGCCCACACGGGAAAATTGCATGGGCATGTGAGCCCATTTTTTTATAACAAAATATAAGGTTGCACGGGTCGCCCAAGTCGACTGTGACCTATCGTAAGGTTAGTAAGCATTATTTAGACCCATGTTTTGTGATATGATACTGTGATGTATGTGTTAACATGTTACACCTAGCATGTATAACTGTACTATTATGAATCTGGATGTATGATCCTTTTATCTGCATTATAGCATGCCATATTGTATGATGCATTGCATCGGGGTGGGTTTGATGAAGTGAAGGGAGTATCTGAAAGGCTTCATAAGCCTATTATCTGGCAGCTAAGCTGCATATTTATGACATGTGATGAATCCCAGTACTTTATGGTGTGTAGGGTTGGATGGGTCAATTTTATCCCTATATTTGGTGTGCAGGGATGGGTGGGTCGATTTTATCCCCACATGGTGTGTAGGGTTAGACGGAGCTGGTGTGCAGGGTTTGTGGGCATGTTTTCTGTTATTCTGATCTGTTATGTATGCTATAATTGAGATGGGCTAAAGCCTTAAGCTTGTATCTGATTCTGTGTCTGAATGGGCCAGGGCCCACACCTACTCTTTAAAAGGTTTAGGCCTGAATTATGACTGTATTATATTACCTGACTGTATGCATGCAGAACTGTGGGGATGTAAACACAAAGTTTGCAAAAACTCACCCTTTATTTGTTTAAACTATTCAAGTAATCCCCAGCAATAGATGGATTAGGTACAGCGGAGGACTCAACGGTGACCACGGCCACCTACTCATGGGTTTTATGTTTTAAACGCTTTACCACGTTATTCTATTATTTTAGGGATATTTGTTGTAATTATGGACTTGGACTTTTGGTTTTAATTTGGGTTTGAACTGTGATTATGGAGTATAAACTGCAACGCCAAAGCATGGTTTTCTTTAAAATTAACCAAGGTTTCGTAATTAAAAGATAATAATAAGTTGACAAATTTTTATATATCAAAACGGGTTTTTCCAAAAACACTCTCATGTGAAATTGTCGGATCGGCCATAACGTCTAGGCCGAGTTTGGGGTGCTACATTTAGTGGTATCAGAGCCAGGTTTGCAAAACTCGACTGTGGATTTGGGTTTTAAAAGATTGGTTTTAAAGAAATAATTTGTACTTGAAATATTTTCGGAATAATAAGTGGTACACTGAGTCTCTAGTGCCGATCCTGTAAGTTTCTGAAACTATGATAAGTACTGTTTCAAAGCATGTTTAGAGTATACTGAAATTCTGCTTGGATTTGTCTTAAAATACTGTTAATATGCTATAAAACTAATGTAGGTAGTATACTCTACTGAAACACTCAAGGTAGTGTAAACTGCAAACTGTAGAGAGACTATACTCGGAAAATAGACTCTGAACATTCTGATACTAGACTGCATAAAATATCTGTTAGTGAATTATAGGAACTGTAAACTGATTTGGATAAAATTATTAATACAGATAAATACTAAAATTTATGATGAGCTCACGTGGTACTCGTGGACGAGGTACTAGAGGCCGAGGTAGAGGCCGTAGAGGGGCTCGAATTGAGTCCTTAGCATCTGATATAATTCCAAATCTGGATACTAGAGAGACAACGGTATCACCTACGATAGAGATTGGGTCTAGGTTCCATGATCGTGCGGCTGTGGACAACGCACGTCGTTGGGCCAAACACTGGTTCTGGGGACCGTGAGTCGGTTACGAAACGACTTCGGTCTAATGGGGCTGAGGTATTTAAAGGTATCGCTAGAGTTTCTCCTAATGTAGCTGAGTACTGAATGGAGGCCACGAAACGTATTATGGATGACCTAGATTTCATTGCTGAGCAAAAGCTTAAGGGGGTTGTGTCTTTGCTTCGTGATGAGTCATACCAGTGGTGGTTAACGGTTAAGGAGGGCACCCAGCCCAACAGACTGACATGGGATCTATTTAAGACGGCTTTCTAGAGTAAGTATATGGGAGCCAACTATATGGATGTGAGGCGACGTGAGTTTCTGAATCTCACTCAGGGTGATCGTTCGGTGGCCGAGTATGAGGCCGAGTTCTTGAAGTTAAGTCGTTATGCGTGAGGCATGGTGGCGACAGAGTATGAGCATTGTGTCCCTTTTGAGGATGGTCTCCGCTATTGTTTACAGGTTCTGATAGCTCCTCAATGGGAGCGGGATTTCTCTACACTGGTTGAGAAGGCAAAGATTACCGAGGAAGTAAAGCACACTGAGTGCCAAAACTGAGACAAAGGGAAGGCTAAGAGGGATACAGAGCCTTCGAATTCTGGGATGAGGCCTAAGAAAAAGGCCAGGTCTGATGGGCCCGTGTGAATTGCGCCTATTATTGCACCTACTGGGGTGACGTTTTGTCAACACTGTAATAGACGCTATCCGGGCGAATGTTGAAGGGCTACTGGAGCTTGTCTTAGATATGGGTCTACTGAGCATCGCATTAAGGATTGCCCATTGAGAGTTAATCAGATGCCAACTCCGATTAATGAGACTGCGCAGCCGGTAAGGGTAGTTCAGCAGCCATCTAGGGGTCGAGGTCAGACTAGGGGTGGTAACGACATGGGCTGAGGACAAAGAGCACTGGGGAGAGGTGCTGGACCGACTAAGGCGAGGTAGCCTGCACTAGTTTATGTTACATGTCGCGGTGAGGATCGAGGTACTCCAGATGTCATCACGAGTACATTCTTAACATTTAATGTACCTTACCTTGCACTGATAGACATAGGCTCTACACACTTTTATGTAGCTAGTACTGTGTCTGGGACTTTGGGAATTCCGGTCAAAAATACTGATAGTGAGTTGACTGTGATAAGTCCTTTGGGGCAGTCTGTTCGAGTAGATAAGTTGTATAGAGATGTTCCACTTGAGGTCCAAAGGACAGTGTTTCTGGCGGATTTAGTGGAGCTTCTATTTTGGGAGTTCGATTTAATTCTGGGTATGGACTGGTTAATTAAACATCGAATGAGTCTGGACTGTACTACAAGGGTTGTTCTGAGGATCGAGGGAGATAATAAGGTGGACGTGATTGGAGAACAATGAGACTATTTGCCTAATGCGATATCTGCATTGAGGACGGAGAAGTTAGTAAGGAAGGGGTGTGAGGCATTCTTGGCTTATATCAGTGTTGCTGATTCTGTAGACTCTTCGATTAAGGATATCTAAACTGTAAGGAACTTTTTAAATGTTTTTCCAGAGGAACTACCGGGATTGCCTCCGAGTCGTGAGGTAGAGTTTGGTACTGAACTGGTTCCTGGTACAGCTCCGGTGTCTATCGCCCCTTACTAAATGGCACCGAAAGAGCTAACGGAACTTAAGGCTCAAATCCAAGAACTGCTAGATCATGGGTTTATTCGTACTAGTGTGTCTCCATGGGGAGCACCTGTTTTGTTTGTAAAAAAAGACGGTACAATAAGGATGTGTATCGACTACCGTTAACTGAACAAATTGACGATCAAGAATAAATACCCACTTATGAGGATAGACGACTTATTCGATCAGTTCAGAGGGGCGTCAGTGTTCTCTAAGATTGATATGTGATCGGGTTACAATCAGTTGAGAGTAAAGAAGGCCGATGTGCATAAGACGGCATTTAGGACTCGGTATGGACATTTCGAGTTCCAAGTTATAGCCTTTGGTTTGACTAATGCACCAGCGGCATTTATGTATTTAATGAACCGAGTATTTCAACCCTATCTGGATCAGTTTGTAATGGTGTTCATCAATGACTTATTAGTGAATTTTAAGTCAGAGGATGAGCACGATGAGCATCTCAGGGTGGTTCTATAGATTCTTCGTGAGAAACAGTTGTACGCGAAGTTCAGCAAGTGTGAGTTCTGACTTCGGGAAGTGCCATTTCTGGGACATTTAGTTTCTACTGGGGGATACAAGTTGATCCTCGTAAGATTGAGGCTGTGTTGGGTTGGAAACAGCCGAAGAATGTGTCTGAGATCCGTAGTTTTCTGGGGCTGGCAGGATATTATCGGCATTTCATAGAAAGGTTCTCTTTTATCACAGCTCTGATGACTAAGCTACTGTGTAAGGGAGTTCCTTTTGTTTGGACTGATGCACAGCAGGAGAGTTTTGATAAGCTTAAGACTGTTCTGACTCAAGCTCCTGTTCTGATACAGCCTGAGCCTGGTAGGGGTTTCGTGGTTAACAGTGATGCGTCGCATGTAGGTCAGGGTTGTGTTCTGATACAAGACGGAAAAGTAGTTGTTTATATGTCTCGTCAGCTTAAGACTCACAAGGCTAATTATCCGATACACAATTTGGAGTTGGCAACAGTAGTCTTTGCTCTTAAGATCTGGAGGCGCTATCTGTATAGTGAAAAGTGTACTATCTACTCTGATCACAAAAGCCTCAAGTATCTCCTCACTCAGAAGAAGTTGAACCTTAGGCAGCGTCGATGGGTTGAATTGCTTAAGGATTATGACTGTAGTATTGAGTATCATCCTGGTAAGCCTAATGTGGTTGCCGATGCGTTAAGTCGTAGGGCCATGACCAAATTGAGAGCGATGTTCGCTCAACTTAGTTTATTCGATGATGGGAGTCTACTGGCTGAACTGCAAGTAAAACCAACATGGATTGATCAGATTAGGGATAAACAGATAGGAGATAAGTCTCTTGAGTTGAGGTTCTATCAAATTGAGAGTGGGGTTACTACGGATTTTAGGATTAATGATGATTGGGTATTGTGTTTTCGAGGACGGATCTGTGTACTGAATGATGATGATTTAAGACAGTCGATTCTGAAGGAGGCACATAGTAGCCCTTATGCTATGCATCCTGGTGGAAACAAGATATACCGAGATCTCCGAGAGTTGTACTAGTGGCCAGGGTTAAAACGTGAGGTTACCGACTTTGTTACTTGCTGTTTGACTTGTCAGCAGGTTAAAGCTGAGCATCAGTTACCTTCGGGTTCGCTGCAGCCGGTTAAGATAACGATGTGGAAATGGGAGCAAGTAAGGATAGACTTCGTTAGTGGGTTACCCCTAACACCCACTAAGAAGGATTCTATTTGGGTCATTGTGGATCGATTGACCAAGATAGCACATTTCATTCCTCTTGGGATAGACTTCTCCCTACAAAAGTTGGTCAAACTTTACATTTCTGAAATAGTGAGGCTATATGGGGTACCTATCTCGATCATTTCTGATAGGGATCCTCGTTTTACATCTCGATTCTAGCAAAAGCTTCATGAGGCTTTGGGTTCGAGGTTAGACTTCAATACTTTTCCATCCTTAGATAGATGGTCAGTTGAAGAGGGTGATTCAGATATTGGAGGACATGTTGAGGGCTACATTATAGACTTCTAGGGCAGTTGAGAGGAGTACTTGCATTTAGCAGAGTTCGCTTACAAAAACAGCTATCAGTCTAGTATACAGATGGCACCTTACGAGGCACTGTATGGTCGTAAGTGTCACACTCCCTTATGCTAGACTGAGTTGGGTGAGCGACGTGTTCTGGGTCTGGAGATGGTATTAAAGACTGATGATAAAGTCCCATTGATTCGAGATCGACTGAAAGTAGCTTCTGATAGACAGAAGTCCTATGCTGATTTGAAGAGGAAGACATCAAATATTTTGTGGGGGATATGGTTTTCCCTAAGGTCTCTCCATGGAAGAAAGTTCTAAGGTTCAGTTGCAAAGGCAAGCTGAGCCCTCAGTTTATTAGGTCGTACCAGATTCTGAAGCGAGTAGGGCCAGTCGCATACCCTACACACATTGTTCCGGTGGTGGACATTGAGGTTAGACCGGATCTAACATTCGAGGAGGAGCTAGTTTAGATTTTAGACTGCGGCGTTAAGGTTCTGTGTAGAAAATATGTCCCTTTAGTGAAGGTGCTGTGGTGGAATCATAGCACTGAGGAGGCCACTTGGGAGCCTGAGGATTCAATGCGATAGCAGTATCCTCACCTTTTCTGATTAGGTAAAATTTCGAGGATGAAATTTTCTTTAAGGGGGTAGAGATGTAACACCCCAAATTTTATAAATATGTTTCTGCAATTATTTAACACAACTGTGTATCTACTCCAGTGGTTAAGTGTTCTGGGTGTGTGTGTCAGGTCCCAAGTTCAAGCCTTAGCTTGGGTAAAATTTTGGCATTTATTGAATAAAGCCTTACCTTTGGTTAATAGACTTATAGGTATTTGTTTTTAAAAAAAATGCCAGAATGGGCCTGCCGATCTGGTGGATAAGTGGAGTGTTGGTGTGAGGGAGGTGTTGGGTTCGAGTCTGAACGGAGTCATTATTTTTGCTGCTAATACCGTGGGAGTATTTAAGTTGGTTTGGGATACTGAGTAGTTGCTACAAATGTAGTTTAATGAGAGCAAAACAAGGGATTTGAACGTTACCCAAATATTCTGCACTCCCTCTCTATTGAAATTCCTCTACAAAATTTCCCCTTCTTTACATTCTTTTTCCATTCTTCCAGTCGAAATCCTCTTTTTTGCTGTCATTTTCCTTCACTCTATTATTGATTTTTGGTCCTCTTCCATTGTCATTGCTTATTTTTGCGCTTGGCGTGAATTCAGTAAGTGTAAGGGTGTGTTTTGTTTCGTTTTTATGAATGTTGGGTTGTTAAGAGATTGTTTTCTTTTTAAGAGACAATCAAGATTCTGTGGACTGCTAAAACGCCACTCTAAGTCAGCGAGGAACTGCTGTTATTTGTTAGAGGTAAGGTCGTCATTAACTTTAGGGATTTTCCTATCCTTAGTAACTCAGTTTAAGTGACCAATTAAGTGGCGTACTGCTCAATAATAGGTTCTAGAGTACTCGTGGTTGCGTTAGCTTTGAAATGATACCAGGTGTGTACTCCGATTGCACAAAAAATGAGATTCAGCGAAAGTTGAAAAGTAAACTATCGACGCCACACGGACGTGTGGATTGCCCGTGTGGAGGCTGTGTCGTGATACATGACCGTGTGATCGACGAACCAGCCGTACGCGAGCTACACGAGCACGACGGACAGGGCCGTGTGATGGCTGGTGAGGCCGTGTGCAAGACACGGGCTCGGCCAATTAGGCCGTGTGGGCCATATGCGTGTGTGGGTCTACACGAGTGAACCACACAAGTGTATGAAATTTTGGGCCAAGTCGTGAGATCCACATGGCCAAGGCTAATTTGGGTCGTGTGGGCCCACACGGGCAGACTACATGGGCGTGTAAGCCCATTTTTCTGTAACGAACTGTAAGGTTACACTAGTCGCCCAAGTCGACTGTGACCTATCTTAGAGTCGGTAAGCATTACTTAGACCCTTGTTTTGTGATATGATACTATGATGTATGTGTTAACATGTTACACCTAGCATGTATAATTGTACTGTTATGAATATGGATGTATGATGCATTTATCTACATTATAGCATGCCATATTGTATGATGCATTGCATCAATGTGGGTTTGATAAAGTGAAGGGAGTATCTGAAAGGCTTCAGAACCCTGTTATCTGGTAGCTAAGCTGCATATCTATGACATGTGCCGCATTACGATACTTTATGGTGTGTATGGTTGGATGGGTCGATTTTATCCCCATATTTGGTGTGCAGGGATGAGTGAGTCGATTTTATCCCTACATGGTGTGTAGGGTTGGACAAAGTTGGTGTGCAAGGTTGGTGGGCATGTTTTCTATTATTTTGATCTGTTATGCATGCTATATTTGAGATGGGCTAAGGCCCTAAGTTTGTATCGAATTATGTGTCTGAGTGGGCCAAGGCCCACACCGACTCTGTAAAGGGTTCAGGCCCGAATTATGACTGTATTCTGTTATCTGACTATATTCATGTGGAACTGTGGGGATGTACACACTGAGTTTGTAAAAACTCACCCTTTATTTGTTTAAACTGTTCAAGTAATCCCCAAAAGTAGACGGATTGGTGTAGCGGAGGACTCAACAGTGACCACGGCCACCTACTCATGGGTTTTATGTTTTAAATACTTTACCATGCTATTTTATTATTTTGGGGATATTTGTTGTAATTATGGACTTGGACTTTTGGTTTTTATTTGGGTTTGAACTGTGATTATGGAGTATAAACTGCAACGCCAAAGCATGGTTTTCTTTAAAATTAACTAAGGTTTCGTAAGTAAAAGATAATAATAATTTGACAGATTTTTATGTATCAAAACGAGTTTTTCCAAAAACACTCTCATGTGACATTGCCGGATTCGGCCATAACGTCTAGGCTAGGTTTAGGGTGTTACAAATAGCAATAAATAATCTAATGCAACATAAAAAATAGCATAAAAAATTATCATTCTAATATGTCATAGACATAATACAATACAAAATGATTTCCTACCCAATCATCCACTACACACCACGAGTTCCCCAGAACTTATCTACCAAACTACAAACATTGTGAGCTGAGCTCGATGTGGTTAAACCACCATTATAAATAATGTAGTTATACTACCACTCATTATGTGATATAATCGTCATTCTCCTCATTACTTCCGGTGTGGTGCACTGAAAACATGAATGCAATCTTAACCTGCCACCATTACTCTATAGAACTCCTCCATTATCTACAATCCTACGCCATGGACATCCATTGTGTCATATGAGATACAAAAAAAGATCATATTTTCATTATAATCACATTTCAATAGCATGATTTACACGTCTTCATTATCATTCATTTTCATACAATGGTGACACTTATCAAGCATTCCATTACATAATTAATTTGATGAAATTCTAATGTGCCTCAGCTTCATAACCATTTCATAAACAATTTTTTCCAATGCATGTATAGCAGAGTTTTATTCAATACATTTAATGTCAATTCATTAAAGCATACAATCCAAGCATTCACTCATTTCTTTAATATTTTAGTATACGTCAAACATACAACCAGCAATCATTACATATTCAAATCATCCATGTCACTTCATACTAAAACCAACCATACAATTAATCAATCAACCATACTAATTTGGAAGCATGTTGTTTAGCTAGGGCTTGAAACATTAATCAATCAACCATACTAATTCGAAAGCATGTTGTTTAGCTAGGGCTTGAAACATACCTGATTCGGCCATCTTAAAGTCACTTACATAGCCTTTTTAATAAGTCTGACTAGCTTAATAGCCTTTTTACTAATTAGGAAGGTTGTTAAGGAAAAAGGAGCTTGGTGGGCAGCACAGTGAAGGAATAAGGGAGAAAATTGAAAGAATGAGAAAAGAGAAGAGGAAGGGGTGGCTAGGGTTGGAAAAAGAACGACTAAAGGCTGAAAAATAAATGAAAAAGTGATATTCATGCCTAGGTTAATAGGCATGGGTGGCACAAAAGTAGGGGGAAGGAGAAAATTTAGCAAAATTAAGCTATTTTGCAAAAGAATGGAATTAAACTCAAGTCCTTGAGTTATTTACACTATCTCCTTATATTTTTTTACCACTAAACTAATGGCTCATTTTTTATACAATTTTACATACTTCAAACCAAAAATTTAGGATGTTACACAATCCCTTTTAATTGTCCAACGAAATGGAAGACTAAACCGTGGGCATGCCATAGAAAAAAAAGTATTTGAAACCCTCTCCCTTTACAATTTTAAAAGGCATTTCATCCACAATTATCATACGATCTAATGCCTTTCTAACAACATCTTTATCAAACACCTAAGTTGATAAATCCATTGTTTCTTGGCTAGTCTTCACAAATGTTAATTCCGATTGTTTCGGATCAGAAGTATTACCTTGAGGTTTTTTTAAGCATGTTTTCAAATGATTATTTGAATTCGATGTAGAACCTGAAGTTGATTCCATGGTGTAAGTAACATAAAAAACATTGCACCTTGCTCTCTTCTCCCCCTCTTCAGTTACAAATTTGGTGAAATGGCTCCAACAACCTGCCTTTAGAGTAATCTTTCTTTGACATTTCCCTTTTTTGGTTGTTTGATTATCTCTACTTGGGGAAGAATTTTGTAAACTTTGAGTTAAACCATCTCATTTTGGATCACTCATCTACAAGTAAACATTTGTTGCAATCACTAACTGTGACCAATAATTGACTTATCTAATGGAAGATTAAATTTATTAATGATATAAGAAAAGCTCAAAAAAATAAATAAGATAATAAAAGAAATGTTGCACTAATTTGTTCATGTGGACAAGTTGAGATAATATTTTTGTGGCATAATGTTTGCGGGAGATTCACTTAAATTAATGGCAATCATTGACATGCATGCTTCACTATGCAGTTCCCAGTACCCAATTCAACATTTCTAGAGTTGGAGATGTCACCACTTTCGAATTCCTGGTATGTGATTTTATTAATTTTAGTTTAAGTTATCTTTCACTTTCCTCATAATTTGTAAGTTAAAAGACATATGTATCATTAAGTTACAATCAATGGTGGTCCTATTATTGCCCATTTTCTTATGCCAAAAAGAAAATCCCTTATGTTGTAGTTAATAAAATATGAATCATGTGACGTACAACTCAGGCAATTAAAAAATTCCGCTTTGTTGTAGTTAACAAATGACAGATTGCCCATTTTCTCACCATCTTCTCTTTCCTTTGTTTTCTTCTTCTTTAATTTCTCAAATTTATTTTACTTTGATTTCCACTATCCTTTTTTTAATTGGAAAAAGAAGAAGCTACCTCTTTTTTTTATTTTTCTTCAATCCCATTCTCCTTTGATTTCTTTTATTTGCCCTAAGAAAAAAATTGGTTCTTAATTTTGTTATGGCAATTTGACCCAAATACTTTGTTATGGAAATGAGTTTTAATCATAATCACATTAAACTGTCATTTTTGTTTTATTGATGAAAGAAGAAAGAAGAATAAAAAATAAATGTGGTATAAGCCAAATTGAATAGCCAAAAGCTTTGGGTTTTCATGTTTTTTGTCTTCTTCGTTCACTTGCTTTTTGCATTTACTAAAATTATGAGTTGTTAGCTTATTATCTTCCACATTTGGCTTATTTTTAAGTTGAATTTATTATCAAGACTTGAACAGTAAGAATTTAGCAAAATTTTATTAGTAAGTTACATGAAATTTTGAGGCAAAAGAATATATATATTTCTCACCCCAAGCAGCAGTTATATTTTTATATATATTGTTCAATGTTTCGGGAAAAACCTGGGAGATGCAGAAAAGTCAAGGTTAAGACTGAAGAGAATGAAGCATTGTCGACTAGAAGAAGCACCAGGTTTGGAGCAATTGAAGATGATGAGGAATTTGCTTAACCTAAAAAAGCTCGATTAACTAATAAAGAAGAAAAATGGAGGTAGGGATTTTGACTTGGGGGATTTGAATGAACTGATGAAGAAGAAGATGATAAATAGAGGGTTTAATTTAGGGATTTTTTAAGAAAAATAGATTTGGGGTTTAATTTAAGGTTTTTTGAAGAAAAAGAATAGATTTGGGGTTTGAATTGAATGGATGAACAATAGATCCTGGAGGGTTTAATTTGGGGGAAATTGGGAAAGTGGATTGGTGGGGCAAACAGGCTTTGGGGGGAAATGAGGTAAAGTAAAAGCCTAAAAGCGTTTGAGCTTGGGTAATATAAATTTAAATTTTAAAATAATATAATTGGTGAGGCAAACAGGCTTTGGGGGGAAATGAGGTAAAGTAAAAGCTTAAATGGGTTTGGGCTAGGGAAATATAAATTTAAAATTTAAAATAATGTAATTTATATTTGAGTTATTTGAATTCAAAAATTTAACTCAACTCGAACTCAAAATTCGAGAAAAGAATTGAGTTGATTTGAATAATTCGAAATTCGAATCTTTTTCAATTTTTTTGAGTCAAATTGAATTTTGCTAACCCTTATTACCAGCATCTATAATCAACCACTAGGACTACCCCTAGAATCGCTGCAAAATTTTCTTCGTACACTCCGAACCCCCATCCTTTCCCCAACACTTCAAGAACATCTAAATGTCCCATTCACGGTAAAGAAAATTAAAAGGGCCACCTTCCAAATTCATCCCTCTAAAGTACTTGGACCTGATGGTGAAGTGGGGTTTTTCTACCAACAATACTAGGATATAGTGGGACAACTAACTACTCAAGCATGTATGAACTTCCCAACTCTGGTTTTCTACTCAAAGAATTTAACAAAACGTTCATTGCACTAATGCCCAAAGGGGCACATTATAAGCAACTGTGTGATATTCGACCAATAAGTCTTTGCAATGTGATATATAAGATCTATTTAAAGGTACTCGTCAACCATCTTAAATAAGTAATGGAAAAAATAAACTCCCCATACCAAAATGCCTTCATCCAAGACTACAACATTATGGGCAACATTCTCCTAGGCAGTGAACTAATCTACACCGTCTATAGCAAATAGTAAGGAAAGGGCACCTTAGTAGCCTTCAAAATATATATGTGCAAAACTTGTGATCGCGTTAGATGGAATTTCCTACTAGGAATTATGAAGCATATAGGATTCAATATGCATTGGTGACAATTGATTTGTTAGCGTATCAATAAAATTTCTTAGCAAGTCTTAGTTAATGAGCGACCAACGGTTCTCATACAACCAAAGAGAGAAGTACGACAGGGAGACTCGTTATCGCCATACAACTTCCTACTTTGTCAAAATGTGTTATCATCAATGCTTGTACACACTGACTGCACTTTCAAAGTCCATAACATCCAACTACATCGCAACTGCCCACCCTTAAATGATTTGTTATTTGCTAATGATTCTTTCTTTTTCTTCTAGGTCTTGATCCAATCAACACGATCACTAAAAGAAACTCTCAAGACCTATTGCCACTTTTCCGGTCTCTCAATTAACCAAGCTAAATAAAAAATATTTTTTAGCAAAGTAGGGGAACTTAACCTTAAAAGGTGGACAACTAATATCCTCGATGTACATTGCATAGATTGCCCGAGAAGATGCCTTTGTTTCAAATTGGGCACCTCAACAACATGCACTTATTTCTTAAAAACACGGTAGAGTAAATGCATCAAAACTTGCGAATTGGAAATCCAAACTCCTATCACCTAGTGGTAAACTCATCTTGATATAATCTATGTTGGCGGTCTTACCAATATGCACATTATCCTATGCTAAGGCGCCTAAATCCATCTCAGAAAAGATTGGCTAGATTATCTGTAATTTCTGGTGGAATCAGAAAGATGGCATATGCAAGATCCACATGTGCCTAAAAAAATAATTAGGACTAGGCATTCAATAAGAAGAGTTGCTGAATGACGCCATACTAAGCAAACAAGCATGGAAAATTTTTACAAAACCTAACACACTTCTCATTCAATATTATTGACTATTTATTGTTCTACTTCATACTTCTTATAGGTCTAGGCACGACCAAATGACTCATTGGTATGGAAAAGCATTCTCAAAGGGCACGAAATTTGCTTGCAGGGTCTTGACATTCAGATATGGGATGGTCATAATGTTTCGATAATTGACAACAGTTTAGCACTTCGACAACATCCAAATCAACTATTGTTGGGGATCGTAGTTAAGGATGTTGTTGACTTTGCACATGGACAATGGAACTTGGAAGCCATTATTAACCGCTTTGGTAATGTTAGGACAAGGGAGCTATGTACTAAAGGATTTTCCATCAATCTTAGGTACAACAAGTATGTGTAGAAATATAACTTCTCAAGTCACTTTTCAGTTAAAAGGGGTATACCAAATGCTTTTACTTAGTAGAACCCAACATCACCCTTCCAAAAATACACCTATCAATTGAAAGGTCTTCTGGAAAATCACCATCCCCCAAGATTCTCATTTTCATATGGAAACTTTGCTTCAACGCCCTACCTTTCCAAGCAAAACTCCACACCTAGCACATTCACATCCCGCCTGCATGCCCCATATGTGAGGAAGTGACGGAGAGCGCAGATCACCTTTTCCGCTCTTGCTTATTTTCCAATACAATATGGTTCACCAACCCATGGACTTTATGATTGGATGTAAGAGATGGAACAAACATACATACATGGATCACCAAATGGATACAAGATTTCCCCTAAAGCGCCTTCAAATTACAAATTAGCTATCTTTGGGTGGCTTTTTACTCTATGACCAGTATGGAAGCATGGAATGAAATCTTATTTTTCGAAGCATCATCAAACCTTATTGCAATAGCCCAAAGAATAGAACATTCTCACCGTCGCTGTAATGTCACTCTCACTAAAACTTCCCCACCCACACTTTTATGGACAGATCGCTCATCCTAGTTAAACCATTTCACTTACCCAACCAATAATCCCACCTCTCTCACCCAATCCTTCACACTCTTTATGGTTTTTGCTTCATTGGCATATAATAAGGACACAAAGTTGAATAGCGCAACATCAGCATTGGAAGGCTACATCAACCTCCCCATTTTAACGATCACACATTATAAACGTCTATCCACAACCCACAACTAATTCCTCCTAGCTTGCTCAATCCTACGAAACTACATTCCTTACGAATAAAGCATGTTCGCTTTATACAATACAACCAACAAGGGCAAGTAATATTTGAGGGTCTGTTAAGGTGCGTTGGAAACTTGCACCTATCCAAGCTAATATCATGATGCTAGGCACAATACTACACTTTTTATTTGAGTAATGATGACACCAACTCATCTATACAATGCGCAAATTGGCAAGATAAGAGGCTATCAATCAACTTGCTAAAGATTGGGCACCCTAACTAATTTTAGTTGTTATTGTTTTACTTTTGCTCTTACCATTAATTATTTATAAATATATTTGTTACATTTTTTTTATTTCTTTATGTAGATTTGCTCAGGGCTAGGTCACTGGCCCAGACCCGAAGGCTCACCCAAAAAATGGGCTTGAGTAAAAGTTAATGCCCATTTTTCTATATAGGTTAGACCTTGGGCAAGATTTTTTAGCTTGAGCTTGACCCGACTCAAATATATTATGTTATAAAAAATATTATATTATTATATATGTTAAATAATAATTATATATATTTATATTAAAGCAATAACACAATAACAGTTAAACTTATTACCCAAAACTTAAATAAAAATAAAAAATGGACTGGCAGGATCGAGCTCGAGTTTACCTTTCTTAAATTGGGGACTTAAGCAAAAAAGTAAGCTCATTTTCGAGTCGAACCTAGACTTGAAAATTTAATCTAAATACATTATATGGACTCAGCCTTAACCTAACTCGGCTCGACCCATAAGCATATATTTACCTGTATGTCATAATTTAGTATTTTAAAAATTTTTAATAATAAAATTGGTGTCTAAGTTGGATATGGCAAATTAAAGTTGGATTGGAGAAAGAAATTAGGTCAGCAACCTGTGCAATGCAACTGGAGGGATGAACATTAGGCCTCCGCTATTCTTTATCCCCACTAGGAAATACGAATCTGAAATTTAGGTAGTAAACAGAAAAGAAAAACACTGCCTTTTGATCTTTGAGTTACAGCTTCGCACTGTCGTACTATGAAACCGTGGAATACCTGATCATTGCTCTCCAACACCCACCATCCCAGCACTCTGTTTCCATTCTCAACGATGCGCGCCTTGGCCGCTCACTTTAACACTGTAAACTACTCAATTTCTTTCATTTTCTTTTTTTCCTATTTTGACATCCAATTCTCATTTTATCCCCCTCCCAACCCTTTTTTTCTCTGTAGTTGTTGTTCAAAAGAAGGCCTTGGAATGTGCAGTCTCGATATTTCTCATCATTTAATGGAAAAGGTTGCCCTTTTTTTCTCATGTATTTGTTTTTCTAGAAAAGAAGGGTTCCTAATTCATTGCTTACCCAATTAAATTCCTTTATGCCTTTTAGCTGCAGATGAAGCCTCTCTTGAACAGGAAGCTGAGAGGAAAATAGGATGGTTGTTGAAACTCTTCTTTGCTGGCACTGCTACTTTCGTTGCTTATCAGTTCTTTCCTTACATGGGTATTCTTTTTTCTTTTTTCTTTTTTGAAACAAATCTTTTGTTAGAAATTAGTTTACATCTTGTCTCTATTCTGGTATTAAACTTTTGTCGGTAACTTTGGATATGCAATACGTTTTATGCACTAATCTTATTATTTGATTGAAAAAAGGGAAATTGATTATAGGTTTGCTATTTACAGGAGATAATTTGATGCATCAATCTGTGTCACTTTTGCATGTTAAGGATCCCTTGTTTAAGAGAATGGGAGCTTCTAGATTAGCCCGTTTTGCAATTGACGGTATGTTCTTTGCCCTAATTTTAGTTTTATGACAAGTTTGGTGTATCTATATTATATTGTTTTTGAATTATGATGTGAGTTCTGCTCTTAAAATTTTCCTGCATTAGTCTAAACAATAAAGCAGATACTGATGAAACGTATACATGCCTCTTATATTGTAACAGGCCATCTGATCCCATTTCTTTTCTCATATAATATACATGTTTGTTAAACGGTGCTGGTGTCTGAGAAAAACTATTTAGGGTAATATTGAGAGGAAATTCTAGCTGTTTGGGAGCACAAAGGTTCCATTCATGATCAGCTAACCTGAGTTATAAACTTCTCATGGCCTTCTGTTTGGATGTTCCTGTGATATTTTCCTCCTCAAGTCTTACCTTCTTCTGTTACATGTAGCTTTTTGGTTGCATTGATGGGGTTTGGGTGGAATTTTATATGTTTTATATGTTCTTGCGGTGGTGCCTCGATATGGCTTTAGCTGATAAACTTGCAACCGTCTGTGAAAGTTTAAAACCTTCCTCCTAAAATTTCAGCAATTTAGGTCTGTGATTTTAAGATTGAAATAAGTAGTTGCAAATGGGAGTTTGTGGTTCCCCTTTTACTTCTACCTTGTACTTATTATGGAAGTGGAGCTTACCTTCAAAACTAGAGTAGTTTTAAAGTGAACTCTATAATTTTTGCCATCAATTTTAAAGTAGAGTAGCTAATATTAATGATGCATGACCCTGCAGAAAGGGTGTTATTGTTGACTAAAGTTAGTTTATGACATCATTTATACAATTAACCCTCTGCTTCCTTTTGTTATGATAGATCAAAGAAGGATGAAAATAGTTGAGATTGGTGGAGCTCAAGAGCTCTTAAATATGTTGGGATCTGCTAGAGATGAACGAACTCAGAAAGAGGCTCTGAAAGCTCTCAGTACACTGTCGAAGTCAGGTAAAAGCATATACTAGTTTGGCTCACAAGTTTAGCCTGGCTTTAGTAAGAGTTTTGATGCGTGAGTTCCTGCCTGCCTGTTTGCAGTAGCATTCAACTTCTTGATGGGCTAACATTATTTTCGATATTAGATGAAAGGCTTTGAGTTTGGCGACACATGCATTCCAGCGCACTTTTTACCTCCTTCGCTTTTTTGTCTTAAAATGCTAACAGGGATGATTCTGACTTAGTTTCCACTATTGCAGATGAAGCAGTCAAAGCTTTACACAATGCTGGGGCAATCTCAGTTATAAAGTCTACTCCAGACACCTTCGAAGATGCCGAAATTGGTGCATACAAATCTAACTTACTGAAGAGATTTCAAGATTTGAGATATGATATTTCCTCTTGAGAAGTTTTTAACTCTTTGAATTTGGAATTGAAGAGCAGTTAGGCAAAAGAAGCCTTAGCATTGAAGGGAAACTCTATTTTTATAAGAACAATTGAAAACTTGACTGTATCATTTTGCTGATTATAGAATTCAAAATTCACACTTCATATTTTTGGTTAATGTGCCCGTCGACTGGATTGCATTATCCCAAGGAAACAAGGAAAACTTTTGTTTACCCAAGAAATGTTTTGTTTTTGCCCTGGTTACCTGTCCTCTTTGCTAAAAAATATAGTATTATCTTTTGTCAAACTCCAATTATTATTATTAGCCGGTCATTTGTTTGTTTTACAATCAGTTCCATTTTATGGTTAATGAAGACTAATGTTTTGAGAGTTTATGGTTGTCTCTTCGAACGATGCCATTCCTCTATATTCATTTTAAAGCCCATGGAAACTAATGTTTTCAGGGTTTGTGATTGTTTCACAATAATTATATTCATTTTAAAGTCCACGAAAACTAATGTTTTCAGGATTTGTGGTTGTCTCACAATAATATCATCTCTTTCATGTCTGAATTACAATATATGAAAATTAATGTTTTTAGGGTTCATGGTTGTCTACCAACAATGTAATTTCTTTCATGTTTGAATTACGGTTTACGAAAATTAATGTATTCAGGGTTTGTGGCTCTCTTACAATAATATCATTTTTTTGGGTCTGAGTTCTCTGTCTGAGTATAATCTATTTTTACTATTGCAGTAAACTCTAGATATTATTACTACTTAGTCAAACAAAGGAAAGGATCTAGTAGAAGCCGTGAACCTTACTGCAGAAATGCTAACCTCTATCTAATTTGAATTTGTTGGATAAAAGCAGTGTAAAACTTCATTGTATCTTTCCACCTATCCTTGATGCCTCGCATAAATATTCTACCAACATCAATCAACTAAGAAAATGATGTACCTAGCCAACTAATCTCAATTTTGCATAGAAGTCATTAAGATGATGTTTCCAAGGGTTTTATTTGAATCCGGTTTAGTTTATTGCTGGTTTGCAGCCTCTTAAGGCATACGGCTTTAGGTCGGATACATGTATCTGTTTCATTCTCTCATATTTCAAGACATTCTTGTTAGTCAAACGAAATGATCTCAAAAGAATATCAGCTTGTTTTAAAGACTTCATTATTAGCTGTCATGGTTTACCAGGAATAGATTATTCTGGTAGACTTCTAAACTTAACAATAATTATATTAAATATAAGATAAAGAATTTCATTAGTGTATATATGCATGACTTCAAAAACATAAATAAATTTACTAAAATTATTCCAACTGAAGTTGATTCAGCAAATAGTTTATAAGTTGTCTGACGTTGCAATGTTGACAATGAGCTCTTTTTCCAAGAAATGTTGCAAGGCCCCAAGTTTTATTTTTAAACTCTAAATTAGCCTGCAAAACTGATCACTGTCATCTATATAACTCAGAATTATATATCTTTGACATTGTAGAGAAAACCAATCTTTTAGGTCTGTTTTCCTAGAGATATTAATGGCAGTTCCACAAATGGTATATGGGGTTCCTATGATTAGTTTTGCTGGGGATGGGTTCTGTTTGCCTTACCCTTTGGATTTAATTGTCAACAGAAAGCAACATGGCCTTTCCAATATACATTATCAAGTGTCAGATGGCAAAGGAAATCTTTACCTCCTTGCCGATGGCTCCTACACGACCCTTTTCAGAAAACGAGTCCTGCGCAACTCTGCTGGTTTCCCTATCCTCACAATCCGCGAAAAGGTATAGCTTCTCACTTCCCTCTATTATACTGACATGGTTATACTCATGTTCGAATATATGCGGACATATAAGTTTAAACACGAAGACTTCAGGAATAATGAAGACTCCGGATGGCATAGCTTGAAAATGAGCTGAACTACGAGGATTTCTAATCCATATCATGTGTATATAATGTGTCTTTTTGGTTCTAAATTATTGAAAACTACTTTGGTATATCATCTTCTTTCTTACACTTTTTTTTCTCCTGCTGATATGTTCACAAGGCAATCACTGGTAAAAAATGGATGGTTCATAGAGGTGAAAGTTCAGAGAAAAGTCAACTTCTTTTTACAGTGCACCGATCACGCTTTCAACCAAAGAAAACAAGGCTTGAAGTGTTTTTAGAAGGCAACATAGATAAGGACATCAGCAACTTCACGGTTGTAGGTTCCAATTATCCATCTCAATATATAAGAATTTATAAAGGGGATACTATTCTTGCAGAGGTAAGATGCCTTTTCTTTTTTCTTTTTGGTCCTGTTTTATGAATTAAATCAGAAACTCAAAAGCTGAATTGAAAATTCAATGTTGGCAATAATATACTTATACAGGTTTTCTTTTTTGGCAACCTGTCAGGGTAAAAAAGAGAGTTTCAGGGTTAGTGTTCATTCAGGAGTGGATTATGCATTCATTGCAGCACTGATAATCATCCTTGTTGAATGTGAATGACCTGTTGTTGCATGATTCATATAGTTTCTGCTTTCGTCTTTCTTGTAAAAAATTTTCGAGTTTTCCATTGTTTTTTCTTTGGGGTACAAAAGAGGCTTAGCCGAGTGATAGGGGAAGGGTTTCCGGATGCTGGGATCCGAACACTAAACCTACTGAATACAACCTTGTAAGCTTGGTTATATGAACCAAATAAAAGCTTCGAGATATTCTACATGTATATATTGATGTCAGATTTAGCGAACTTGTCAAATATTATATATATCTTTGTTGAATGAATAAATCCATCTTATGCTACAGCAAAACTTGGTACAAACAAACAGGAACAGTTACTAGTATTCAGGAGCATGTGGCCTACATAATCTAAGTGTGAGCTTAAATGAATAAACAATGTAATGTTTAAAAATGTTAAGGTTAAAAATGTTAAGGCAATCATCTTTCTATAAAATAAGGCCTTAAAATCAAATAATAAAGGATGAAACAAGTAATAAAGTGCAAGTTGACACCAATGGCTCTCAGAAAATTACAGATAGCACATACATTGTCAACTTATAGTTAATAAAAGCTTTTTGGCTTCCAAAATTGGTGCTTGGCAGATCAATCAGAAAAGAATGATGAACAAAAAAAGGCTTCAGAAAGTCATTTTAGAAGGCCAAGGGACCAAATAGACATATCCTATTTTTCATTTGTGTCAAGCATGGAAGATAAACATGGATGAGATCTTCTCTGGCATACCGGTTGGGATTTCAGGTATACAATCAGCAAGTTAACTTGGAATGATCCATGAAATCTTATGGTATTGTTTGCAAGGATTCTTCATTGGATGTTCGAGGACAGCATACTTAGCAAAAAAGATCTAAAAGACTTGTAAAAGCATCCATTCTTGGAAGTGTTTTCAGAAAAATACATGTATCTATCTGAATTTATTTTTATCAACATATGATGTGTTTACTGCTTACAATATACGGGAGAAAAAAAATTTGCTAATTAAGGGGACTTGATTTTTACACTAGAATACAAGCATCTCTGCGGAAGGTGAGGAGGAATCAAGTGATAATCTGTTTCAGGTGAAAAAGCTGTATATGTTAGAGGAAATGGCTATTACACTTGTAACAGCAGCCAAAATTATCATTACTGCAGACACAATCCGATCTCTTGATGTCGATATTCCATGAACATCCCTGCAATTGTAAAGGGAAAAAGGAAGAGACTTAGCAAGAATGTCTTTAAGGCTACAGACAATATGAATCCAGCTTAATAGATAGAGATGATACCTAAGAGCAATAGCACCGGGGAAGACAAAAGCAAGGCTGACTGCAGAGGTTGATCCCATAAATACAAAGAAATACCATATGTTAGGGATGGCTATGGCTGCCAAATAACAAATGGCTAGCAGAATAAGAGTGAGGGACATGAATCTGGTGTTATCTTTTGCGAGGATAGGCCTACTTGGGAAAAGGAATTCATCAATATTGGCCCTTAATGAGAAGTTTAAGAGGGGAAACACCAGCACTAGGTGAAGGGCATAGCTCAACCGAACTACATCATTGAGTAAAGAACCAAGTGCTGAACCAGAATTTTGGTCGAAATTAACAAGTATATCAGGCATGATCGATTCACCAAAAAGAAGGTATCCGAAGATCCCAACTGTAAAGTAGATGGTACCGCAGAGTATCAGTGAAATTCGGACTGCTTTCATCATATCAGAAGGTTTGTCCATCTCTAAACCAATTGGATGAACTGCATTCATTCATAAAATGAGGCATATGAATGCTAGAACTAGCATGAAAACAAGCACTCATATGAATGCCAGAACGCCCTTACCATTGAAATGAAATGTGAAAGCTGTTACAATAACCGGGACAGCAGTGAAGAGATCAAAAAAAGAGGCATTGCTGTCCAAGGAAGGCAGCAGTCTCGGGGTTTCGGTTTTCCCTTCGACAAGTGCAGCTATTGCCGTCACTGAACTGATGGCAGCAAACAGCACAGCTAGAAAAACTGCTAATGCAGAACTGAACCTTAATGCATCTGCAAATTCAGTCCAAGTTAACAGATAAAATTCTCGACGACAAACTCAATATCATAACATAAACAATAATTACTCAGTTCTGTATATAAGATAAGAAATCATCTTCATAAAGAAACAGGACATATCTTTTGGAGAAAAACTTACCTACACGCCTAAATGAAACCAATGGAAGCATAATGAAAGCAACAATGAAAAGGATTGAAAAGGCACGGGAATTCCACCAGTGAATGCCAAACCATTCTTGTAAAACGCCTAAGTGCACTGATCCTTCAGGTTGATTTCCTGAAAGAACATCCCCTAAAAAGCACAATATTAAACATCAGAACATTTTATAAATAATCACTCAAATAGCTTCAGACTCTTATCTATAATCTACAGAGCTAAGTTGAACTATTCAAATAGATTATGAAACTTATCCACAACCTGTACAACTTACTAGCTGCAAAAGAACTTACCAATAATAATCAAATAAATGATCAAGCAACCAAGATTATTTGTAATGACACATAACTGCACCAGGATAGATCCAATCCGCCCAAACGACTCCTTCATCACACCGGCATAAGTGGTTGACTTCCCAGCATGTGTATACCTCATCAGAAACTCAACCGAGATGTCTGCTAGCCAAGCTATAATCACTATCAACATAAATGCTGGGATTACTCCTAGCACCTTGAGAGCTGCTGGTATTGACATAATTCCAGCACCAATAATGCTAGTTGACACATTGAACACAGCGCTGGAGACAGATGTATGCTTTGCCGGTGGCTTGTTTTCCCCGAGGAGCGGTGCATTTGCACTGGTGATGGCCGAAGAAGACATCCGGTTATGAAGCTTTTTTTTTTCTTCTTCTTCTGGTTAGGATTATCGGTTGTCTTGTTCTGTATTATTGCACATTAATGGAGACAAGGGTAGATAGGAGTAAGGGTAGTGAAATGACAAAACTGACATCAGAAAAAAGGAAATGATTTAATATAGGATAATGTAATGAAGGGGGTAAGATGGAATGCCATTTTCAATGAAGATTAGTATCAATAATTTATGAGTAGAGAACAGGTTGGATGTGGGGTAATGATGTGTTTGTCTTGTTCCATGAATATGTGGCGAACGGTGATTTGAAGCTGTACGAAA
Organism: Gossypium hirsutum; assembly: GCF_007990345.1. Classification (NCBI taxonomy): domain Eukaryota; kingdom Viridiplantae; phylum Streptophyta; class Magnoliopsida; order Malvales; family Malvaceae; genus Gossypium; species Gossypium hirsutum. The sequence continues at coordinate 80,921,811 of NC_053428.1, read as the reverse complement.
TTGAATTTTCTTCATAAAAAGGTGGAGAAATAGTTGTTTCAATCACATGGGACAAAAACTAGTGAAGTGCAAGGAGGTTAAAAAATCATTATCGGCCTTTCAGTAGAAAAACGTGAGACTTTTATAAGAGAAGGAAATAACAGATCATTTAGCAGCTGATCAAACTTAAAAAACAAGTTTTTTAGTTCAGAAAGTACCCAATATCTAATTAACTGGAGCCATGGCTATTATTAACATGATTCAGTCACTATCTCTGTTTCTCTCTTAAATAACAATAATTCAAGGCCCTCTTTGTTCTAAAGCTACAATTTTAAATTTGGTATGGTGAAGTGTAAAGATATGGAATTAGATAAGGACCTGGGTTCTGGCCAAAAAGATATATATTTGTTTTTCCTGTACGTATTGGGCTGTACAAAGATCTGCAAGCAACAGAATATGGTGAAAGATGTTGATATTTTCGTTTATATGTTAAAAAGTCCGTACTTAATCGGGAAGAGCTCAAGACATGCGCTGCCCAAGTACTGATAACATAAATCAGCTTCTTGCATCTTTACATTGCCCTTGAATTTGCAGCAGTTCATATGCTGCTAATTAAACCTATATCTAAAGTATACGATCTGGTTCATTGTAATAGCCTAGTTTAAAAAGATTTGAAAAAAATCAAATAAATTGTTATTATTCTTATCCTATATTTTTTTTAAAATATTTTGAATTTTTCATGTAATTATAAGAAATTATTGGACGCATTTCATAGGCTTTCAATTATTTCTATATGGTGTCGGAGCTTTTTGACTAACCACATGAATTTCAGTTCTATAGCTTGGAACTTCATCTACCTTCAATAGTTTATCTTTGTTGACTGACGTCATTTCTTGTTCACGAAAGCCATCCAATAGGGTTTCTGTCTCACTAACCAATCATCCAATCATAGCTATTGGCTCTATGTTAAGAGGTTTGTCTATTGGATGTCAAGAATATACTAATCACAACTACGTAACTTACAATGCTACGTTGCAGTTCACATGATCTCCGAAAATATAATATTCCTTATTTCGTTCATCGTTGTTGTAACTCATAATAAAATCCCACCATTAAAACCCCCTCGGCCACAAAATTCACCTTTTACCCATTAATTGTTCTCGTTTTTTCATCATTATCTATCCAAGATTGTTAATCTATCTGTCATTAACAAATGGCATAACAACACAGCCTTAGGATTTCAAACTTTTTTTTTTTTGAATAATCCGTGTGTATTTCTAGAAAAAAATTATTGGAACTATTTTATAAACCTCCAATTACTTGGATAGATTGATCAGCTTCAAACAGTGCAGGACATTGATATAAACTGGGTTAAGAGATGTATTCCAGAAGTGTGCAGCTATCCACTTTACAATTAGGCCATTCTTCAACTACCGCTGGTAATTAGTTAATACTACCATTTCCATAGGTACCCAAAAGTTGTGCGTTTATTTAGCAGTTTTTATTTTTGTACAAAAAAATATTTTCAGGTTTTCAATGAGGTGGACATTCAGGCTGAAGATGGATCTTTATGGGGTAATTCTGTAGAGTGAGTTCTGTCCTTGAGCTTCATTCTCTACTGGCTTATTATGAGAAGTTTAGAAGGAACTTTAACACCCCACCTGTGTTTAAGAACCTTGATATTAATCCATCGCACTAGAGTTTTGCATATGACTCAAGGTACTTTAAGAGAGCGACTTGAGAAAGAACTGATCCTCCATATATACGGCCCAAGTTGTGACTTGGCAAACAAGCATTGGTTGATAATTGTATAGAACTGTTGGAGTTTAGAGAAGTTGAGAGAACAAATATAGAGAAAACAAGGAAAAATAGTTAGCAGAATTTTTTACTGCTATCAAATTCTCTCATCTTCATCTTCATTTCACATGAATTACAATATATATATATGAGTGTAGTGATTACAGATAATTTAACAAACTCCACTAAAACACCTTGAAAATACAAAGATGAAACTTATACATAAATTGAGTAAGTAAAAATTAGTACCTAAAAGTCAAATCAATACTAACACTGCTTTCTTTAGCAAGTAATATCAGCAAACAGATTAATTATAAAATATCATTAGCAGAATATGCCAACCCTTCTTGTAATACATTTGGGGTTCGCCAACAACTGATAACAGCTCGCATCTTGCTTAGCAAGCAACTTGAGTTGAGCTCGCATTTTTAGTTGAGCTCGTAGACTTGTTTCAACTTGCAGCCTTGCAGGAAGAGTTCGTCATTGTATGAATGGCCACTTCGCAACAAGAGTATACACAAAAACTAAAGCATTGGGATGTACTAAGATCTGCTAATCTGATTAAAGATGTTGATATTTTCGTTTGTGTGTTCCAAAGTGACATTTTTAACGCATGCACTGAATAAGCTTATTTGACCTTTATACTTGCCCTTGAATTTGCACTACTTCATATGCTGCTGATTAAACCAACATCTAACATATAAATTCTGGTTTGATGATGAAACACTGATAAAACCCATTAACCTTTGTTTTCTTTTTCAATTAGTATACATGGTTGAAAGACCAGATTATTAATGTGTTTTTTATTATTAATTGAGTTAAACAATAATATCAATTTAAGCGTGAGGATGCCCTTAATCACTTTTGATTATTATCAGGCAAACATAAACATAGAATTGATTTATTTTCTCATCCGACCATGGTACTCATGTCGATTCAAACATTTATAACGCAAACATGAATGTACAGGCAAACAATGGCCATATATAGAGCAGCAAAAAGCAAGGTATAAATTACTCAAAAACTACAACTCTCTTGCTCTTGTCGGTTGCTACCTTCTCTATTACACTATATCCCTTGTTGATTTGAATGTCAGCTAGTGTTTCCCCATGTTCACTAACTCAGCCTTAATTCTTCAGCTCCAAATCATTTACTATACTTAAAAACTTCTTTTGTTTTTCTGATTTAAAATTTTCAAATTTAATTATTAACATTGTATTTCCCTTCAAAATTTATCAATTTGTCATGTGGATTAGGTTATATTCATATTATGTGACATAATTTATAAAATAAATAAATATGTTAAGTTGACAAAAATTTTGACAGAAATTAATTAGTAAGATTTTTAAATTAAATAAATAAGAGATTAAATTTTTAATTTTTAAAATATAGAAACTAAAAACTCTATAAAAATACAGGTACTAATAGCATATTGTAACCATATTTTATAAGGGAACAAATGTTTCATCGTTGAGGAGTCAATTTTGACACCTACCATGGTTTAATAAGTGAATCAATTCTTTACCGAATTTAATTTCAAATTTCCATTTAGAAAAAAGAGAGAGAGAGAGAGAGAGAGAGCTGGAAGTAATTGAGGTTTGCAAAACAAAGGATTAAAAAGTCATGAAAGGAGAGCAAAAGCGGGGTCCACTTGAACGAAGTTCCATCGCCAAAAAGCTCATGATACCTTGACCCCAAGCAAAGCCACTTCGATATGAAAGAATCCAATCTCACCCCCTGGACGTGCACTGCAAACTTAAAGAGAACTCTGAGACAAACCCCAAAAGCCCAACACTATCCCATGAATACTGAAGCCACCAAAAGCAACATTATGGGGAGAACAAATCTCCACCCACAGCAACGACATTTCTTGTTTTGAAAAACTATATAAATTTTAAAGACTTTCTTTTTTATAAAAATAGTAACTTCATTAAGAGTCAAATCAGAGCACACCCACTAAGGAACAAAAGCTAAGGAAAACACACTCTTAAAACGAAATTAAGTTAGAAACCACACTTAGAACCATCCTTCTTTTGCTTCCATTCGTCTTGCATCAGAAGTAAATGATTATATGAGAACAAAACACTTCTAATTAAACTATAGATTGCAATGAACGCTATATTGGTAGTGTCAAAAACTACTTAAGACGGACAACCTTGATTAATTGATGATAACTACATACTACCCCTACTCTCATTAGACTACCTTAACTACAAACTCTAGTCAATCGTACCGAAAAGATTTTAATGCTTGAAACCAATCCCCAAATGACCCAACCTCTTTCACATCTTTCCGGAAAGTAAGAATTAAGAAAAATACTAAAACAACAACTATTCACATGACTTTTATTCTATGCTTGGATTGCACTAAAACAAGTTAAAGGAAAGTAACACTTTTCCTTTTTGGATGTGTTTTTTTTTTTTAATAAGGAAAAGTAATGGAAGTCCTTAAATTACTCAATCTTTTTTCATCCCAATTTGAGGAAAAGCTGAGGAAAGAAAATAACTTTTAATATGCAAAATTACATTTTTATTTATGCTATTTTATAAGAAGGATGTAATTGAAAAAATATTATAATCAATTATTTTCTTTACTTTCCTAAGTTAAACTAAACAAAGTCACGTTACTTTTCTTTATTAATTTTATATATGGAAACAAAATAAACATGCACCAATATGGTAACTGTGTTATTTTATTTATTTAATTTAATATTTGTATTCAACAAAAATTATATATTTTAGTATCCAAATATAATGATATTAATTTTTTAGTGTTTAATTCAAATTTTAAGGTTGATTTAATGACAGTTAAATTGCTAATATTATTAAGTTTGAATTTTTCATAATTTTGTTGATAGAATAAATTTAGTGTTAATTGTGAATTTGTTTAATTTATCAAATATAGTTCAATAGATGTGATTCAATTTGGATTTTAGGGTTGATCTGGTAAAATTTAATTGCTAATTATGATTTTCTTTATCAAATCAACTCTAAAACTTAAATTATATACTAAAAAATTAACATTATTATCTTTAAATGTTAAAATATATATCTTTTGTCATATACAAACATCAAATCAGATAAAAAAAAATAAACATATACCACATTAAAAAAAATATCAATCTCAAATACCAAATTATGCATTAAACTTTAAAAAAAAACGGCAAAACAAACTTTTATTATGAATATGCTTTCGCGGGATAAGCAAGCCTAGCAAATCTCGTAGGCTAAGAAAAGCATCACAAAAGCAATTAAAAAGAACAAGAATGAAATAAAAGAAGAGATGATGAAAACTATTTAGCAAAAAAGTTAGAAAGAGAGTAGTTTTCCATATGTAAGTTAAATTTTGTTATATGAATCATGAATTTATTCATTATATTTTAATTAAATTAAATTAATTTATGCATTTTTAAATTGATTAATTATAAAATATGAATTATATGTAAATTATAGGTAAAAAGGTCTTTAAATTTTTCTAAAAATATCAATTAAGTTCTTCTGAAAAAAAAATCCAATTAAGTCTTCAAACTTAAAAATTACGTCAATTTTAAACCCTTTAACCGACAAAATTCATTACTGACCATTCATTAAGTGTTGATGATGTGCCAATTAACAACAATTTTTCAAATAATTTATTTTCTTCTAAGTGGTAGATAATGCGAGAAAAGTTGTTGACGTGGAAATTGTGAAAATTTAAAAAAATAAAAATAAAATTTTTTATTAAGTTTCATTAATTAAAAATTATAAAATTGATTACATGGAATTAAGAAACAAAATTATGCGATCATCACCATCTGCAGCAATTTAATTGTGTTAATCCATCATTGCCATCTTCCTTCTTAGTTGTTTAACAAATACATTTTCAGCATTGTAACAGAGATTTTTAGCAGTTTCAGCCTTTTCACATTTCTTTCATTTTAGTTTACTATTTACTATTACATAACTATATAATTTTGGACCTTAAATTCCAAGAACTTTTTTTTTTACACTTCCATTCTATGACTAACCACAATCTTTATTCATTATAGTATTTATTTTACATTTTTCACAATTTAACTTCATTTTTATACTTCTTCAATTTAGTCCTCATGTAAAGAACAATTGTAATTTCATTTACAAAAATCACGGAACTTCATTTAGTAAATTCTTAATTCACAATATACCTTATATTTTGTGTTTTCTGCATCATTTTCACTTATCTTATAATAACACATAAAACTTTTACGTACTTTTCAATTTAGTACTTTTTACCTTAAAATTAAATATTCACTATCACATAGCACTTTAATCCATTAATTCATCATAATATATTATTTCACATGTCTAATTTATATGATCTTCACTTTTATTATTTCAATCATAAATTTCACAAAGTTCACAATTTAGTCCTTAACATCATGAACATACAATATTTACTCTAATCTCATTTCAACATCATTTTATATCTATTCCATTACCATCTTTCACTTCAATTAAGCCTTCTTTTAACATATTCTATTTAACATATCTCTACTTTAACATCACTTACTTTTTTAAACAAATTAAACTAAAAAATATGATGAAACCTTGAAATTCATACATTGTTCCCTTGATTTCAAGCCTTAACTTGATTTTCTCTCTCCTCCAACATGAACATACAATCTTCCTTCTTGAAATCTAATTTTATTAGATTTTTGGAGGCTTGATTTTACTAAAAATTTTAATGAAACTTTAAAGATTTCTCTCTTAATTTCAAGGAAAGGACCAAATTGCAAAGAAAATAAAACTAATTTTCTCCATGGAGAGTGGTGGCATGAACTTGAAAGAAAGATGAAGAGAATTCTTTTCTTTCCATTTTTTACTTAATCATCAATTAATATAAAAATATCTTAAAATAAAATAATAGTAAAATGATAATAAAAAATTTCTACACCAATAATATTTAATTATTACTTTAACATCCCTAACCCGTCTCCGTTGTCAGATTAATGTTACGGGATATTACGATAGTTAACAAGACCGATAATACAGTACACAATTCAAAGATTAATTTAAACATCATAAATTAATAAACAATCATCATTCATTGTATACATTTGAAAACAAGACTTAAATTGAGCCTATGGAACCCTAAAATTAGTTTAGAAACAAGTATGGACTAATTTGAAACATAACAGAAAAATATGGTAAAACTGAAAACAAGGATCACACGGCCGTATGGCCAGACCGTGTGACAAAGCCCAGACCTAGTGGCTCAAAACATGGTCGTGTGGTCACATTGTGTAACAACTTGAGTTCGGGTAACTTAGGGTCACACGGCCTTGTCACTAGGCCATGTAACTCTCTGAAACCGTATGGATAAATCTATACCAAAAATCAAATAAGCTACATGGTCGTGCCAAACAACCGTATGTGACACATGGTCATGCCAAACAATCGTGTGTGACACACGATCATGTGCCAGACCGTCTCACAAGCCGTGTATGCCCAAAAGTGTCTTCTAAAACAAACAATTTCAACTCAATTCATTAAGTCCACAAGTCATACCATTACCAACCATTAAACATGCATAAAATGCAACAAAACTTACCAAAACACATCATATATCACCTAAGTGCTTAACCAATATGCCACCAATGGCACTGCAATTCAAAATTTAACCATAAGCATTCAATACCTTCCATACCATAAGGTTAATATTAAAATAATCACTTTGCATCCTAATTTCCAATACTAGCATAATTCCAACCAAAGTTCATTAAGTTACCTAAATCATGTATACCAATCAGCCATCCAAAATTGCATTTATGTAGCTAAACATGACTATATCATCACACATCACAACCAACTAAAAATAACCATTTAAGTTTACATTAAAATACATACTTCATACATCAAATGACATACAAAACATAACCAAAATGCTTATAACCATACATTACCAAACCCTATCTACATGTCACTTATAACTGAGCCAAAATAAACAATTAGCTACCAAAAGAGTTGTCGAATAATGTGATCTCCAACAAAGTTCCAATCGATAGCAAGAGTCCGACAATCTACAAAAAAGAAAAAAAAAACAAATAGGGTAAGCTTATGTAAAGCTTAGTAAGTTCGTATTAAACTTAAACTTTAACTTACCATATATGTTGTAACTAAAACATTTCATAATTAATTTCATAAACAAGGTCATGAGTTCATTTATTTCCTATACATACCACAAATTTCGCAAGGTTAGTGAGTTCACGTATACGAAACATATAATTTTATCATGTCATAAACATTACAAGTAAACACATTTAAAACTCAAATCAACCATTACCTATTCATTTAACAACTCACATTTTATTTCAAATATCTATATCCAATGTTTCATTTCATATATCTATTTTCATATAACTGATTCATATAACCATTTCATATATCTACTTCCATATAATCGATTCATATAATCATTTCATTTATTCATTTTTCACCCAATGAATTAAATGAAATAACATCGGATACATGAAAACGATGCTCACACAAGTTGTAAAATGGGCCTACTCACACGAGTTGTGGGTTGGGATGTAGGCTACACGATACTGCTCACACGAGCTGCAGAGAATCCGTAACAAATGTAGGACATCAGCCATCGGTAGGACATCCAAGATCAGCACCCGAAACGATAAATAACCCTAATAACTTGTGGGAAATTATGATTTAGTCCCTCATATTTGTGATGAGGGACATCATTGCATGTAAGCTAAATCACTATTCACTTCTAGTAAAATTATGATTTAGTCCGTCATCTTTCTCTACTTATTCAATCCGGTCCCTACTTACCAATTTTGTGTCACAAGAACTTTGGAGTTATTTTCACTTTTGTCCTTCAACTTTTCCTATATTTATATTTTAACCCATTAAATTTTAAATAATTATATTTTGCCCCAAAACTTTTCACTTCTTTACAATTTAGTCTTTACCTTAAATTAATATATCAGGACATATTTCTTAATTCAACTTGACATCCATCAACTTTCTCTTTTATCATTTATATTTCTTATTTTACCGAGGAATCCATTATGCATGATTCGCATTTAATACTACTTTTTATAACATAACAATTTTAAGAGTGTTATAAAATATTGGTTTTAAAAGTTTATAAATCTCATAATACCATTTCTAATCTTAAAAATTGCAAGTGACGCAAAATCAACATAAAAGGTTTCAAAGAAATGAGGAAAGACAACACTTGAAACTATATAAATACAAAGATTTCATTTTACATTTGAGGACTTGTTAAGGAACTTGAGAGGGTCTTAAGGAAAAAAAAAAGAAAAAAAATTGACAAAGACAAGAGAAAGAAGGAAGTTGTGGCCTATTACAGGTTTAAGGGTTTGGGGTATTATCTCTTAAATTCGAACAGTAAGAAGTAAGAAATATAGATAAGGAGGCCATCGTTTTGTTTAGAGGTTGATTGGACTATTAGTGATGTAGATCGAGCGATTTTTGGATTTTGACTTTGGATTTAGATTCATATGCTTAAGCTCCATTTCAAAGGAAAGTAATTGAAGATTTTAGAAAAGATGATGAAAACAAGTTATTGATGTGCTTTGTGACAGGGGAGAAGACTGGACAACGACGGCTCTAATGACTTTGGGCACTAGCTTTGTTTTGATTGTTTGGCAACTATTAACTGCCACATTATCAACATTTAACAAAACTAATGATCAACAACGATTTCTATCTATTAAAAAGCTTAATTGATGCAATTTTCAAGTTCGAGGGCTTAATTGAGTGCATTTTTCGTAAAGGGGCTTGATTGATTTTTCTAAAAAAGGTTTAAGGGCTTTTTTACCCCTTAAGCCTTTAGTCTATGTACTTTAAAATTGATTAATCTTAGTTCCTGTGTTTTTTTTTTAAATTTTAAAATTTCAACATTGACTCAAATGGTAACATTTAAATATGATTGGTTAAATTTTGCTATTAATTTTAACCATGTAAAGTTGTAAATTTGATCCATATATTTTTTAATTTTTATAAAAATCTTGATCCTAAATCACTAATCATCTTATTTTTTATCCTTATAAAATTTTTTAAAAAAATCTACTTTCAAATTTTAAAGTTTTAAAGCTTTCATTATATGTTTTTGTGCCAATTTGACAAATTCGATTAAAGAATTATTTTAAAAATAAAAAAATTAATTAACTAATTGAACTAATCGATTTTTAATTGATTCGATACCTAAACTAATATCCAATCTCATTGTGAGCCAAATTTGGAAATAAGAAAGTTGAAGTTAATAAATTTTCATAATACTTATATGGGTAAATTACACTAGCAGGCACTCAACTTTGATGCAATTGACAAAACAATCACTTTGATTTCAATTCAATCACTCGACTTTCGAAAAATAAACAAATCAATCCTTTTAACCATTTTCCATTATTGTAACAAAAAAGTGACATGGTATCCTACAGTGTAAACGACCCCAATTTAAAATCCTACTTAGGTTGACAATAAAAGAGGAGGAGGAGAAAAGAAAAAAAATCATATCAAATTGAAAGGATCTATTAGTGAATTGGACTAGTTGCTATTTCAACAAAGCCTAAATTGTTGTTTTTTTTAATACAATTTTGTCTTTATTCCATAGATAATGCAAGGCAAAATAAGATGAAAAACAGGCAATTTAATCACAAGGAAGCATATGTAACAAATTTTCACTCTTTTGACGCTTATGAATGTGGTGCCATAGCTTGGCACAAAGCATTATTCAAATCAATTCAACAAAAGATTTACTGCTTGCTTCTCCACGATGAACACATATCTCCTAGATTCTTAACAGGTGTTAGCTGGAAAACAAGACAAATTCGAAGACCCTTTGTGGAGAAAGGTTCACACAACAAATGGAATTACAGCAAGCTTCAAATCTGGTTGTTAACATGATATCACAAAGTCGTTTTCACTGATTCAGATTTACTAGTTTTCAAAAACATGGATTGCGTTGTTGCTGTCGCAGTTGAGTTTGAACCAATAGTTGCCGTATTTGGGTGATTGGGTTAGTAATCGAAAAAGGTAGCTCATTATGACATTTCCACAAACAGCTGGGTTGTAATATTTGTTTTTGGTTTTGGTAATACTAGATTGAAAGTTGTGGTTTAGCAACCATGAGGGCACATATTGAAAGTTGTGGTTTAGGTTTTGGCATGACCAAATCTAGATAGAGAGATATTGGAAAGTAAAGAAGGAGACAAAAGATATTGATGGTAGAGTGAAGCATATCACTATATTTGAAAATAGAGTGTTAGGATGGAGAAAAAGTATAAACATATTAGGTCATTTACGCAAACATTAAAAATATTAGGTCATTTATTAAAAAAATAAATGACAAAAAAAATACTCAACTTTGCCTCATCCAACGTGGCAAGCTACATGGCCACATTAGCTAATTAACTGGTCACGTTAGAGATCCTATTAAGCCTGTGATAGAAAATTTATGATTGATTTTTGATAATGTTAGTGACTGATTTGTTATTTTTTAAAAGTCAAGTAACCGAGTTAAAATCAGAGTGACTTTTTGTTAACTATATCAAAATTGAGTGGCCGTTAATGTAATTTGCCAGTAATTTGTATTAATTTATGTGGATAAGTATGATATGTGGCCGGTTGAATAAGAGTAAGTCAATAGTGTTCAAGTAAAGGCAGCCTGGAAAGAGCTAAAGATCCAAATCCCCATCAATCACGTAAATGTCAAGCCCCCACACTCTTCCACCCTGTTTGGTTCAATGTAATGGCATAGCCATTACAATTCAATTCCATGGGCCCACCATAAACCCTTGTTTGGTTCAATGAAATGTCTATTACGGAGGTTGTTGTTTAGCTTGCTATTCCCACTAACCACTGAACAGAGGCTGAATAACATTCTTTGCCTCACCCTCTGAATTGCTATTCAGAGCACGGTAGGAATGCTGAAAGATTATTATTGTTTCATCATCTCTCTTTTCTGCAGTTTCAACTCCAGCCTCTACCTTCACTACCTTCTCCATTTACAAAGTCCTAAACACCATTGCCCCTCACCAACTGTCTGCAGTTCTTGTCCTAAAACCTCAATTTCTCTTTAATTATCTTCAGCTCTGTCAATTTTTTCTTAATTTTTAAATTATATATATAAAAAATTTTGAGAATGTGGTTGCAGATCATCTGCGGAATCATCATTTACCAGTTGTTCCGGCGCTTCTTTTATGGTGGCAACGATGTTTTAAATGTGGAAACCTCTGATTTTAATGCTATTTTCTCTGTTGCCAATGGATACTTTTATTTTCTTTTTACAATTTCAGCTCTTTCTGTACATTTTTCCCTTTTTTGGAAAAGAGAAGAGTTTTTTGTTGTTTTGATGGTAAACTGGTTGATAGGTATCTTTTGTTTAGCTTCCTTTTTGCCTGTTCGATACTGGTTAGAGCGAGCTATCAAGTTTAAATATTAACTTTGGGGGTCAGCTGTTTTTCGATACAAAATAATTGTATTCTTCATTTCTTGATTGATGGGATGATTATATATATAGCGTCTTTGGAGTTTATAATCAGTGTCAATATCTTGAAATAATCGATTTTGGTTATTTAGGTTTGCTTGACTATTGACTTGTGCTATTGAGAAGTGGCATAGTATTATAGTTCAAACTTAATGCAAAGAATGATTGCAAAATATTCAACTTAATCCATGCACAGTTTTAAAAATCTTCTGGGTACCTTTTGAATTGAAATCATTTCAGATTTGCTAGCCTATCCCTGTTTCTAGGACACACTTGTTTGTGATTTTAATATAAAGTGGAGTCGTATAAGCATTAGGCAATATCTTGGCTGGAACAAAGTACAAAACTAGAGAATATGTATTGTGGCATCGTGGAACTATGATTGCTGATTACCTTTTAGTGAATTTAAAGTAATAAGATTACTCAAAAACGAATTTAAGTCATATTTTTAGTTTTAAGTGTTCTACATCCAATCTCCGTTGCATCTTTTGCTTGCATTACTTTGTTGGATCTATTGTTGTGGCTTAATAATATTTTCGAAACCATGTTGTTTGCTGTGCTTTCTGAAACCTGATTGATGAATATCAAATTTCTTTGTGGGAATGTAAAGCATATTTCTGCTTAGTTTTCTGTTGGAACTTCCCTTGATGATTTTCTTTTTCATCCTACATGTAGAAAAAATCAACCAGCTATTTTGGCCATGGATTCTTCTAAAGCTGGTACAGTGAAGGAATTGCCAGTGGGGCTAGATGAAGCTGCGAATGAAGAATGTGCTTCCCAGTGAGTTATTTGAACTCAATAAATTTATTACAGAAATACAACCAAAATTATTACATCTAAAAGATCTGTCAATACCAAAAGATTGGATGATTGATAGAATAAGTGGTGCTAGTACTTCAAAACCAGTAAGTACTATAGAATATATGTCATTTGGAGATAGACTATACTTTAAAAATAATGCTATAACAAATACAAATGATAATTTAGTTTTACCCTCTAATTCTCAAATAGAGGAAGAAGAAGATAATATTATTACAAATTTGACAACACCAATAAGTATGAAAACAGTTCAAATACCTATTTTCCCCACTGAACCTAGTAGAAATTCTAGAAATACTAGAATGGAAGAAATACAATCTGCTACTATTATTCAACAAATGAAAATGGGAAAAATGATATTATTACATTTCCAAATTTCCAAATTACCCTAGTGTGTAAATTAGACTGAATACCACCAACAAGTGCTTTTATCGGGTTTTCAAATCTTTTATCTAATAAAACTGCTATTATAGGTATATCATGTCCTTTTCTAAATAAAGCTCTAATTGTTATCATAATTATACCTAAATGTATATATCTAACTTAAGGGTATTTCTTTTTAATTCTCTTAATTTTTTCTTTAGTAAATAATGGAATTTCTGTTAATCCACCTCTAGTATCATTAGCAACTGTGTTACCACTAATTTTTTCTATGTGTCTTTGACTCCATATTTTAAACTTAGATATTTTATATATTTCTTCTTTAGAAATATAATTTTTATTTATTTATTCTATCATTTCATCAGAAAAGTCTTTTTCTTCTACAATCAAATTTCCTAATTTTATATCTTGTTGTTCAGACTTAGGAATTTCTTCTAATTGATTTATCTTGATCTTTTTTATCAAAATAACCACAAAATCCTGTTTTTAGAATATTTGTTAATTCTTTTAAAAGATCTTTAGGAGTACCTATTTGATTAATTAGTTGTCCTTTTTGGACTTTTCCTACTTCTGATTCTTCCCATCGTCTTAAAAATTGTAAAACATCTCCTTGAAAAGTTCCTACAACGATTGTCATTGACTCTGCCCAATCATCTATAGTTTTTTCATAGTCTGATATTAAAATATTAGTTAAGTCTAAATATATTCCACCTTGAGCCACATTTCTTTCATTTAAATCATCTATCCTATATGGTATAGGTATAGTTTGACTTGATTGTTGATTAGAAGATTCTCCTGTATATTCGGTTTTAATTTCATTAGTAGCTATATTTTCGGTTTGATTACCAAAAATTCTAGTTGTATTTTCAACTGTCTCAAAGTCTTTATTTAAAGCTCTCAGATAATCACTAAACAAGAAAATAATATTTCGGCCCTTAGTAAAGGATTTAATAGTCTAATAGATATAACCTCTATATATTATAATAAAATATATAATTAAGTTAGTAATATAGAAGAAAAAGTAAATTATATGGGCGATATCAAAGAATTAGATTTGAACAACAAATCTAAAGAAATTTTATCCTTTTTCCAATAGTTCCTTGATTTGTATATCAAATTCATCTATATCTTGTTTAGTATAGATCATGGGTTTAATTCTAATAATTTTATTAGGATTTTTTTTATTTTATTTCACAATATCTTGGACTATTTTCCCATAATTTTAATGGTTCTTCACTAAAATTATTTTCTAGAATTTTGAACAACCAATGATTTGTTTCTAGTTGTTTAATTTGTTCCTTTCTTATTGGTCTAAATCCTTTATCACATATAAATTTATGATATTCTATTAAAGGAATTTCTACAGAAGTTTTTTTTGTTGACAATATTACTAAATTTTTATCTACAGAAAACGGTAAATGATGATATATAAAATTATTTCCTAATAATATGTCTCCATGCATTTCAGGAAAACACAATATTTTAAGAATTACAAATCTTTAATTATTTATGTAAATTGGTATATTTCTAGCCTTAAATATGGGTTTTTAAGTCTGAAAGTGGTAAGAAGGCTAACGTTTCTTCATCTTTCTCTTTTATGTTCCTCTTTTTATTTAAAACCAAAATGCTATCGCAGATCCCGATGCTGTTTTTTGAAACTTTTTGCTGCAGGAATAGGCTCCCAAGCAATATTTTCAATTAGCCAACCGAATATTTTGGCAAACAAGAAAAGAAAGTTTATGTTGTCAACTAGTATTTCGAAAGAAAGTAACAATAATGTAAACTTCCAATGGGCACCATTTCCTGTTGAGATGACAGGAGTGTATATAACTGCTCCTTTACCATCAGGTTCCAAGCTTCTTGTGATTAGAAATCCTGAAAATGAATCTCCCACACAATTTGAAATATGGAGTTCATCTCCGTTGGAGAAGGAGTTCCGGATTCCCCAATCCGCTGATGGCTCAGTGTATGCTGATGGCTGGTAAATTTCTTCTCTCTGATGATACAGTTTTGCACACTAAGTTAACATAGTCTTTGATCCAGAAGTAAATGGTTTAAGTAGCTTAAGTTGAACTTTCACCTTCATCAATGTAAATATGGTAGAAACTCTAGAACTGCTTATAAAAGCATCATTGCCTGGTTGTAGTAGCATTTGCAGCTGCTACAGGATTGTTATAAATAACTTTATCGGTAGCTATTATCCCAGCAAACTTAGCAAAGTTGAAATCTTTCTTAATGGTATATGTTCTAGGGAATCTCTTGGAACTCTGATGAATCTCTTATTGCTTATGTTGCTGATGAGCCATCTCCCTGCAAGCCTTCGTTTGATTGTCAGGGTTACAAGGTGCTGCAAAAGTTAAAGAATGTATGATAAGTATTCCGTAATACAGCTCAGGTGTTGATGAGCTCAAGAAGCGGTTGGCACCTCTTAGAAATCCATAAACCAAAAATATAAAAGTTAAAACTCCAGTTTTTACTTCATTAAATCATTGATGTTATTCCTTAGAATTATCATATCTGCAAGTTGGTAATTTTGTTTTGTAGATATGACAATAATGATTCATGTTTCCACAAGGTAATAGATACCTCCATGTAACTTTGATATAATTGTGTATGGTATACATGTCGATACCGAATTTTTGATATTCTTCTCTTATTATGGTACCGACTATATCTATCATGATACAAATGTCTGAGAAATGCAGAATGCATAAACCTCAAACGTTACTTATTAGTAAAATTTAACTATCAATTACCAAAGTTGATTTCGATTTTAAACAAATTAAAAGGAATACCAAAATAAACCAAAAAAGAGAATGAATCTAATAATTCAATTCAAAAAATTTCTGGAATAAATTTTTTGTAAGATGCTGGTGAGAATAAAACATCTACAATTGAGATTGTAAGTTATTAAAAACATCGTTTGAAAATAAATTGTTAATATTATATTAAAATTATTATTAAATATTATTAATAATTATATTAAAAATATTATTAAATTATATATTATTTTATTAAATTATATTTAATAATAATTATATTATAATATGATTAAAATATTTATTTTTATTTTTATTAAAATATTTTAACAATAATCTTATTAAAATTTAATAAGAATAACCTTCTATTTACAAAAATTCTGTTAAAAATACTTTATTCATTTAAACTTTTTTACTTATACTATTATATCTATTTTATTCAATCAAACACAAAAATCTTACCACAACTCTAATTAATTTAATTAGAGCTCTAATGGAACGTACCCTTATATCTTTTAGCCTCAACCCCCAGACATACCCTTGTATCTTTTAGCCTCAACCCCTACCATCACGCCTCTTTTCCAAAAGCAACAAAACTTCCCTACATCATCATTTCCTCTTCTTTTTTTAATTAACAGTAAGAAACACTTGCTTTCCTCTAAATCTGATTTTTTTTGTTGTATACTTCAACGGTCATGATCTGTGGGATATGGGAGGTAATTCTAGTATTACTGAAACAAAGTTACAGATTACAGACCTAAAACTCTGTACACAATAATTTTACAAATTCAAAAAAAAAAAAGAAAAAGAAAAGCAAGTTACAGGTAGCAGCAGATAAAACCTAAAGCTGACGGTTTTCGGCTCTAAGGAGACCTCCCATTTCAAATCTGCAGGAATCGATCTACCTTGGTTGGTGAATATTCCTCGGACTCACTTTCACATTCACGATCTTGGGCGCTTTCTCAAGAAACCTAGGTGACTCACTCACAACTCGCCCCTTCCGCCATTTGAATGCTCCAACGGGTAATAATTCCTTTTGAGTATCTTCTTCCTTCCCTTCACCTAAAACCCCAGAAACAAAACAGGAAAAAAAAGGGGGTGAGATCCGAGTTAAATATACTCGGTTGACTCGGGCGAGTTAAACAAGTAACTTACGGGTAGGGTCAACGAAAAAGTCGTCGTAATCGTCAAAGACGGCATCAAGATCGTCGGGGAAAAGAAGATCGGCGTCGTCGTTTTGGGGATCGTGGAAACGTTCTTGAAGCCAGTAGTCGCGGAAACACGGGGAGGATTGGACGAGAGACCACCACTCATCAGAGAAATCCTCGACCGTCCGGTACGCTAACGGAACAAACAATGGAGCGTTGGGATTCAAAGTTGAGAAAGAAGATGGTCGTTGAGAGAGAATCTCCATTTGCAATTCTAAAGCTTTTGTCGTACAATGGAAAAGAGATAAGGATAAGATCAAGTATGTGTACACACTGAATATATATAGGGGATAAGCTTACTAAATGAACCCGGATTTTCATATTATTACACTTATGACACTACATTTGTTGACAAAAGTAAAGCTGTGGAAATTTTTTGCATTAAATATTGAATAAATGTAGAATGGCAAGATTGAAATATGTGGCAATTAAAGGGTAAATGACAGCAACGTTTCTGCAAGGAGAATAGGCATTGATTTTAAGCCTAAAGACGCGATCTGATATGCAATCAAATAATATAAAATATTCAATCGTTTAGGCTTTGATTGCTTTGGTTGACATGAAAGCTGGAAATTAGTGAAAATGAAAATTTTGTTGGTAAAAGTATTTTTATATTAAGGAGTGAATTATATTTTCTGAGTTAATTGGTTTTTAAATATTAGATTAAAATGTAAATTAATTTTTTTTTAATTTATTTAATTTTATTATTAAAATTTTATTATTATTTTTCAAAATAAGGTGTACATGTGGTATATTATATGTAATTGTTTAGTTATTTTATCAGTAATGTCAGTTTTTAATAATAGAAATGGATAATTTTTTTAATAGAAATAATAAATTTACTCTTTGATTTAATGTATAAAAATTAATTTACTTATTTTTTGAATGAAAAAGATAAAATGTAATTTAATTTCTTTTACCAACTTAGTGATTAAGATATAAAGTAAGTAAATAATCTTAAATTTTGATCGTTTGATTTGTTAAATTTTATCTTATTATTTTCTTCCTTCATATCAGCAAACTAAGATTTTTCTTTCGGAAACATCAAAAAGAGTTTGTGTTAAAAAATCTAATTGAATAATTAATTATATAAAAGATTAACATAACTTTTTATTAAATTATAAATTAAACATAATTTTTTAAAACTTTTAAATAGAAAATAAAATGCGTAAAATTATATTAGTTAATGACTAAAAATATAATTAATGCATAGTTAAAAAGTTTAAAGTTATGATTATAATTTAAAAAGTTTAAAGTTATGATTATAATGAAACTTTTTAGTAGGCTCTCAAATTTTTATGCTATTGTTTTTAATTAAATGATTTCTTTTTCACTCAAAATCGTGCAGTCTCACATCATTGGCGATTGTGATTTAAATGGGAATTATTTTATAAAAAATATTTATTTTAATTCAAATAAATTTTTCTAACTCTACTTAAATAATTTTTTTTTTCATTTGATGCTATAAAACTTCATTTGAATGAAATCTATATAATTATATATAAAAGGAAAGTACCTTTCTTATGCTGTCACTTGGCAATCTAATGCTGTCCTTTTTCTTGTTTCTTTTTTGGTATTTTATAAAAATGGTTAAATATAAGATTTAATCCCTCTAACATGCTTAATTTTGAAATCTAATTTATATGCTTTAATTTTAACATAATTTGGTATTTATACTTTTATAATATTTTAATTAGTCTAAATAGTTAATATAATTAACTCTTCGGTAAAAATATTACATGATTATATATAATTTGAATACCCTAATAGTTTTAGAGATTGACAAGTGACTTTCAATTTCTTTTAGGTTCGCATCGCCTTTTTTTTTTACATTATAAGACAATGGTCAAATTTTAATTTTGGCGTCTAAACTATGTTGAAACTTGAGATTTAATCTATATACTTTACTTTTTGACATAATTCAGTTAATTTATTTTTATAATATCATTAATTAGTCTGGATAGCTAATATTGTTAATTATTTCAATCAAAATTCCAATACCAATACCAATTTTTCTCAAGAATACTATTCTAATACAAAAAAATTATTTTATCTTGATGGTTTCAAATAAGTATTTTTAAGAATTTAATAGAACAATTTTAAGGGTTGTAATAACTATTACACCTAAATTTTTTAAATTTAAAAAATAAATGATCATATTCTAAAAAATTAAAAATATGAGAATTAAATTTTAAATGTATAAAGTCTCTAAATATTTTAATTTTATAATTTAATAGTGAGACACAAACCATACTAATTCAATTAATAAAATAAAAAGAACCCAGGTCAAGCCGACCCATATCATCACATCTGCAGTGCCCATGGTTTTGATAAAGACCAGAGTTTTGTCGATTGTGATCAACGGTTAGATTTCTGAGAGTGTGAAATGCTTGCCACGTGCAGTTATATGAGATTGATATCAGACATCAGGCCACGTAATTCATTTCTTCTCATCTTTGTTATCCCCCCATCCTAGATATTAACAATATAATATCATAATGTTAAATTTGGAGTTATTTCACGTGCGCCATCCATCCCTTACATACGCAAATGCATATTACATATTTACCCCTATTTAAAAAAAAAAAGAGAGAGACTGAGAGTGAGAGTTGATGGAAATAAATAGTACTGCAAACCAGAATGTAGAGGGTATGCGGGGTTTTCGTGATACTGCACTCTAGCATGCCCCTCTACCTATCTTTTTACCAAACTCCATAGCAATACATTGGGTCTTTCGATTTTAGGGTTTTGCCTTGTGTGAAGTTCCGGAAATCCTGTTGCCCTCTGCCCATAGTCTTTGCTTTATTAGGACTAAGCTGGTATTCAACTTCATAATAAATATATTATTTAAAAAAATGGAGAGGGTTCCTACTCGCCATCCCATAACCAAGAGTATCCGCATGTGCAAAGCAGTCCAAACAAATTAAACAAAAAACGCAGAGTTAATAATACTGCTTTTCCTACAACAAAAAGGCCATTAGTATCTATCTCCTGCAATTTCTTAAGCTTTTCTGCAGGTCACAATTATGTTCCCTATACTTACATACATACATGCACACGAAACCCAACATTCCATGTCTTACTCCCCCGGTAACCTTAGATTGGTGATTCCCTGTGCTCATAATTCTTCTCTAAACTATGACGTCCAAACACATTGTTTTGGTCTCTGCCTTCAAATGTAACCAGCTGATGCTCTACTTCGTTTTCATGATGCCTTTTTTCTCCCCTCTCAAGATAATTCTCTCCTCCTTTTGATTTGCAATGAATTCAAACAAACAAGCTGTTAGAAATTAATTTAGTCTTTTTACTTGAAATTTTTTAAATTTCTCTTAAGGACGCCTCCAAAATTTTTGAAAATTATTTTGAGATATTTAAAATTCTTTAAAAATTTTAGTTAGGCCCCCCAAAATTTATAATATCTCGTTAAACCTTTCAAAACTTTTAATTAGATCCCTTCAATTTTATTTTATTTTTGTCAATTCTCATTAAGTCTTTAAAAAGTTTGAAAGTTTTAATTAGACCTGTCAAAATTTTTAAACATTTTAATTAAACTTTTAAATTATTTGAAATTTTTAGTTAGGCTCCCAAATTTTAACGCCAAAATCCTTTAGTGAGTTCAATTGTTAACTTTATTAAATTTATTAGTATGATATTTTAAAATGAAAAAATACACACTTGATAACCATATAACAAAAAATAATATTGTAATGAACTTAAATTTAACAAAATAAATTTAATGATTTAACTAATTGAATTTATATTTTTAAATTTAAAAAATAGAGTAACTAAATTTCTTAAAATAAAAATAGAAAATTAAATCTCAAATATGTGAAGAAGAGTGTAGAGAATTGGAGCTTATTTAAACCATCCTTATATGACCATAGCATTACATTGAAATCTTTCCAATACTGTATTATATATATATGGCATGACTTAGTAGGAACAAAGTCAAGAATTGTGTGATGAGACCGTGATAAAATTAAAAATTTTGGGAGTCAAAACTAAATATTTTTTCTTTGAGTTGAATTTTTAACTTTTCAAAAATTGTAATTTTTCATTTAATAAAATATTAAAAAATTTAAGTTAGAGTGAATCAAGGAAGTTGAAGGCCCTAGCAGGCCCAGCTACACTCCCTGCGGTTCAGCCGAAGGAAGATAAAAAAAAGGCAAAAACAAGTTGAGCTTAGTGCCGTGCCATCTACTATCGGTCCACCCAAAGGTCCCGGTTCATGTAATATAATCATTCCAATAAGCATAACCCCTGCCTTTCTGGGAACTAAGCAATTGCAATGCATGCCTATCGCCTGAGCGAGGGCGCCCATGCCCAAACCCTAAGAATGGATGATAAAAAAATCCGAATTCAATGGGTTTCGACACTCAATCCTTTAGGGTTGAATTTTTTTTAAAAAAAATAGAGTTTGGAATAAGTCTTGAGTTTAAGGTAAATTTATCTTGAAATATTTATAAAAATACCATTAATATATATTAAGTTTTTTCTTTTAATAAATATGTATTAAAATTTAAAAAAATTGATTTGTTTCAAAATAAAAAATAAAACAACTAAAAATATGTAATTTTATTTACTTTAAAATATAAATAAAATAATTAAATTAAAATCGAGTTGGGTCAAAATTAAATCTTTATTAAATTTTAAATTCAAGTTTGAAATAATTTTTTTTTCCTAAAGAGTCTAATCGATTTGAGACGGATTTATCAAGATATGGGTTGAGTTTCCTACCCTGCCAGTTGCCATCTCTAACCTAACCATAAAACCCATGCATGTTATTTTGAGTTTTTGATGCACTGTTGATTTACCCTCTTTGGTCATATGCCATAGAATGCGAAAAATATCATATGATTATTTATTATATTTCAGATTGTATTTCAATTATTATACTTAAAAAAAGCGCAAAATGATTTTATAAAAAAAAAACAATTTTCATCTCTTGTTCTGTTAATTGTTTTATAAAAAAATTAATCCTTGTTGGTGAGATATAATTCTCACCCAAAATTCTAACTCATAAAGATTTATATTTTGTAAAAAGAAAATATTAATAAATAAATAACTCAGAAGACTTCAAATTATTCTGTAAGGAGTTGTTTTCATTAAATATCTTACCTATCTACTATCAAGTAAAATTACATCAACAAATCCAATTAGAATTCTGATAGTTTACTTATAAATATTATCTACTATCAAGTAAAACTCCATCAACGAATCCAATTAGAATTCTGATAGTTTACTTATAAATAACCATCCATTCTTCCAATGTAAATTAATTAAGCACCTCACTTTTCCCTTTAACAAATTGATCAGCTATCAATATGTCATCCTCAAAGTCCAACCTCTTCATGGTCGCGCTACTACTAGTCTCGATGACCATCATCAACACCTGCGGTGCCAACGCCAGCACCAACCCAAAGTTCCCTGCCATTGTCATCTTTGGTGACTTAACAGTGGATCCCGGTAACAACAACTATATCGACACAATCTTTAAAGGCAACATAGCCCCATATGGGATAAACTTTCCAGGCCACGTTCCTACAGGCAGGTTTTCAGATGGCAAACTTGTTACGGACTTTGTGGCATCTTCTTTAGGGATCAATGTAATATCCCGAATTAGGGCCTAATCGGAATAGTGGTTTCGTGACCATAAATCCGAGATAGAAATAATTATTTTATAATTATTTTGAGGTTTATGATATGATTGCATGATTGTGTGAAAATTTTGTGATGAAATTCTATGCCTAAAGTGCTTAAATTGAAAGTAGGGACTAAATCGAATAAGTTGCAAAACTTGCATTCTAGAAGTTTTTAGTATGAAATTGTTTTGGAATATTAATGAGGAGGTCTTAAATAGAAATTTGACCAATTTTAAGTTCATGGAAAAAATTAGGACATGGAAGGAATTTTTGGAAAGTTTAGTAGTAAGGGTATTTTGGTCATTTAGTTATTAAAATGAATTAAAAACAAAATTAAAAGCCAATTTTTGTCCATCTTCTTCATTAGGCCGAAATTTCAAGGGTTCTCCATAGCTAGGGTTTGTTTCAAGCTTCCAAGCTCCATAGTAAGTGATTCCAAGCCCCGTTTTTAATGATTTTTACGTTTTTGAGATCCCGGTAACTCGATAAAGCTTATGTTAGCAATAATTTAACCTAGGGTTTATATTTGGAAAAATACCCATAGGTGAAATTTGTGTATTTTGATGTTTTATGATAGAATATTAAGTTTTAAATTATGTTAGACAACTTGTACTACTCGATTTTAAGCAAAAACGAGTAAAAGGGCTTAATCGGTAAAAATACCTAATAGTCACAAGTACATGTTAGAGTGAGAATTTGATGTTGCCATAGAAGAGAAAAGTGATCAGCATGTTGTAAAACATAAGAATAAGGAATAAAGTTTAATCCCGAGCCTAGGGGCAAAAATGTAAATATGCAAAAGTTTAGGGGTAAAATTGTAATTTTGCCAAAATTTGAGTTAAGGATTAATTTGATAATGTGAGTATTAAATAAGCTAAATGTGTTATTTTAGATCAAGAAAGACGTGGAACCGACCTCAATCGAGGAAAAGAAAAGATTATGGACTAAATTGCAAAATCTTTGTATTTTGGTACCAAGGTAAGTTCATGTGTAAATAATGTAGCATAATTGTTATTTTTAAGTTATTGATATTAATTATGTGTTATGCTGAATTTCATTATGAAATGTATGCTTTGTGGTTAATTTCAAATAATATGTAAATTATGTGAACTACTTGTTAAATATAATTGTTACCGAGTATTGATTTCGGCATTCTACGGAAGAAGGCAAGGATAAGTGTTCGAGGAAAAAGCCCGTTTGAACCTTAGGAATAGATTAGGATACAAGTGACATGTCACTAGAATGGTTGAGCATCCGAACTCGTTGAGTTGAGTCCGAGTTCGAGTTCACTTATGGATGCGAATGTCCGAACTCGTTGAGTTGAGTCCGAGTTCGTGAGATGTAACTAGGCATCCGAACTCGTTGAGTTGAGTCCGAGTTCACTTATGGATGCGAACGCCCGAGCTCGTTGAGTTGAGTCCGAGTTCGCTTATGGGCGGGTTACATGATTGCTTGATTGCATATATGGCACTTATGTGCAAGTTATCCATGTATCCGAATTATATTCCGATGTGTTCAACGGGTAAAGTTCTACTCAAATGGAGGAATATTCGAGATGTAAAGAGACGTATTGGTAAGTGATGTGAAATGGATATTTTGGACAGGTATGTGTTTAACCCTCGGGTTGAGTATTGACACAACCACGATAAGGTAATAAGATGATGAAAAATGATTAAAAATGTGATATGTGTTTTAGTGATACATGCTAATGTTAATTGGTATGACTGTTTGTTATGTTACTTATTATTTGCATATGAACTTACTAAGCATTTATGCTTACTCCCTCCTTCTTTCTCATTGTAGTTTTGGACAAGCCAGCTCAGGAGTCGGGATAGGTCGAAGGCTCAGTCACACTATCCGGAAGACTTTTGGTAATGGCTTGTAAAATTTAAGTATGGCATGTATAGCAATATACCTTTTTTGTGTAAATGATCTTATGGTATGGTGATGGAATGGTTGAGGAAATGCTTGATAATGATAAATTATGAAAATAGTTAGTTTAGATTATATTTGATGTTAAGGAAAATTATTAAGATACTTAGTGCATAAAAACTCATAAAAGGGATGAAATTTGCCATAAACAGAATACTGCAGCAACACTGACGCAAGTTTAAAAATTTACTAAAAATCATAGAAATTGAACTTGGTGATGGACTACATATAAAATTGAAGCTTATTATGTCTAGTTTCACATGAAACAAATGAAACAGGTAAAGGAATTATATGTTACAAGATATTTGAATTTTAGTGAAACAGGGTCATAGCAGTTTCTGAATCCCCTGTTTCAACTTTAGAAATTCACCATAAATTGTAAAGAGATATTTAGGTAGTGTATTTTATATTCTCAGAATCCTTATTGAGTCTAGTTTCAGGAGAAATAAACCTCATAGTCATATGGATTTTTTACAGAGAGAAATGTGGTTCGTAGTAAACAGAGGTCAGACCAGTCAAGTCCTGAAACAGGGGTAACTTTAACTAATAAACTGTACTAATTGGCCCAACCAAAAATTCTAGAAAAAAATTAGTAGATAGGTATATGAGTCTAGATTTAGGAAAAATTTACAGATCTTGATTTCGAGTTTCGTAACTCGAGATATGATTTTTCTTGTGACTGTGATGCAAGTAGCTTAAAAGCTGTGAATGTAGAAATAAATAATCCAAAGTTCTAAATATGTTAAATTAAGCTTAGTAACACCTCATACTCGACTCCGGCGACGGTCTCGGGCGTGGGGGCGTTACAATCAAAGACGTCGTATAGCCTTTCTTGGACCCAAATCTATCAAACGATGACCTCTGCACCGGTGTTAGCTTTGCCTCTGCTGATTCCGGATATGATGATTTAACTACATTGTTGTCCATGTCATCACGGTTTCAAGGCAAGTTGAGATGTTTAAAAGCTACATAGAGAAGCTTAAGGGAATTGTAGGAGATGAAGAGCCAACAACATCATTGCTAAGGCTCTGGTGGTAGTCAGTGCAGGAACTAATGACCTTATTTTCAATTTCTTCGATTTACCAACAAGACGGTTGGAGTTCGACATTAGCGGTTACCAAAGTTTTCTGCTACAAAGACTAGAAGACTTTGTTAAGGTAAACACAACTTTGTTGCACTACATTGGTAAAAGAAATAATTAATTATGGTTGAATTTTTGTACAGCAAATATATGATTTGGGATGTCGAAACATAGTCGTTGCTGGTTTACCTCCAGTTGGATGCCTGCCGGTTCAAATGACGTTCAGGCTTGAGAATCCAATGAATCGACAATGCTTGGAGAATCAAAACTCAGATGCGCGATCTTATAATAAGAAGCTGGTGAAATTGTTTCCTAAAATACAAGTAGAGCTGCCAAGGTCCAAACTTGTGTATACAGACATTTATCAGCCATTGATGGACATGATCACTCATCCTCAACAATATGGTATATTTCTTTTTCTTTGAAAGGCTGTTTTGTTGAAGTAATAAATAGTTAATATGGGAAATTGGTGCAGGAATTGTAGAAACAACAGTGGGTTGCTGTGGCACTGGTGTCTTGGGGCTTTCATTATTCTGTAACTCGGTGATATAGGCATGTGGAAATCCTTCATAGTATGTGTTTTGGGATAGTGTTCACCCAACCCAAAAAGTTTACCAACAACTTGCCAAATACATCGTCAAGGAAGTCGTTCCCAAATTATTACCAAATTAACTAAGTTTCAATTTATTGGTTTAGTTTCTAGCTTATTTTATTTGAATTTTTTTTCGTTTCCAATTTGGAAATTTGATTTATTTTATATTGATAATAGTTATATCAAGTAGGAATTTATTCCTTCTTGTTTTCATAAATTGAAAAATGAAATGTTTAGTAATGATATTAGTGTTTTTTTTATTTCACAATTAACTTAAAAAAAATATTATGTATTCTTTTAAATATTTTTTAAATATTTTACTATATATTATAGGACATTTATCAATCCTTTTGACCCTCCTTATAGAGTCTAAAAACTCCACCTAGAGTGTATTATTGGTAATCATCCATACTTTGGAAATACAAAGATATGGGTATCAAATTCTCTACTTAAGGCATTTTTCTCTCTCTTTGTAAATCTTCATTTGTATTTTGGAGTGAAATATATTTGGTAGTGCCCGAGGACGTAGGCAAAATTTGTTGGACCTCGTTAAAATTCTATGTTCTTTATTGTATTATTTTGCATATTTTGTGAGTGTGATTGTAGTAATTTATTGTGCTATTAAATTACGATAGAGGGATATTCTGGCTAGGAAAGACCTGGTACTTAAGCGATTCTTGTGATCCACCTTTCTTTCCTAGGAATTGAATTTAGTGTAATTTTTTAGTACAATAATTTTACTCTTTTACACGCTTCCGCATAACAATTGGTATCCGAGCTAGATTCGTACTTAGGAAATACGATCGTTTACGATACTATTTGCATATACGGTATTGTTCATCCACGATACTATTCACATTGACGGTACTGTTCACATATACAGTAGTTAGGATTGGGGAAAAAAATGGCAAATGCATCGTCATCAGCAAAGACTACTGTGACCAATGCAAATTTTGAAATAGAGAAATTTGATGGTACCAATAAATTTTGGTATGTGGCAATATGAGATCCTGGATGTCTTATGTCAGCAAGAGCTGGATATAACCTTTGAAGAAAAACCTGACAAGATGGATGACAATGAATGAGCCAAGATCAATAGAAAGGCGTGTGGTACAGTTCACCTATGTTTGGCCAAAGAGCAGAAGTACTCTGTCATGAGGGAGACATTAGCGAAGAAGTTGTGGGATATATTGGAAGAAAAGTTTCTAACGAAAAGTCTTGAAAATAGGCTTTATATAAAAAAAATTTATCGATTCACGTATGCACCCGGTATGTCGATGAATGACCATGTGAACTCTTCAATAAAAATTTAGCAGACTTGCTAAATTTGGATGAGAATTTTGAAAATGGAGACAATGCATTATTGTTATTGAATTCCCTTCTTGATGAATATGATCATCTTACCACCACATTGCTTCATGGGAAGGATACGATCACATTTGATGCAGTTTGTAGTGCATTGTATAGATTTGAGACTTGAAAGAAAGATAAAAAAGGATCACAAAGATACAACTGCAGAAGTCTTGACAGTAAGAGGTCGTTCACACAGCAGCAAACCTGGTAGAAGGGGAAAGTCCAAAAGGAGACCTGCCAAAGATGAATGTACTTTTTGTCGTGAGAAAGAGCATTGGAAAAAGAATTGTCCTAAGTTACAAAAGGGCAAGACTATTTCTAATGCATGTGTAGTGGAGCATGATGAGGAGTCAGACTTTAGCTTGGTTGGCATGGCAATGGCATGTCATACAGATGAGTGGATTTTGGATTCAGGATGTACTTACCATATGTGTCCTAATAATGACTGGTTTTCTAGTCTTAAAGAACTAGAAGGTGGAGTTGTTTTTATGGCCAATGACAGCGCTTGTAAGACAATGGGAGTAGGTACAATCCAATTGAAGAATCACGACGGCTCAATCCAAGTCTTGAAAAATGTTCGCTACATACCTAGCTTGAAGAAAAATCTCATATCATTAGGGGTCCTAGAATCTAAAAGGCTCACAATCACTTTGAGAGATGGATTACTAAAGATAGTAGTTAGGGTATCGACGGTAATGAAAGGTACAAGAAGGAATAACATGTACTATTTAAATCGAAATACAATTATTGGATCAACATCAACAGTTTCTACGAAAGATGCAGATTTAGAGTCTACCAGGTTGTGGCATACGAGATTGGGACATGCTGGTGAAAAAGCTTTGCAGAATTTAGCGAAGCAAGGCTTGTTGAAAGGTGCAAATTGGAATTCTGTGAACATTGTGTTCTGAGCAAGCAGACGAAGGTAAAATTTGGTTCAGCAATTCACAATACGAAAGGAATTCTGAACTACGTTCACAGTAATGTGTGGGGACCTACCAAAGTGGCTTCTTTGGGAGGTATGCACTATTCTGTTACTTTTATTTATGATTATTCAAGAAAAGTATGGGTGTATCTAATGAAAAAAATGACGTTTTAGATGCATTTCTGAAATGAAAGAAGATGGTGGAGACTCAGACTGGTCGAAAGGTCAAACGACTTCGATCAGATAATGGTACGAAGTATAATAATGATCGATTTCTATAAGTATGTCAAGATAAGGGCATTGTGCGACACTTCACTATTCGGGATACACTACAGCAGAATGGGATAACAGAATGTATGAATCAGACTATACTAGAGAAAGTTCGATATATGTTATCCAATGCTGGATTGGGCGAGGAATTTTGGGCTGAGCCAATTACATATGCGTGCCATCTAATTAACCGTTTGCCATCAGCTGCAATAAATGAAAAAACTCCTATGGAGATGTGGACTAGTAAATCTGCTACTGATTATGATTCTTTACATGTTTTTGGTTCCACTGCATATTATCATGTAAAAGAATCTAAGTTAGACCCAAGAGCAAAGAAAGCATTATCCTTGGGTATAACTGGTGGAGTAAAAAGATATCGTCTCTGGTGTCCTGATACAGTGAATATTATTTTTAGTAGAGATGTGACTTTTGATGAATCAACCATGATGAAGAACAATAATTTACAAAAGGATGACAAAATCAGTAGTACTTTGCAACAGGTGGAGCTTGAAAAGGTTAACGATGATCTAGTTAATATTGAAGGAACAAATGATGAAAAAGTTTCGACCCAAGAACTTCTACAGCAGCAAGATTCAATTGCTTATAGAAGGCCAAGAAGAGAGATTCGTATGCCTGCTCGCTTTGATGATATGGTGGCCTATACACTTTCAATTACAGATGTTGATGTTCCTTCTACTTACACAGAAGCAAGAAGTAACCCTAATAGTGTAGAGTGAAAGCAAGCTATGAGTGAAGAAATGCAGTCTCTTCATAAAAATAGGACTTGAGAGTTGGTAACACTGCTCAAAGTAAAGAAGGCAATTGGATGCAAATGGGTATATGCAAAGAAGGAAGGATTTCCTGGTAAAAATAAAATTCGATACAAGGCTAGATTGGTAGCAAAGGGTTACGTTTAGAAAGAATGAATAGACTACAATGAAGTGTTTTCTCTAATTGTGAAGCATTCATCTATTCGGATTTTGCTAGCCTTGGTTACGCAATATGATCTTGTACTAGTTAGCTCGATGTGAAGACTGCGTTTTTACACGGTGATTTGGAAGAGAAAATCTATAAGACTCAGCCAGATGGATTCAAGGTTGTTGATAAAGAAAATTGAGTTTGCAAACTGACAAAGTCGCTTTATGGATTGAAACAATCTCTGAGGCAGTGGTACAAGCGATTTAATTAGTTCATGAAAGGGAAAAGGTACACAAGAAGTAAATTTGATCATTGCGTGTATTTTCAGAAGCTACAAGAAGGAATTTTCATATACTTGGGCTTATATGTTGACGATATGTTGATAGCATTTAAGAGTAAAGTTGAAATTGAGAGATTGAAGACTCAACTCAACCTTGAGTTTGAGATGAAAGATCTAGGTGAAGCTAAGAAGATTCTTGGCATGGAAATATGTAGAGATAGAGCTCATGGTAGAGCTAGCTTGTCTCAAAAGTAATATTTGAAGAAAGTACTACAGTGGTTTGGTATGAACAAACAGACAAAACCTATAAGTACCCCGTTGGCTTCTCATTTCAAGCTTTCTGCACAACTATCTCCTTCAACGAATACGGAACAAGAATACATGTTACAAGTTCCGTATTCTAATGCAGTAGGTAGCTTGATGTATGCAATAGTGTGTACAAGACCCGACATTTCATAGGCAGTTAGTATAGTGGGCAGGTATATGCATAATCCTGAAAAAGGACATTGGCAAGCTATAAAATGGATTCTACGGTATATTCAGAAGACCATGGATGTTGGATTACTGTTCAAGCAGGA
Organism: Gossypium hirsutum; assembly: GCF_007990345.1. Classification (NCBI taxonomy): domain Eukaryota; kingdom Viridiplantae; phylum Streptophyta; class Magnoliopsida; order Malvales; family Malvaceae; genus Gossypium; species Gossypium hirsutum. Next base: position 80,890,812 of record NC_053428.1, on the reverse strand, counting down.
TACTACACTTGGTAAATGTGTTATTGGGTACGTTGATTCTAACTATACCAGTGATTTGGATAATGAAGATCAACCACCGGTTATGTATTTACACTTGCTGGAGGACTAATAAATTGGAAGTTTACACTGCAGTTTACAGTTGCGTTGTCAACCACAGAAGCCGAATACATGGCTATAACAGAGGCTGTAAAGGAAGCTATTTGGTTACAAGATATGGTTAAAACCTTGGGATTGGTTCAGGAGCATATTAATGTGTATTGTGATAGTCAAAGTGCTATTCATTTAGTAAAGAATCAAGTTTATATGCATGTACAAAGCATATCAACGTACGATTCCATTTTGTGCGGGAAATTATTGATGAGGGGAAAATTCATCTTCAGAAGATTAAGACTGCAGATAATACTGCATATATGATGACCAAGGTGGTAACAATAACCAAGTTTGGACATTGTTTGAACTTGATCAATATCCTGCAAGTTTAACAGTTGAAGAATGCACTATTAAGTATTGTTGACAAAGACAGAAAGAATTGAGTGAAGATAAGATTATCCTAATCTAATCTTCAAGGTGGAGATTATTGGTAATCATCCATATTTTGGAAGGACAAAGATATGGGTATCAAAATGTTGGCACTAGAAATATGAGATTTAAGGCACCAAGAGTGGGATTGAGATTTGGCATGAGATAATTGCAAATTTTGGTCCCTAATTGTATAGTGACTTTTCTAGTTGATCATTGAACCTCCACTATAAATAGGCCTAACCATTTCTCATTTTTCTATCAACCCACATTTTCCATTCTCTACTTAAGGCATTTTTCTCTCTTTGTAAATCTTCACTTGTATCTTGGAGTGAAATATATTTGGTAGTGCCCGATGACGTAGGTAAAATTTGCTGAACCTCGTTAAAATTCTAGTGTTCTTTATTGTATTATTTTGCATATTTTGTAAGTGTGATTGTAGTGATTTATTGTGCTATTAAATTATGATAGAAGGATATTCTAGCTAGGATAGACCTAGTACTTAAGCGATCCTTGTGATCCATCTCTCTTTCTTGGGAATTGAACTTAGTGTGATTTTTTAGTACAATAATTTTACTCTTTTACACGCTTCCACACAACATGCATCAAACATGTTCTCTATATATAATTAAAAACATCTTTTTGGTTTTCAAAATCATTTACCTTTAATAATGGAGGTATATGTAACAGCCTAGTAATGCTAACAACAAATTTTTCGCATCGACAATACAATATTTTGTAATGATTTTTTGCATTGCTAAATACTATTTTTCTTGTAAAGGTAAGACTTTTTTTCAACCTATGAAAAAATAAAAAGGAATTAAATTGTTACAAAATAATAAAACAAATATAAATAACAATACGATCAAAGAACAACTTCAAACCACCGATCTTTCCTTAGCTATAAATTAATTACGAAAACAACTCAAGAATTAATCCTTACTATAAATTAATTACAAGAACAACATGATCATTAATCATTACTAGTTAAACAACACTTAGAGATGTTCCTAAAACTTATTTCACAAACAACTTTACATATTAGAAAATCCTGACTCTAATTAATAAACTCAATTGCACAGTTCATTTAAATTATATCACTCTTTCCCATAGCATAACCCAATTGCTCTCTAAATCGAATTACGCCAACTATGAGAGAGCAATTTTTGGTTACAATGGGTGACAGTGATTATAAAGACTTAATATATATATATTTTTAATTTAACTCAAACAAATATATTTGATTCGATTCGATTCAAATTACATCTCACTCGACTCAATTCGAGAAAATTTCAAATCAAGTTAAGATGATAAAATATGATTCATCAACTTGATTAACTCGAAATTTTTTTATTTGATTCAATTCGATCGAACGCTCACCCTTAGTTTTATCCTATAATTTGAGAATAGTTGACATGAGATGTAACAATCTTGCAATTGTTATTTAGCTAGCCAAAGACTACTGCCATATTGGTATGTTTGGGGTGGTTGGTGAGATCACCACTTGCCCCAAACAATTAAAAAGGGACCAAATTGTAAAACATAAAAATTAAAAGTATTTTTATAAATTTTCCTTTTAATTTTTTTTGAAACTTCTTTTTATAATATTTAATTTTTTTTGTAATTTTATAAAATTTAGTAACATGTTTATACATTTAAATATATGAATTCAAAAATATTATAATTTAAATATATGAATTCAAAAATATTATAATTTAACATTAATGGGCTAAATTCAAAATTTTATTCGATATTTAAAATGAAAATATCTATGAAAAACCATTAGTCCAAATTTCGAATCAAGTTTTAAAATTTTTATTATTTGAATCCATTAAATTTACTAAATTTATTTTAATTTTATTTAATAAAAAAATATGATACAATGTCTGTTTTTCTAAAAATAAATGGTACTTTTTTTTCTTACAAATCTATAAACCTTTTAATACTATTTTATAAAATATTAATTTTCATATTAAAAATTAATTTTTTTAAAAATCATAATAGAATATTCTTTTAAAAATTTTGGTAAATTATAAATATTTTTATTATTTTATAAAATAAAATTTTAATTAATAACCATAACTAAATTCATGCATTGTTATGGATATACAAACTAATTTAACCTATAAATAATAATATAGTCCCCATTTTTGTGCTTATGAGTGAGCGTCCGATCGAATCAAGTGAAAAATTTTGAGTTAATCAAGTTCATAAGTACTATTTATCATCCTAACTCAAATTCAATTTTTTTCGAATCAATTTGAGTGAAATGAAATTCGAGTCGAGTCAAATCAAGTGAAATTGTTCTAGTTAAATTAAAAAAATTAAACATGTCAAGTAAAAATATTGTTACAGTTAATTAATTCCATATTAGAGCACAAAATTTGAAACCGTATATTTTGAGTTTTTAAAAAAAAACATAAAAAGATACTTGACTATGATAAATTTGAATTATTAATTAGGTACCCAAAGTTATTATTTTAGCAAATTTTTAAAATTTTAACTTTTTTATTATATATTTTTAGAATTTATTAAAATTTTATAATTTTTTTAACAATATAAATGTGAAATTTTTATTAATATTTTGAATTTTAAAAAATATTTTAAAATTTTGAAAAATATTTTAATTTTTTTGTAATTTTTATTGAGAGACCAATTGCTTTTTTTCAAAGTTAACAGGTACCAAAAGAATATTTATATCACTCTATTATTCAAATTATTTAAATTATTTGAGTTATTCGAATTGTGAAATTCAACTTGACTTGAACTTGAAACTCAAATCGAGTTGACTCAAATATTTGAATAACTCAGTTTGATTAACTTAAAATTAAAAATTTTTCCTATTTTCTTAAACGAATTAAAGTTTTGCTCATCCTTATTTGTGTTATTTATAAAAAAAAAAACACTTATTTCCATTATTGTGTGGGTATGTTATTATAGAGATGATTTTGATGGTAACCGTTGGTATCTGATTAATGATTGTACTTTGGAGAATGGGCCAACCCCTCTCAAAGCTCTCTTCCATACCAAAATTTACAAAGCCCTCTAACACTACCAACCCATCTCCGTCCCAAAGCCCTTCTTTCATTCGAAACCGAAACGACGGCGGATTCAAGTTCTATTGAAACACCACTTTACCCCACAACAGTTCGGATTCTATAAGTAAGTTCGTTAAAAGAATCGAAAGCGGCGGTAAATTCAACTGCGACACAGCAATGGACTCCAACACACAGAATCCAGGCAGCGCGTTAACCGTCACGCGCTTCTCCGACCTGAAGCCGCCTCTCTCTGAAACTGTTCTCGAAGCATTATCGCAAGCTGGCTTTAAATTCTGTACTCCTGTCCAAGCCGCCACTATCCCCCTGCTATGCAGTTTCAAGGACGTAGCCGTCGACGCCGCCACCGGCTCTGGAAAAACCCTAGCTTTCCTTATCCCTATTGTAGAGATTCTGCGTCGATCCTCGTCTTCTCCTCCCAAACGTCATCAGGTTCTTTTTCACTCCCTGAAAATAATTTTTCCCCTACTGTTTTGTCATTAATTTGTATTATTTTCTCTTTTATGTTTGGCTGCTGAGAAAATTAGATGAACACTAGAGCCAAAGCTTCTCTATTTTTCTTCTTCATATTTGAAACGATAAACCAGTGGCTCCTATTCATATACTTGAAATTGCCTGATTTAAAGATTAGTTTATTATCAAGTTTTGAATATTCCGCAGGTAATGGGGATAATTATTTCACCTACGAGGGAGCTTTCGTCGCAAATATATAATGTAGCACAGCCTTTCATTTCTACCTTGCCCAATGTAAAGTCTATGCTTCTTGTTGGAGGTGTTGAGGTGAAAGCAGATGTGAAGAAAATCGAGGATGAAGGAGCCAATCTACTGATTGGCACGCCTGGTAGACTGTATGACATAATGGACCGGATGGCTGTCTTGGATTTTCGTAACCTTGAGGTTGTCATTCTTATTCAAACTGTTGTTATTGTTGTTCCAATAGGGTCGGAAGTGTGTAAATTATTGTACTAAAAAATCACACAAAGTTCAATTCCCAGGGAAGAGAGGTGGATCACATGGATCTCTTAAATACCAAGTCTTTCCTTAGACAGAATATCCCTTCTATAGTAATTTAATAGCACAATTAAATACTACTATTATACCCTCAAATATTGAAAGAAAAATAGGACAAGAAAGAACACAAGAGATTTAACGAGGTTCGGTAAATTATACCTACGTCCTCGGGCACTAACACCAGATGATAACTTTACTATCTCTAAAGTATTACAAACAAATAGAATTCCTTAAGAATTCTCAAATGGGAGAAGAGAGAAAACTAAGAGAGAAAGATTGGTTGGGATGAATTGAAATGAGAAATGAGAAGGCCTATTTATAGTTGAGGTTTAAGGACCAAACAATAAATAGCCCATTATCTCAAGGACCAAAAAAAAATTATCCCATGCCACTTTTTCAAAGTCAACTTTAGGGTGCTAAACTTGCACCACTTTGTATTGTTTGCCATTAATGTTGTCTTCCATTAATGTTAACAGTTATCTTATTAACATGTATGGAAAGTAAGAAATTCTATATTGAAAATGTGCTCAACTGTTGGTTCAATGCTATTGATAGTTTATTTTATTCTCACAATTTAATGTCAAAGGTTAGAAAGAAATGCTATCATATATTAACAACAGCTAAATAGTAATTAGCTAGCTTGGTGGAATGTTAAGTTTGTTGATCACACTTTTCTTTACTTGATGAAAAAACATGACTATTTTTTTATGGTATTCATTTCATACACGCTATTGAATTATCTGTTGCCCTTTTGGTTGGTACAGATTTTGATTTTAGATGAGGCTGATAGGCTTCTAGATATGGGATTCCAGAAGCAGATAAACTATATAATATCTCGATTGCCAAAGCTTCGTAGAACTGGTCTTTTTTCAGCTACTCAAACAGAGGCAGTTGAAGAGCTATCTAAAGCGGGATTGAGGAATCCAGTGAGGGTTGAAGTTAGAGCTGAGACGAAGTCACTGAGTACTTCAGTTTCATCTGAGCAATTAGCCTCATCGAAAACACCTTCAGGCCTTCACCTTGAGGTATACTATACTTTCATCTATTTTCAGTTACCCTTATAATTTTGTTCTTTACTCGATTAAATATTGGCTTTGCTGTTATATCACTTTATATTTTCCCTCAGTCACAACTTCTTTAAAAAACTTTACCATGTTGACATGTTCTAAAATCAATTTTCTTTGAGCAGTTCAAATTGTATTTGAATTTCCAGTTATTTGTAAAAGTGTTTTATTTTCATTCTGCAGTATTTGGAATGTGAAGCAGATAAGAAAGCATCACAGCTTGTTGATCTCCTCGTAAAGACCAAATCTAAAAAAGTTATAGTGTAGGTTATGCATGAAGATTCCCTCTATCGTTTTTATTTTACAGAAAATGACAATTAGTTTTTGCTGGTTACCATACGATTTAATTATTTATGCAGATATTTCATGACTTGTGCTTGTGTTGATTACTGGGGAGTTGTTCTTCCACGTCTCAATGCTTTGAAGCGATTCTCATTAATTGCTTTACATGGAAAGATGAAGCAGGTAAAATAACGGAGATCAGTATGGCTTGTCCATTAATAAGTTTGGAAATTGTGAACTAATTGTTGTGTATTCTGATGTATTTAATCTTTTGCTGCTCTATAGACTGCCAGGGAGAAAGCATTAGCTACATTTACCTCTCTTTCAAGTGGCATTCTTCTATGTACTGATGTTGCAGCACGTGGACTTGACATTCCTGGTGTTGATTGTATAGTACAGGTTGCTTAATATCCAAAAGGCATTTTAAATTTACTAATACATACCTACTTAGAAAATTAAATCAAGGTTACTAGCTGCTAGTATTTGCTCGAATTTCTGATAGATGATAGATGTCTATGGCCTATGTGCTTGGTTCTTTTGCAGTATGATCCCCCTCAAGATCCAAATGTATTTGTTCACAGAGTTGGGAGAACTGCCGTTTGGGTAGACAAGGAAGTGCCATTGTTTTCCTATTACCTAAGGTGCATTATATGCGATCTTTCCTTGTTTGAGTGTGTGGTTTTTGTAGTTTTAATTTCTGATCTGGAATTTTAATGTAGATCACTGTGTTTATTTCCACCATTTTAATGGTTTGATCAAATTTGAGGCATTTTTCTAGGAGGAAGCTTATACAGAAAGTTTTAATTTCTGATTTGGAATTTTAATGTAGATCACTGTGTTTATTTCCACCATTTTAATGGTTTGATCGAATTTGAGGCATTTTTCTAGGAGGAAGCTTATATAGAATTTTTGCGCATAAGAAGGGTTCCTCTTCAAGAAAGGAAATGCATAGATGATGTTGTTGATGTTGTTCCTCAGGTAAAGAAAATTTGTATTTTGATAACATCTTTGCTACAATAACTGTATTATCATTTCTTTATCAATTTTCTTTCTTAAACTTGCTTCAGATACGGTCTGCTGCATTGAAAGACCGTGATGTGATGGAGAAAGGGCTTAGAGCATTTGTTTCCTTTATTCGTGCCTACAAAGAGCATCAATGCTCTTATATTTTCAGGTTCTAACTTTGATTTGCCTTTTCTCTAATTTGCTGCCGCCTGTCTTCTACTCTCTCTGTGTAAATTAATATTGTTATCTGACAGATGGAAAGAACTTGAAATTGGCAAGTTAGGCACAGGATATGGTCTATTGCAGCTCCCTTCTATGCCTGAGGTAAAGCACCATTCGCTTTCCACTGAGGGTTTCACTCCAGTTGAGAACATCAATATGGACGATATCAAGTTTAAGTAAGACCTCTTCAGAATCTCAACTATGCCTTGTTGAACAGATTAACTGGTTTGACTGGAATTAGTGTGAATGAAATTTCTTAAGTATCTATGCTTCTTTATTTGATTCCTTTTTTGGTAGAAATCCCAACTGAATCTCAATTGTAACTTTTTTTCCTGGAATCCTATTGGAGGACAAATATGATAACCATGTTAAGAATGATTCAGCTGTTAACTTTTTCTTATAAAGGATGCCACAGTTTGTGATAAGGGAAGGAATGTAAGATGGTAGGTTTTGAAACTTAGACCTGCTTAATGCCACTTCTCAGGGTGGCTGCATGAGCCACCTGAATTAAGCTTCAATTGAGCAATTAACATTTTACTTATGGCCTTTAAAGACCAACCTTTTTATCTTCACCAATACCTGGCGCATCTAATGTATCTTCTAGTTGCTAATTATGGTAATTATATAGGGATAAATCTCGTGAGAAACAGAGGAAGAAAAATTTACAAACAAAGAAAGAACGAGAGCAACAAGAATCAAAACCTGAGAAACCCGAAAGGGCCACATACGCTGCCGCCCCTGTCATGAAGAAGAAAACTGCTAAACAGAGACGTGCTGCCCAAACCATTGAAGATGAAGAGGAATTGACCCGGGAATATCGGCTATTGAAGAAACTAAAAAAGGGGGCTATTGATGAAACTGAGTTTGCAAAGTTGACAGGAACTGAAGATTTAGTTTGAACTTTCAAGTATGTAGTTTTGCAGGGTTTGACTTGCCCTTTCCCTTTCTGAAGGAAGAGCTTGAGGCGTACGGCCGTTACTTTTTCTAGAAGACCAATTCTCTACAGCTCTTTTAACAATGGATTTTGGAAAGTAGAGTTTTGGTGTTCAAGTGATGGAAAGTAGACGCGCAGCATATTGATATGTCTGAATTTATATAATTGTTCCAATCTCTGAATTTCTTTATTTCACATTTGATTTTGTTGATTCAGTCACTACAACTATTGTAATGTGTATGTTAGGGGAACCAGATTTATACATTTGATTTTAGAGTGTTAGCGATTAAAAAAATAGAAGCAGAAAGAGTTTTACTTTTACCTACCTAAGTACCTCTTTGCCGCGAGTTTAATCATTAGTCAAAATTGAAGATGCCAAGTAATTTTTTAGAAAAATGTCACAGTTTTATTTTAATAAAAAAATACTAGTTAAATTTAGCCTAAAACCAGTCGAAGTTATATATGGAACATGGATTTATAATTGTAGTACATAGATTTATCATTGGTAGTGCCTATAGCGGATAGACACTAAAGTTGACATCTACATCCGATTCTGTATGACATCATATTATGTTTCTGAAGTAACTCATATCAAACGTGCTCAATATACAATATGATAAAATCATATAAATACATATTAATTATAATCTAATTAATTAGGGGTTAAGCAAAGCGTAATGCGAGATTAGGATTTAAATCCCAACTCTTTTCATAAAATTTCAACATTATTTCTCAAAATAGGAAATTCATGTTTTGAGACAGATCTAATTTTATTTTTAATAACTTTTGTTTCAATATTAGTATGTCTTAAGACATGCCATTGAGGTTCACGAGACAATACTCTTTAGCCTCCCTGTTTTCTTATTTGTGTGATATGCCTTCAATTTTATGAGATTGTAAGACAACACATCCATATTTGTTTTTTGAAAAGGAAGGCATATCAACATTAGTGACAAAAACGTTAAACCCCGGAGCAGCAGGGGCATAATGAAGGTTGGATTGTTGGATCTCAGAGATCCATTGGTCACAGTTTTGCTGAACTGTGAGCATTGCGAGGTGGACTCTCGCTCACAAAAAAGAAAGGGGCATATATGAACATCACATCTCATTGTTGCATCTTCAATTATTAGGTGCATGAAAAACAATCGTATACTTGATCTGCTAATATCTGAATGCATGCAGGGACCATGCCCCATCATCCAATCCCAACATGTGTTTCGAAGAAGGCAACCAATCAATGTGCTATAAAAGGCAGCAGCTGTCTACCTTTAAATTCCGATGCTTTATTTCCTATGGTCAAACAAACAAACTAACATGAAGGCACCTTGAAATTTAGCTTTCAAACTCACATCACATGTTCACCCAAGTCAATGCTTCGCCTCCTCTATTTTCTCCGTCTCTTTAAAACCCGTAGAACTCTCTTATATCTCCACAATTTCTTCACTTCAATCCTCAAACCCATCACCAATCTCATCGCAAAAATCATGCCCAATCAATCCGATGACCACAACTCCGATCCCCCACCACCACCCTTCGACCCATCAAAGCCCTCCATTCCCATCTCTTACCCCATCAACTCCCTTGAAGACCTTGACTCCGCTTCTTACTTTACTTCTTTTCACTACCCTTTTAATAAATCCACTGTTCCTCTCCATCCCCCAATTCAGCTTTGCCTCCAAGGCCCAGGCTTTTGGTTTGCCATGACATGCAAGGTGGCTACGTCGATGATAAGTGGATCCAGGGTGGCCATAATTCCGGCGCTTACGCCATCTGGCACTGGTATTTGATCGATGTTTTTGTTTATTTTTCTCATAATTTGGTCACCCTGCCTCCTCCTTGTTGGACCAATACTGCTCATAGGCATGGAGTTAAGGTCAGTTCCCTCATTTTTTTTTCCTGATTGAAAAGTGTTTAATTCGGCTTATTTCAAGTGGAATAATGGTGGGTTTAGCTGACTCAATTGATAAAGCCAGGCGATGTATGAATTTATGGTTTTTCTTTCTAAATATATATTTTGCTTAAGTAAGGAAATGGGTTTAGGCTAAAAGAAAGGTTCCTTATCTCCACTGGGCCTTAAAAAGAGTTCTAGTTAACTATAATTGCTTTCTTATGAACAGTTTGCTTAAGTTGCATTAACAATTGCGATAAATTTTAATGATCTATAGAAAAGCACAATCTTTTTCTTTCTGCTCAATCAAGAAATGGTTTCTGACCTTTTCCGGTGTAGCTCATGTGTTATGGTGATCCAGCGTGTTTTGAAAGCTTGTTTCGTTTTCTTTGGATTATGGTGTTTTAGAGACTAAAGGAAGCTTTATATATGTTTTTTGTCTGTGTCTGTGGAATCTAAGGTATTGGGGACATTTATCACAGAATGGGATGAAGGCGCAGCTATTTGCAAGAAGCTGCTTTCCACTAAAGAGTCTGCTCACAAGTATGCTGAACGCTTGGCAGAGCTCGCTGTTGCTTTAGGCTTTGATGGATGGCTGGTATATGCTACACAACAATCAAAAAGCTCAGCACATACACACATGCACCATGTTACATACAAAGATACTAAGTTTTTAGGGCAAGGAAAGATGAAATTAAGAGAATGTTTGATTCTATTTTGGAGGAAGCATAGCAGTTAGATCATATAAATAAGAGTTCTTCCTTATGTCACTCTAATATATGGGATCTTCATATATTGGCTGTCATTAACCAAGGAAAGCTTCCTTGCAGCTCAATTTGGAGGTTAAAGTGGACATCGGCCAAATTCCTAATCTGAAAGAATTTGTTAGCCATTTAACTCAGACTATGCACTCCTCCCTTCCTGGATCTTTGGTTATATGGTTTGTGAAAAGGAGAAGCCGTGATTTAATTATGCAACATTTTTTGAAGTGTATTAAAATTTTATCTGATTAAACTTGTTGTTGACACAGGTATGACAGTGTGACAATTGATGGAGAACTTAGCTGGCAAAACCAACTGAATGAAAAGAATAAACCTTTCTTTGATATTAGTGATGGAATCTTCATTAACTATACATGGAAGGTATTTCCTTTAACTTTACCATCCATATTAACCTTAATTTCATCTTTTTGTTGCATGTAAAACCTTTTGTATATCTTGCAGGAGGCCTACCCTAAGCTTTCAGCAAGAGTTGCTGGTGATAGAAAGTTTGATGTCTATTTGGGGATAGATGTATTTGGAAGGGGAACATTTGGTGGTGGCCAATGGACTGTATGTTCCTTACAAACCTTACAATAGTGTTTCTTTCATATATATATATCCTTAATTTGGCTTTTTGATTGGTTTCAAAAGTCAATTTGGAAGCTCACAATCTTAACATTTATGATTAGCATTTCTAATTTTGATGACGTTTTATTCATAAAGATGTTGATCTCATATCAATATTTCAGAAACTAGATGTTCATTACTATCATTGCAGCTGCATATGGATCTTAGATACAATTATTAATGTGCTGATTGGGAAATTCTCAAAAAAAAAAAAAAAACAAAAAATGAGAGCCTGTAGTGTTATACACTTATTAATCATACTTGATTAGGGTTGGGAGCTGATGCACAAATTTGGTTGGGTTGTGATTTCATCAACAGTTGATACCTTCTTACATTTTCTTTGCTTTTCTGGGCAATCTTAGTGGTTTTATATTGTATCATATGTAACAATAAACAAACAGAAAATAAAACATGGTATTGAGTTTTGACCCGCTTTATGATCAGTGCCTGAACTAATGCATCTAATTGGTGATGCTTTCATCTTCTTTCTCTCTGAATTTCCATGGCAGTTTGGTGGCTAGATCCATTGCCCTGTTTTGTTTGTATTTCTGATTGACTTGTATGCTTTACATTTTTCAATAATTTACAAGGAAAGTGAATTCTTTCTGATCATCATCTTTGTTATATCACAAGACCAACTGTAATATGAGCTCTTTGCTTGTTAGAAATGCATTCAACCTGAGAGTTCATAGACTTTATCAAATCCATGCTGCAGTTCAAGTTCAACCAGTTAGTATTTCTAGTTTCATGCGTTAATTGTCTTTCAATTTTACTGACTGAATCCCTAACAATTCTTTCCATAACAGACAAATGTTGCACTTGATGTGATAAAGAAGGATGATGTCTCAGCTGCCGTATTTGCTCCTGGATGGGTTTATGAAACAAAACAACCCCCTGATTTTCAGACTGCTCAAAATCGGTATTGCACATCTTCCGGTCGATAATTATTTGTTATAGAGTGCTGATTTGTTAATATGTCTACTCTTCCCTTTCAATGATGCTCTGATCTATACTCTTTAGTTTCGAGAATTTCTTGTTGATATTCCACTTCATGAATTAAAGCAATGCCCTAGTCTGGTTTTTAAAGAGTGTTGCTCTGTATGTGTTTCCGACTTGTATACGGTTTGGTATTCTTAGTTTCTTTACTGCATGTATGCAGTTTGTATATGTAAATATATACATGCACTTAAATATTTGCTTGTGTATTTATTCTTAATTTGTGAATGGTGGTGTGATCACATTATGTCATAATTTGTACAATTCTTTTCTCATTTGAGTCTTTTCAAAGAGCTTCACCACTAATACTTGGCTTTTGCAGTTGGTGGGCTCTAGTTGAGAAATCATGGGGAATTGTACAAAATTATCCTAAAGTATTGCCATTCTACTCAAATTTTGATCAGGTTGCAACCATGTTATATTCTTTGTTCTTTTCGTATGTCTTTCAAAATTAGCAGGCATGTAAAACTTACTGCAAAATTACTAATGCATTATCTAACCAGACTCCTCGGGCATATATGTATCTCAGGGTCGTGGTAATCATATTTCCATCGATGGAGCAGAAGTATTAAGCACTCAATGGAACAACATTTCTTCACAATCCTTTCAGGTACCAACCTCATGGACATCTCATTTCTCTCACTTGTCTGAATAGAAACATAAATGTTTGTATGTTCTTGTTTCAGCCTTTCCTTGAGTGTGTTGATGATCCTACCTCAAACACCATTGATGTCCGCGTTGAGTAAGTGTGCACGAGTCTTTCCTGTTGAAATGATTCAGCGCTATGTATAACGTTCCAAGGTCTAAGAACTGGTTGATAAATGGCAGCTGTAGTGAAGTATCATTTAGTGGAGGAGGAAACCTCACATTTAAAGGAACTCTTGAGGCCAAAGCTTATGTCTCAACCAGACTCTTTTTAGGAGAGCTTTTTATGGGTGGCTTGCCTGTTCGTTTCACATATTCTGTAAGCTATCTTGATTCTCGACCAAGTGATTTCTATTTTAGCCAATTATTCTCAATATATAATATTTGTTCAGTCCGGTTAGCATTTGGGAATCAAATCCTGGCATATTTTGCACATTCAATGAGAATGCAACCTGATAACGATATCATGCTAGATGTTTCAATCCAAGTTTCTTTCAATATTAGCTGGTTAACACGAATGCCACAACTTGCTGCAGGTAAAATCAGAAGGTAACTCTCAAGTGGGTCTTTCTCTTGAATTCTCTTCTGAAATGGAAGGAAAAAAGAAGTTGCTTCTTGCATCCCAGGAGACAAACCAATTCTCTAGCAAATTCGATGAAACGATTGTGCTACATCAACCTACAAAATCAGAAACGGCTCCAGGATGGGTTATACAAGAGAGCAACATTTCAATGAATGGATACACATTAACAGAAATCCGCGCCATATGCTACAGGAAACAACCAGAGAACAGTGAACATAAATCAGAAGCTAGATCAAAAACCACCCAGGATCCAGCAGAATACTTTGCTGTGCTTGGACACATTAGCATATCAACTTCGGTACAGAACACAGAATTTCCTCCATCAACTTCCTGGATCGTTGAGGGTAAGGATGTGGAATGGGGAGGTTCTCAAGGTCCAAAAACCCTCAGTCTTAAGATCAGCTGGAAATTGAAAGATGGATGGAGTAGCCGTTTCCCAAGATACAATATCTATGTTGAGAAACTAAAGAAACAAGCAGTGAGACCCCAAGGAAGAAAGCTAGAGATCCCTGCTCTAGCACCACCCAATGCTCGGAATGGCAAAACTGAAGTCGCAGGGGAGTACCTTGGAGAATCACAAGTTGAAGCCTTCTATGTATCTGACTTTATCATCCCTTCTGCCATTTCAAGCCTCAAGTATATTATTCAACCATGTGATTCTGGTGGTGCTAGCCAAGTTCTTGATGATGCCCCATTTTTTCAATTTAATGTTGAAGGTCAATGAACATCATCACTTTTGTTTCTCAGCATCAGTATTTACCTCACTTCTGAATGTACGAGCCTTCACTAGTCAATTGTTATTCTCCATTTAAAGAACTAATAAATTAATTAAATTATGACATGTTAAGGTGTGCTAAATGCACTTTTATGTATCATATTATTTGTTTGTATTGTATAATATTATTTACTCGTTCCAATACAAATTGTAATAACCAATTTTGGTTGAATTCGATTTTTCAAATTTTTATAGAATTCGAGTTGGTTTCTCAGCTTCTATGCGATTTTTCATGGTTTTAATTTTATTTAATTTTTTTCCTGCATAAAATCGAAAACTGAATTTTGAACCCGATTCCATGCCAAGCTCGTGGCTACCAATTCCATCTCCGCCGCGTCCCTTAACTCCCATCCAATCACTAGCCCCCGTCTATCTTCCTTGTTGATCTATCCCTTACAGTCACATATTCCAACTTTGATCACTTGGTTGCAAGCCCGCAAAGTATTTAGATGGATGCTTTCGTTGAAGTCAGCCAACAATCTCAGTAGTTTATTTAAAACCAAGCAAGCCACAAATTAGTGTCAAGCCACATTATGCTTCTGTACGACATAGCGAATGCCACAGTATACCTCACCTTTCTCCGAAGGGAAAAATATTTTATTATATAGAATGCATTACAAAAGGACTCTCCTATCCACACCATCGATGGGTTGTAGGGGCAGCCCTCGATGGTGACCTAGCACATACCTTAATCGGTGGCTTAGCCCAACAACTGTCGACTGTCAACATCCTATAAAGAAGTTAAAACATTTCTATAGAAATACTACAAGAAAACATAAAGATGGTTGAAATGAGGACACTATTCTAAATACAAGAGGACTACCTTCCTAAAATTCTTCTACTCTTTGCCATGGCCCTATACATGGGTGGCCCCTTGACAACCTACACTATCATAACCCTACAAGGTACACACTCCCCCATTCAATTTGTCAACATCCTTGTTGACTTAGTTGTTAAGAACTCTTTAATCTTCTACTCGAAACATTTGAGGTTGTTTAACACCCTATACCCGACCTGATTGTCGGATCCAAGATACGAGGTTCCAAACTTGTTGTCAGAGCAACTATAGTCAAGTTATATTCAATTAATACCAATTAACATAAAAATACAAATAATATAAGCACATTATATGACATATAAGCATCCTCGAGTCTTATACAAGCTAAAGAAAGCTCTAATGTTAATCTGATGTCAAATTAAGACTAAATTGTAATGCTGACAAAACTTCAACTTGATGTCGTGACGTAGGGAGTTCCTCATCACGATGCGACATACAATTTTAGCCTCATCATAGTGACCAAGTTTTATGCCACACTGTGGCTTAGAGCCCTAATCGCGTTGCGACGCAACATACTATTTCTACAGTTTCTAAAAAACCTTGACCTGAAATTTCTTTCCATCCAAAAATTATACACATTCATCTTAATGTCTATCTAACCTATGAAAACTTCAACACACAAATCATGAATTACATTACCTTATTTAACAAAAATCATGAATTGCATTACCTTATTTAACAATATACTAAAGCAGTAACACTTACAAGTTAGGTTATCGATTATATTTCACCTAAGCCCATTACAACCATACCAAATTCACCAAAACCATCTACATTTACAACATTTAATACATTTTAAACTATTTGATTAACTCATTCAAATATTGCGTCTAAGTAACCAATTATATATATAAACTTTTACTCAAAATTTCACATAGGTATAGTATAATGCCAAAAGTGACTTAACTATGTACATGCCACACTATTAGCAAAATAGAGATATACAAACTTCATTGAGTCAGGGATTGATTGTTGGATGCTGGATCAACTACTCAAACGACTGAGATCTACTTTACCTGCGCGTAGAGAAAAACAAACCGTACTATAACAGCTCGTTTTTGAGTCAAATCGGACCAGTAGTTTTGGGACTACAAATCTGAAGTTAAAATATTTATTTTATTATGTTATTAAAGTTTTCAGCATGATAGAATTATAGTGTGAAAGTTTCGTAAAGAAATTTTGCTGTTTGAATGGTTAATTCGGTAAAAAAGACTAAATCGCGTAAAGTGTAAAACTTGTGTTCTATTAACTAAAAGTGTCAAATAGCTATAGAACATTAAATTTAAGGTCCTTAGGTTGTAATTAAACCATTTGATAATTGAGTGGACATTTTTGGACAAGGCTAGTTAATGTTTAAAGGTTATTATTACAGTTAATATATTAAATTGATTAATAATAGAAAATGTAAAAGAATTAAAAGATGAATAAGCTATCATCTTTCTTATTTTCAACATCCATGGCCGAATATACCATTAAAGAAGGAGAATAAGTTTCGAAAATTGCATGAGTAAATTAAGGAATGTTTTTAGCTCGGTCTTTTTGATGATTTTTATGTTTTTGAGATTGTTGCTTAATATTCTAGCTAGCCCGTACCTTAGATTTCAAAATGCTTAAAGATTTAACATGTTGCCATTGTTGAATGCTTGAGTAATTTTATGGTTAATGATAGATTATGAAAGTTTATTGATAGTTAAACTAGTTTTGTAAAGTGATTTTTGACTTAAATGTCAAAAAGGGATTAAATTGAGAAATTGTAAAATTAGGTGGGTAAAAGTGTGAATTAATAAAAGATATGGGCTACTAGGGACTCCGTTAAAATTAAGCTAAGCATGGGTTGTACTAAATTGCATGAATTTTCAATTTTATGTGATAAGGAGTAAGTTGTAAATATATGAAAATTTAGGGGCAAATGTGTAAATTTTCCAAAATATGAATTATGGGCTAAATTGAATTGATTGAATACTGAATGTATTGAATTTGATAATATATAGATCAAGATAAGCCGAGATCGAAATTAGATTGGAGAAAAAGAAAAATAGACGAATAGTCGATAGTTTCCACTCGAGCAACTCGAGGTAAGTTTGTATAATTAGAATCAAACTTTTAAATACTTATATTTATTTGTAATGAATGTGTACAATTGAGTAATTGATATTGTAAAATCCCAAAATAGGGCCTAGTCGGAATAGTGGTTTCGAGACCACAAATCCGACATCAAAATATTTATTTTATGGTTATTATGAGGCCTAGAATATGAGTATATGCATTTGGTAAAGTTTCATGAAGAAATTCTAAGTATAAGATGTCCAATTGGAAATTAGGGACTAAATTGAATAAATTGCAAAACTTGGTTTCTAGAAGCAATTTGTATGAAATTGCTTTAGATTATGAATTGGAAGGTCTTGAGAGCAATTTTCCCAAATTCTAAATTTTTGGACAAAAATGGGCTTGCATGGATGAAATTTTAAAGAAAGGGCATAAGGGCATTTTGGTCATTAAGCATTTTAATGAAATAAAAAGAGAAAAATGGAGCAAAAACATGCTCATCTTCTTCCCATAGCTGTCGAAATTTGGAGGACACCATACCTAGGGTTTCTTCAATTTTCAAGTTCAATAGTAAGTGCTCACGAGCCCCATTTTTCATGTTCTTTGTATATTTGAAATCCCAGTAGCTTGATCTCTCCATTTCTACCCATATTTCATGCTAGGGTTCATGTTTAAAAATTTACCCATGTATGAGTTGATTGTGTTTTGATGGACTATGGAGGAATATGAAAGATTAATGTGTGTTGAACATCTTTTTCTAGTTGATTTTCATGAGAAACCCTTATAAGGACCATTTTGCAAAAGATGTAAATGTGTGGTAGAAATGATAAAATTATGGATAATGTGGGCTACCATAAGAAGGAAAGTGGTTGGCTAGGCTTGGGTAAGATAGAAAGTGCAAGCGTTTCATTATCCGAGCCTAGGGAATAAATCATAAAAATGTGAAAGGTTAGGGGCAAAACGATCATTTAGACCAGGGGTAGATATTAAACTTGAAATGCATAATGTAGTGTATTAATGAGTTAATTTTGCTGTTATAGACCCCGAGAAACAAATTTCGGAGGTCAATCGTGGTAAACGCAAGGTTTCGGAATAACCGAAACACAATCCCGAAAAGAATACCAGGTAAGTTCGGATAACTTAAAGTAAACCCTTGATATGCATAATTGTATGATTTATGAATGCATGATATTTGCATTTATTGACGGTATGAAAATGCATGAAATGCACCTTTGGTAATGACTTGTTGATAACTGTCTAGGTCGAGGTTAAAAAGGGAATTCGATGGTTAAACCATGTTTTACATGTGAACTGAGAACCTGCATGTGTTGTAGTAAGGATTTAGCCTGGACAGGTAATCCGTGATCTCAGATATGAAAAGGAATCTAGCCCGGACGGGTGTTCCTTGAATAATCAAACCTCCCGAAGAATATGTGTGAATTATGGATTTAGCCCGGACGAGTAATCCGATTAAGGTTTGAATTTAGCCTAGACTGGTAATTCGAATCCGAACTCATTAAGGGTGTTTGTCGCTATAAGGGATTTAGCCTGGACTGGTAACCCCGACATCACCTTACGAGTTCATGATATGGAGGATTTAGCCTGGACTGGTAATCCTGCCATGGGATGTGAGGTTCGTGGGAGTGCATATATGTGAAATGATCATTCATAAGAATTGACGGATAATGGGTACTCCATCGAGATTTCCTAGAAACTCAACGGGATAATATGATGTATGTTAACAAGATGATGAATGATGAGCTCATCTATATAAATTACATGATGCTTTGTTATGTGACTAACTTATTGATTGAGTGCATGTGATAGGAAATCATTTCATAATGGATGATTTCATGATTTAGATATGGATGTATGCTAATTACTCGGTAAGTTTACTTTCTAATTATTTGAGCTTACTAAGCATGTAAATGCTTACCCCTCTCTTTTTTCCTTATCTCACAGAGCTCGAGGACTCGAAAGGATTGGAGGACAATTGGAGAGTCAACACACTATCAACTAAACAAGCTTTGGTATAAAGACTCTGTTTATTTTGTTAAATGGCATGTATAGTACTTTTGAGTATTTTATTATATGTGTCATTTGATTTGCCAAGTAAAGGCATGTAGAAATATGTTTATCTCTATGTATATGAACATGAAAATTGGCTTAATTTAAGTAGGCTATGACCTACGATTTTATGCATGGTTTTAATTACTAATGATGGGTTGTTATCAATTGGCAATTAGTCACATGAATGAGCCAATTTCAGATGGATTAATGTAACACGGGAACCCATGATACTAAAGAGGAAATAACCATTTATGTATGAAACCAATAATATGAGGTTTCCATACAACAATTTTCATTAAGGTTATTTACAAGCGTAAAATTATGTTTTCTCTCAAACTTGGTATCCACTAAACACAAGTAGTAGAAAGAGGTGACTAAAGGCTTGGAAAATACCCTAATAAAGTCCACAAGGTTGGACACACGAGCGTGTGTCTAGGCCGTGTGTGACACACGGTTCCCTCCCATGGGCATGTGCTATGGCCGTGTGTCCCCTGCACTTAAAATTTTAGCTCAAAGTTGTACACGGGTAGGCCACACGGGCGTGCATCATGGCCGTGTTAAAATGACAGTTTCGTCCACGGGCAGGCAGTATGGGCGTGTTTCCATGGCCATGTTGATAAGTCAGTGTTGCCCACAGTTGAAGGGCGTAGGCGTGCCTTAAGGTACACGGGCGTATGAGTCCACACGGCCCAATCTACACTGGTGTGTGTCCCTTTATGTTAGGAAAAATTTTCTGAGAAGCCAAAGGTTAATCGAACGTGCCCGTATTTGTCCCGCATTACCTTCCGATATGTTGTAGGTCTCGAAGTCCTATACAAGAGACGAGATGTTCATGATTGAAAAGTTTTAAATTTAAATGAAATTTTGTGACCTGAGTTAGTATACTGAAAGTGTAAAGTTCTGGTAATGCCTCGAGCCCTTTCTCGGTGTTGGATACGGGTTAGGGGTGTTACAGACATACTTGAAATACTAATGCTTTATCGATATAGTTTGATGGTTACCGAGCCTTGTTTGAACTGTAAGAATTCATAGGATACGAGTGACATATCACTAGGGTTACCGTTTTGATTGAGATCTTGCATGTGTTGCGGACTCACCGCAGCTCATAAGAGCTTACTGATATATCAGCTCGTAAGAGCTTACTGTTCTCAGCTCGTATGAGCTTATTGATTTAGCTCGTCTGAGCTTATCGTTTAAGCTCAATAGAGCTTACTGTCTATCAGCTCAGGAAGAGCTTACTGTTCATAGCTCAAAAGAGCGGAAAATGATAAGGAATTGAAGGATTATTGATTTATATGTATTGTATATCACCAGAGTATCCCTCGAGATTCAAATAAGTTCAACAGACATAAATTCTGTTTATATGGATGAAGTACTGTTTATACGGATGAGTTACGGTTTTCAAATGAATTATTGTTTATATGATTGAAAATGAAATGTTACCAATGTTGTATAGGATATATGAATTTGGTATGATGCAATGTATGGAGATAATGGATGATTTCATGTATTTAGGTGACTAACTTGTGATGAATGTTTGTGTTTAGACATTTGGTAATTGAATTGAATACACCTTGATTATTTGCCTTGATTTTGTATAAATGGTAAGTTTAATTCTAAATTATACGGGCTTACTAAGTTATAAAGCTTACTCTGTTTCTTTTTCTATGTTTTATAGAGGTTCGTTAGCTCGCTCATTTCGGACAAGTCGGAGTTACACATCACACTATCCAATTGCATATTGGTACTTTTGAACTTGTGGATAATTGTAAATATGACATGTGTAGGCTAGTTATATTGGTGATAGTTATGGTTACTTGAGATTACGATTTGGTACTTTTTGTGTATAAGTTAACCTATATGATTTGGCTAAACTTAATGTTATATTTTGGTATGTTTTGGCAAATAGTTGATGAAATGGAAATGAGAAAATGTGTTTGTTATAAGGTTAACTTATGAATGGAAAATGTATGATATTAGTTAAGCAATTGAATATTATGTGGAATTGTCATGAAATGTGTATGAAATGGCTGCCTATTGTGTTGTAAAAATGTTACCATTTATGCTTGTGTTTACATATGAAAATAGGGTGGCATAATGGCTTTGCAAATAGCCTATTTTTGTCCACATGGGTAGAGACACGGGCGTGTGTCTTAGCCATGTGTGACATACAGTTATGTTACACGGTCGTGTGTCCTTTGGTATTGAAATTGAATTGAAGTCA
Source organism: Gossypium hirsutum (assembly GCF_007990345.1). NCBI lineage: Eukaryota > Viridiplantae > Streptophyta > Magnoliopsida > Malvales > Malvaceae > Gossypium > Gossypium hirsutum. Next base: position 80,869,266 of record NC_053428.1, on the reverse strand, counting down.
GTATGCTCCACACGGTCTCACACACGGGCATGTGACTGGCCATGTGGTACAAGTCAGTATGTTCCCCAATTGGCATACGGCCTAGCACACGGGCGTGTGACTTGGCCATGTTGCATAAGTTAGTATACCCTACAGGTTTGGCATGGCCTAGCACACGGCCTGGCACACGACCTGGGACACGGGCATGTGTGGCCACTCCGAAGGGCACACGGGCTAGACACACGAGCGTGTGGTTGGTCGTGTGACCCAAGTCAGTATACTCTCCAGTTTTCATACGGTCTGGCACACGGGTGTGTCTTCGGCCGTGTGATGCAAATTAGTATGTATACCCTGTTTCCACACGGCCTGTTCACACAGGTGTGTGACCTCTGAAATGTTGAAATTTTTCTAAGTTTCCAAAATTTTCATATGTTATCGATTTAGTCCCAAAACACTTATAAAGCATGTTTAAGGACTCATAAATCCTTATAATGGACAATATGATTGTGTTGAATGGTATTTTATTATGAATGCATAAATGTATGAGTTATGTATGTTAAGTGATCTGTATTGATCGGTAATACCTCGTAACTCTACTCTGGCGATAGATAAGGGTTAAGGGTGTTACATGTACCTGAGCAAATATACTCAATAGTAAATCCATGATTTAAGACAATATAACAAACTTTTGCAAAATGAACATTTTTAATTTCTAACTTAATCTCATACCATTTAATGTCAAACTCTTTCAATTTCATAGAATCATGCTTATCCTAAAGCTACATCTACTAATGTCATAGGTACCATTAATAATTAGCTTGATTAAGTTTATTACATGATACAATCATCAAGTAAGTACCAAATTAATACTATTTGTGCTATTCAACAATAAAGGTACCATTTCATTTCCTTCTTTAACAACTTACCAATTGTTAGCATAACAACAAACCAATTGTTAGCATAACAACAACATTGCATATACATATTCAAAATCATACATGATTTTTGGCTATTTTCGAGCTCGTTGGCCCCTTATTCATATTCGTTTTCAATTCAATTTGTATAATGCATTTCAATTTATAAACCAATTCACATATCATTTAAGCAATTTATTTGTTAACAACCCTATTAACCAACACAGACTCAGAATGGATACACGAATCTGTCACCCCGAGTTGCCCGGCAACAATGCTGCTATACAAGTATATACTACCACCTTGGATTCCCGAAAATGATGATTTTCTCAATTATAAAATCTATCATCTTGGATTGCCTAACAAACGATAACTTTATAAGAATAATCTATCACCTCGAATTGCCCAACATCGATGGTTTTCAATCAATAATCTGACCCTATGGCATGCCAACTATATCCGACTCTGTCCGAATAGCTAATAGAGTAACCAAATTGTCAATTCCTTACAAACAATCTGAAAAACACTTTATCTGTCACAGCCCAAAAATCGGGTTGGTAAATCGAGGGTTAGTGAATCGAAAACCTAAATTTGGATAAATAATTAAAATAAATAGGAACTCATAAAATAAAATATTAAAATAATTAAAATTAAAAGTTAAGGTTAAGAAATTAAAATTAGGTGTCCAAGAAATAATTTAGTTAAACCTTATTTTTAAAAGGAGGTTAGATTTGAAAATAATTTAGAAAATAAGATTTAACTGAAAATAATGACCTATTTGAGAAAGGGAAGAAACTAGAGGTGGTTAAAGGGGCAATGACCCAATTTGGTTGTCTAGTTAACAACCTTCACCGTTCCTTCCCTCTCAATTTCACATCTCATTCAAAGTTTTCTCAAACACCAAATCAAGACTTTTCTCCCAAAATTGATTCATCCTCTTTTTTTCAAGCTTTTTAAACACAAATTCCTCTTTCAATTTCGAAGAATATTCAAGTTTTCTTCCTCAATTTCTCTATAGTTCTTCACACGTTCTAGCTCGAATTTGACTCACAACTCATCATTTTCTTCAAATTGAGGTAACATTCTAAATTTTTATTATTAAACTAAGTTTCTTGTTATTTTAATTCAAGTTTTGATTGATTTAATCAAGATTTCAATAGATTAATGTATTTTAAACCGATTTTTAGCTTGAAAATGATAGATCTCGTAATACTAAGCTAAGATACTATTTTAAAGTGATTTCTAACTCATTTTTATCCAATTAAAAGGTATTTTATCTTGATTTAACAAATCGTTAAGGAATTTAAACAAATTGAATGTTTTCCATTTTCAAATGTTCATATAAGCTTGATTTTTCTGGAAAAGTTAGATCTGAGTAATTAGGTGGAATTGATGGTTTAGATCTATAATTCAATGATATTTAGGATGTTTAGAAACTAATTTGAGCATTAGAAATGAGATTTAAGTGTTGAAACATCTATTTTGGCAAAACCAGTTAGTTAGTTTTCCGGTATTGTGAATGAGAAGCTTAGATATGTGATTCTAGAGTGATTTAGTTGTATTTTTTGTTGTTTGTAATGTATTTGTATTATTGTTTTATGTGTATGAAAAGTGTCAAATCAAGTGGGAGCCTTTAAAAGCAAGGACAAAAGTAAACAAAAGCTATTTGTGATTGAAGTCAAGGTTGCAAAGGTGAGTGATTTGGTGTGCTATAATTAATGCACAAATTAGTGAGTTAAAAGGGGACTTAGGTGACCTAATCCCCTATCCTATGTCCCAAGCGTAAGTGTTCTTACTTGAGCTTTGATACTTTTCAAATAAAACCTATTTGTGATGTTATATGCTTAAGTGTTATGTGATTATATGTGACGAGTACATGTCTGAATATGCCTTATGATCAGTTGGTTTTGTGCACAGATCTGATATGTATGTGGCTCAATGAGCAAGTGCTTGCACTTGGAAATTGTAACACGCTATACCCGGTCCGGTCATATAACTTGAGTTACAAGCTTTTACACCTGTAAAACTTTAACATTATTCACTATTCAGTCAAAAATAACTAAATCATTCATTTCCATGTTATTCAATCATATCTGAGCCTAAATCGAGCATATGAAGCCTTTAAAACAAATCGGGAACAATTCAGGACTAAACTGAAACTTTTACAAAAATCCAAGTAAACAGTGAAAACAAGGGTGAGCTCAGCTCGTGTGGCCAAACCGTGTAACTCTCTGTGCCCGTGTAGCTCAGGGTCACGCGGTCGTGTCGCTAGGCCATGTAACTCTCTATGACTGTGTGGACAACCCTGCACCGAAAATCTTAGAGGCTACATGGTCGTGTCATGCAACCTTGTGGGACACACAGCCGTGTGGCAGACCATGTCACAAACCTTGTGTGCATAAAATACCTTTAAACACAAGCCAATTCACCTATAACTTCTTAGACATCAAGCCATACATTTACCATGACATTAACCTATTCAAAGTGTACCAAAACATGCTAATTCACATTCAACCTATGTGCCTAACCAATATGCCCTCATTGGCACCACATTTCAACATATAAAACAACCATCCAAAACAAGACATAATCAACATTTTAACCTTATTCAATCATCCAATAATTTCTAACTAACATATGCTATAACCAACCATTTATACCAAGCCTTCTAATTTCAATTTATTACAAAATTAACCTATTATGTATGTACCAAATCAACAAACAAACAATGCATTAAGTTTTAAGCACACCTATGCCATCAAATACCAAACCAATCAAATCAATACACATATTTCATAATTCAAATGGCACAAAACATGATCAAATGATCACCAACATGCATATACCAAAGCCCTATTTACATGCCACTTATAACCGACTGAAATAAATGTATAGCTACTGAAAGAGTTGACGGATAATGTGATATCCAAAAACAAACCAATCGGCAGCTTGTATTCGATGATCTATAAAGAATAAAAGCCAAATAGATTAAGTTTACGTATAACTTAGTAAGTTCGTAAAACAAAACAACAGACACCTAACAATTTAATTTACAAATCATAATAACATAGAATTAGCAATCATTTTTCTTGTTTCGTCATTTCAACTATACCAAATGGTTAAAATTGAATAGTTCATATCACTAATACATAACATGTTAAGTATCATATGCCAATATAAAATCAACAAATTATAATTCATCATATCATCTCATTTCCATTTCATTAGTTAATTGTTTTGCCCAGAGAACAATTGTAAATTGACTTTGGATATGCGGGAGGGTAATGCTCACACAAGTTGACAATAAGACATTAACCGATACACGATGTTGCTCACACAAGATTCAGAGAACCTGCAACACATATAGAATCTCAAGCCATCAGTATGGTATCCATCACCGGTACATAGCACCTGATAAATATAACATTGGCATAGAATGCCTGATAAATATAACACTATACAAAGTACCTAACAAAGTACCTAATAAATATAACACCGGTACAAAGTACTTGATAAATATAACATTTGCACAGAGTTCCTGATACTGTAATCACTGACATCTAGTGCTTGATATGCTCTGATTACATGTTATTTGTCTCCTAGCTATTCACTAAGTTCACACGGGCTTATCTTGTCTTTCTAAGATCATCACATGTTCAAACTTTACCTTTCGATCCATTACTATTCCATTTCATAACTATTCAATAAATCACATAATCCTTTACATTTTCATAATACTGTACAATATCCAACATGAACATTTGCATTCCATATAATGTTACAATTCAATTCATATATATACTTTTTCCCACTACAGCAAAACAGGTTTTTAACGGTGTTTTTTGGGCCTTTAGCGGCGCTTATAAGTGCCGCAAAAATTATTTGTGGCGCTTTTACAAGTTTCGCAAAAAACGTCGCTAAAGACAATGCCGCTAAAATTTGCGACGTTTATGTAAAAAAACACCGCTAAAGAACTTGATTTTTAGCAGTATTTTTGAGAAAGCGCCGCTAAAGAACATGACCTTTAGTGACGCTTTTCACACAAACGCCGCTAAAGAACGTGACCTTTAGCGGCACTTTTCAGACAAATGCCGCTAAAGAACGTGACATTTAGTGGCGCTTTTCATTCAAACGCCGCTATAGAACGTGACCTATAGCGGCGCTTTTCTCAAAAATGCCGCTACAGAACTTGACCTTTAGCGGTGCTTTTCATACAAACACCGCTAAAGAATGTGACCTTTAGTGGCGCCTTGCATACAAATGCCGTTAAAGAACGTGACCTTTAGCGGCGCTTTTCATACAAACACCACTAAAGAACATGACCTTTAGCAGCGCTTTTATTAAAAACACCACTAACTTTAGCAGATTTCTAATATCCTATTTTCATTCATACACAACCCTTCCTGTAACATCAGATCCAACCAATAACAGCAAATCTAAATGATACTTAAAAAATCCAACGAAAGGTATATTATCTAAATTAATAAATGAAATAACAAAATATCTTACAGTAATGTTAAAAGTTATATTGTTAAAACATTCTTACAATAAGAAAATAAACGTCTAAGATGGTAGATTCTGCGACTGCTGAAACATCTTCATCATATTTTGAAGTTGTAGCTGGAGTTCGTTGTAGTTTTTGTTTTGCTCTGCTTCCCTCGCTACTGCCTTCACTTTAAGTTGAGCAATTTGCTCAACTATGCTCGCTTGCATATGAGCCATCTGGTCTCTTAACCTCTGAACTTCAGCTTGAGCTTGACTCCCCGTAGGTATGTATTGATGCAAGCTGGATCCAAAATATTGGGTTGGGTTAACACCAGATCCTTGAAATCGAACCCGACCATACCTTTCAGGACCCAAAACTTCAGTAATAATTCTGTTATCAATGTCCTCAAGATTAACAACACTATCAATCGAAGCAATCGCTTCATACTCCACCTTTTTATCCTTTAGTTTATCCTGATAAATCAATCAAAGAATTAGAAACGAAATATATAATAAAAACAAATGCAACATAACTTAACATTATTTAAAACTACTAACGATGAATATACCATTATAATTAAACCATTATGATTAAACATTATAAATATTTAAAATAAATCAAATTTTATTAAGTTAATATACCATAATTTCTCCAACTTCAGAAGTCATTAGAGATCCATCTTTCTTCCTATGCGTAATGTCAAAAAGCTGAAGGCGTCCAACTTTTTGACCAGACGAGTGTTCCTACAATATAGTAGTAAAAATATTATTTAATAGAAAAAATTAATATTTGACACAATTAATAAATTCAAAATACCCCAACTTCAACTACACAAGCAAAACTTTTCGACCCTGCTGTCTGCGTGACTTTTTATTTTTGCCTGCCGCTTGTTCTAACTCACTCATGGTCCTACATTATGAATTTATTATTATGTATATAGTTAATACTATAAACCGAAATGATTATAAGAGTTTGGAAGTACGTAATACCTCTCATTTCTTTGAATTCAAGAACCTAACCACATCTTCCCATTGGTACCTCAGCATTCTTGGCGGGACATTTCGCAATTTCTTTTCGAGGCTTATATCTTTCTTAAAATATTATTTTTTTAAAGTGCTTTTATGGTCTCTCCTTTTTTTTCCCAATGCCTTCTTGATATAAGCATCCAAGACCTCTAAAGCAAATTTCTCCTAAAAAAACACAAGTTTAGAAAATAAATATAAATGAAACTTAAACCAAAGTTTTATAAATTACATTAATGTTTTGTTACCTTAATATTATCGAGAGCTTGATTTTTGTTACTATCAGGCATTTGATGCCATGATTCGTAGTTGATAGGCAACATATTGGCATTTTGTGCTATAATGCCCAAATATCCTGCCAAAAGTCGAGCTTCTGATCCAACAGGCTGACCAAGATTGTTTCTAGATACTTTGACACGCTCGACAAGATTTAACTCGAATAAATCTTTTAGTAGCGTACATCCTCGAGTTCTACGCGACCCACCGCTTTCAGCTGAAAAATGGTATATTAAAATATAAGAATTTGAAAAAGAAATTAATAATAAAAGGCAACACGTATGCAAATTAAATTTAACATTACTTTGAATTTCTGCAGGCTCGTCAGGTGTTTCCGGAACATTCGAAGATCCAATAGCAATCTGTTGTACACTATTTGTTTCTTTCGAATTTGGATTATTTTGAACAATACTTATATCTCATAATCTTCTTCTAGGCATTTTTTTTGCAATACATATAAAATAGTTGAAATTTTAGTAACTAATTACAACAATAATAGTACAAATAAAATAGTTGAAATATTTAACAAGACTAAGATTTAAATTATAATATTACATATAATTAAAAAATCATAAAATCTTACTACATCATAATCCGTAAACATCTTCATCCACACCCTGGCGAACCCATTGAAATTGTGTACTAGTAATAGGGATATTTTTATTTAAGTTTTGTTTTAGAAAAGGCAAAGTTTCTAATCTTTTGACGATGTCATCTCTATTTTCGTTGCCCATGTCAAACAATTCTCTAAGGGTGTTTCGGAGTACAATGTACCAACCCTCATCAGTTGGATCTTTCAAATAAAAAACTTTTTTCACTTGAGAAGAAAATACATGCGGCTCGTCTATCAATTGTTGTCCAGTGTGAATCAAGAGAGAGAAATTCACCATTGTAAAACCAAATTGATCTTTTTTAATTCCGCGAGTAGTATTAACATTAGCCCAATATATCGAAATAAGACAACTTTCCATTTGCCATAGTAATCCAACTCAATAATGTCAGTAAGAAGTCTATAATACTCCACATTTCCCTCAACAGGCTTATTGTCCCTAGCACTAGCATAACTTGTAATTGAATAATTAACAACAATTCCACAATTTTGAGTTCTCCTCAATCTCTCGCAATATTTTGTATGAAATCTGAATCCATTTATGAGGAAGGCACTATAACTTTTTACTACTCTATTCGGACCTTGGGAAATTCATTTAACTTCGTCATTGACGTCCTTCCCACTCCAAACCTATTGAATTGAAAGTAAATTGAGTAATTATAAATGTTATGAGAATATATTATTATTTTTCAATGAAAGCTTCAATTGCATATCGTTTGACTTAACCATTCATGAAAAGATTCTGTGAATAACTTATTAATCTCTCGATGTTGTAATCTTCGGGAGCATGAAAGAGATCTCAAGATTTGTTTTTACTCACTATGTTAAAAAGAGGTTTAATTGGTTAGAAGACAAACAAATTAAAAAGATGAATATTTATCAAATTCTAGAACTTACTTGCGTAATAGTTCAATTGAATCGTGGTGAAAAATAACATATCGATGTGCTTGTACCCAAGATCTATCATCTAATTCTGCAATTTCAACTTTACCGATTGGTTCTCCATAACTTTGAAATAAATAAGTTTCGGCCAAGTTATGATCAGTGAGCCCAACATTTCTACTTGGTCTATTCAGTCTTGTTTCAACATCTTCTAAATATCGAGAACAGAAAGTCATACACTCTTCTGGCAAGTAACCTTCAGCAATTGATCCTTCTGGATAACACTTATTACGACAATAAGACTTCAATTTGCATAGGAACCTAAACACGATATACAACATTATCAAAATTTTTAACTAAAGGTAAGACGTGAATGAATAAATACTTTACAAATAAATTAGCACCTTTATATAGGTTACATCCATCGATAGAAAACCGGTCCACCAAGTATTACTTCACGAGGGAGATGGATTAGCAAGTGCACCATAACAGTGAAGAAGGAAGCTAGAAAGATCTTTTCCAATTTGCATAAAGTCAAAGCGGCTCGATCTTGTACTTTCTCAAGTTCTTCAACATTCAAAACTTTGCCACAAATAGCTTTTATTATATTGGATAGTTCAATTATACAAGACGTCACCTTTTTTGACATACAACACTGTAAAGCAACTGGCAGTAAATCTTGCATCAAGATGTGATAATCATGTGATTTTAAATAATATAGTCTTTGATATTTAAGACTTACACATCGAGATATATTTGATGCATACGCATCTGGGACTTTTATATCCTTCAACACCATGCGGAACACTTCTTTCTCTTTCTTCGGCATTGCAAAAATAGAAGGCGGCAATCAATATTTCCCATTCAGAAGTACTTGGGGATGAAGATCACGCAAAATTCCCATGTCAACTAAATCAAGTCGACTCTGAAGATTGTCTTTCAATTTTCCATCGACATTCAAAATTGTCCCAATGATGTTCTCTCAAACATTTTTCTCAATAGGCATGACATCAAGATTATGTCGTAAAATGTGATGCTCTCAATAAGGAAACTAAAAAAAAAACTTCTTTTTTCCACAAGTCCGCCTCATTAGGATTATCCTCTTCATCAGATTCATCCCTCGATCTTCTCTTTGTTTGTGTGTTGGGTGGTTGATTCACCTTCCCATAATTGAAATTGATATCTTTCAACACGAACAAGATTTCAGATCCAATGGTCTGCTCAGGAGCTTCTCTGAACTCTTCAGTACCGTCAAATAGAGTCCTCTGAAATCTAAATCTATGATTTTCATCTAGCCACCGATGATACCCCATATAAGAGAACTTCTTCCCATTATATATCCACTTTGAACAAATTTGCGCCGCACAACAAGGACAAGCATAACGTCCTTTGGTACTCCAACCAGATAAATTGGCATAAGTCAGGAAATCATTAATAGTCCACAACAATGCTGCATGTAAATAAAAGTTATCTTTTTTGAAGACATCATATGTTTCTACACCCGCCCATAACTGTTTCAACTCTTCAATAAGTGGCTGAATATAAATGCCAATATCATTTCCGGGACCTTTCTCTCCAGGGATAATCATAGATAAGATAAAATAAGATTGCTTCATGCAAATCCACAGACGCAAATTGTAAGGAACAAGCACTACAGGCCAAGTACTGTACGAAGTACTCATGATTTTAAAAGGATTAAATCCGTCAGCTACTAGCCCAAGCCTCACATTATGAGGATTGCTCGAAAAGCTTGGAAATTTATTGTCAAATGATTTTCAAGCTAAGGAATCCGCTGGATGCCTTAATAATCCATATCGGTTCATTGATCATGATGCCACCTCATAGACTCAGTTGTCTTTGACGACATGAAAAGCCTTTGAAGCCTAGGTATTAGTGGAAAATATCGCAAAATCTTTACTAGCTTCTTTCTTAACTATGCTTCACCTTCATCCGCTTTCACATCTTCTGTATTCCTATTCATCCAACGAGAATTACCGCAAATATGACAAGACTGTTGGTTCTTCCGATCACCTCAGTACAATATGCAGTCATTTGGGCAACTATGAATTTTGTCGTACCCAAGGCCTAAATCTTTTATTAGTTTCTTCATATCTTGACAAGATTGAGGGATTTTTGCAAATGGAAACATATCTCTCAAAAACTCTAACAGCATTGTAAAAGAGTTTTCGTTCCACCTTTCTAAACATTTTAAGTGAAATAGACGAATGCAGAAGGACAATTTTGAATATTTTGATCCCTCGTAAAGTTCTTCGTTCATTTCATTAAGTAACTTATAGAACTTCATCGCTTCTTTATTTGGCTCTTCATCAGGTACACTTCTTCCTGTTTCGGTAAAAACATTTCCACCAATATTACAATCTTCGAATGTAATAAAGTTAGGTGGAAACAATTGCAAACTGTGACTGTGCATATTAAATGCATCCCGCAACATACCTTCCATGTCATCTTCTCTAACATACTGATGGTGAGCAATATGAGGATAAGTCGGATTAGATGTTCTACTAGGTGTACACTCTTTATGGAAAATCCATTCTTTATACCCTCGAATAAAGCCATCAACAATTAGATGTTCGTAGACAACTTCACGAAAATGCCAATTGATGTGGCCACACTTCTTACACGGGCAAAGAATCATATTCTCTTGGCTTGCATTTTGAAATGCAAAATTTTAAAAAGTTTGTACTCCATTTCGATAGTCGTTGCTTACCCTTGACAAATTCATCCAACTCTTATCCATTTCGTTGTTCTTGAAGTCTAAAGTTGACAATAAATTGCGGTTACTAAAATAGATAATACATATCAAGTATGAAATATCTAATAAGTGTAAACTAATTTAGGTAAGTTGCAAGATTTTCAAGTGTATATTTATGTATTACGTAAGTTAAGTAAATTTTGTAAGTTATGTAAGTTATGATATGATATACATTTATGTAAGGTATGTATGTTATGATCTGATATATATTTATGTATTATGTAAGTTATGATATGATATATATTTATGTATTATGTAAGTTTTGTAAGTTATGTAAGTTATTACATAATTAATCCAAATTATGTAATTTAAAAAATTGTGTATAAAAAGTTGAAAGCCGTATAAGATGAAATGTCAACTTTGTTCTATGAAAAAGAAATAATAAAAATAAAATTTGACGATGTGGAAAAATCACATGGAAAAAATTTATTTTACTTAAATAATATTTAAATAAATTATTTTAGTTAAATAATATTTAAATAAATTAATCCAAATTATGTAATTTTAAAAATTGTGTATAAAAAGTTGAAAATCGTATAAGATGAAATGTCAACTTTGTTCCATGAAAAAGAAATAATAAAAAAAATTTGACGATGTGGTAAATCATATGGAAAAAAAATTATTTTAATTAAATAATATTTAAATACATTAATCCAAATTATATATTTAAAAAATTGTGTATAAAAAGTTGAAAACCGTATAAGATGAAATGCCAATATTGTTCCATGAAAAAAATATTAAAAATAAGATTGAACCTTGTTTTCATATGGTAATGGCATTATGGTAATGGCATTATCGACTAACACTATGATTCATGACATGTACTATAGTCTATATATAGACATGTGTTTCACTTTTATTTGACAAATCACATGTGCAGTTAAAATATAGATGTACAATACTCCATTCTTAATTTAATTAATATTTTACAAGCCATCTTTTCTTAAGTACATGTTAAAGCATTGTGTGAACATCCGTATTTAGCTTAAAAGCTATGATTTATTTTGAATAAAAAGTTTAACTTAAATGATAAAACGAATGATAATATTTGTGATAAAACGGACGAGAATATTTCAATAATAATTTAAAATTAACTATAAAAATATATTAAATATTTTATTAAATATTTGTATAGGAGATGGGACATATGATACTAATAATTAAATTTAATAATAATCATGATAGAAATATAGAAATATTAAATAACAAATTACAAAAATAGGGTAGAAAAAATTCATATGGCAAGCATACATGTAGAGAGGTATAATATTATTAAAAGGTTGCAAATTGAGCAGAAATGATCCCTTTTTCCAGTATTAATGTAAGTAAGAACAGAGGCATTGGAACCAGTAGAAAAGATCCCCAAGCGAAGCGAGGCAAATAAAGTGGAAGTTGGTTTACATGTGCAAACATGTGTGTGATATCTAGAAATAGTCGATTTTAATCTTAAGGCCGAGAAAGGTATATTTGATAAATTTTGATGAACCAAATTTTTGTACTTGATGACTTGTAAATTTGGTATTATTATATCTATGTATTGTATAGGAAAACAATGACAAACAGTTCATCAACAGTATAACAAGTCTCTAAGGATAAACAACATAAGCAAATTAAAAAAAAAATCTAAGGATAAACAACATAAGTTAAAAACATGGTCCATTAATGATCCATTAAAAAATAATCTAAGGATAAACAAGAATAGTAATTTAAAAAATGAAAAAAAAATAAAAATAAAAGATTAACTAACCTTCTGATTATATAGGCTTTCTGTGCATTTGAGTAGTATTTGTAGTTTGTATTTGATTTCTTAGATCTCGAGTGGTAACTGATAAAGTAGTTGAAAGCTTCGGCTCTTTTTGCTATTGTTGATCCGATCCTGCCCAATCTAATAATTCCAACTGATTTACCACTGAACTGGAAGAGTCGAACAATAGTAAAAAATGAAAAACAAAAACGAAGAGAACGATCTAATTCAAGCTAGGTACAGAGAGTTCATATACACATTCACCAAAAGGACATCATGTGGCATCTATTGTGGATTAACTCGATAAACAAACCAATGAGCTAGGCAAAAAGAAGTCAATGCTAGAGGTCTTAGTGGCAAATAAAGAAATTCTAGTACTAGAATTTATTTTATTAAATTTACAAGTTTAGGTTAATTATTTATTTTGGGTTAATTATTAGATTAAATTTACAAGTTTAGGATTAATTATACTTTAAACTTTAAACATACATATATGAAATATATATTAGCATCAGAAAGCCCAAACTACAGAACCAATCCTAAACACTTCATCAACACATGGTAACCATTAACCAAAGAATTTCTCGTATATAATCTACAACAGGTATCACAAACAAATTACTCTTCTCAAAGAGTTCTGAATCATAATCTTCAACACTTGAATTTAAAAAGAAGAAAAAAATTGCAATCAATAACAGAGCATTACATCTCCCACTTTAAATCAAAAAACTATTATGGAATCCATCTTATATAATTAGAATGGGGTGCAAAATTAACTCTAAATCAAAACTCAAAAAATATCAATCATATCAAACTAGATTCAATAAAAACCCAACAAATCTCAATCTAGGTATCTTCCGAATCCCCTGAAAATGCAAATGCTATTGATTAATTACCAAATTCAATTTTGCTTCCATATTTCATTTCAAAACTATATATTATATTGTTTACAACTAATTTTTAAAAAAGAACATGGCTGTCAAGTGTCACATTTTAGAGATAAAAAAAAACCAACCTGCTTCCTTGCTCGTGAACGTGTTGCAGATTACCTATTCTTTATCATCCTCTTTTGTCTCCTTTAAACATTTTTCTCAACTATGTCCTCGGGGGCACCTCTTTTCCTAATATTTGCAAATGCAAGATACAAAGAAGATTCACAGAAAAAATATTTTGGGAAATAGATTGAGGTTAAGGGTTATGGGAAAACTACTGATATTTTTAGCAGAGCAAATCAAAAGGACTTCGGCGAAAATCAAAGATATTTTGATTTGGGGATTTTGGGAAGCCAATTTGAGGATATCAAATCGGGGGAAATTTTAGGGGATTTGGGGTTATCTGAATTGGGGAAAAATAAAGAAAAATTGGGGCTCTAAAAAACGACGTCGTTTTCAATCTATTAATAGATGTTTGTGGCGTTTTTTTTATGAAAACGATGGTAATTCATATCTTCTGCAGCGTTTTTATAAAGCACCACTAATAACAAGGCTACAAACAACGCCGTTTTGCAATCTGTTAATAGATATTTATGGCATTTTCTGGAGCAAACATAGGTAATTCACACCTTTTGCGGCATTTATAAAAGCGCCACTAATAAAAAGGCTATAAACAGCGTCGTTTTGCAATCTCTTAATAGTTGTTTTGTGGCGTTTTCGATGAAAACACCAGTAATACACTTTTGCGGCGTTTTTTAAAAAGCGTCACTAATATCAAAGCTACAAAACGGGCTCGTTTAAACTATTAATACATGTTTGCGGCGTTTTTGTTGAAAACGCCACTAAGAATGCAATATAAAGCCCAATAATTTTTCTTTTCTTTTCTTTTTCTCTTTTATTATTATTATTATTTACTAAAATGGTTAAATTTTAATTTGGTCTCTCTAATATATTTAAATTTCAGATTTATTTGCATATACTTTAATTTTTAATATCATTTAGTCTATATATTTTTATAATATTATTAATTAATCCAAATAGTTAATATTATTAACTTTTTGATTAAAACATTACGTGGTAATATATAATTTGAATATTGAATCTTAGAGAATAGAGATTGGAATGTAGTTTCCCATTTTTTATAGGTTTGTGTCATTCTTTTACATTAATATATCTATATATATACACATCAATATATATCCATATGAAATTTATTCTTACAGTTTATAGTTTTAGGATTGAGGATTTTGTATTTAAGGGTTTAAGGGTTTACTGTCTATAGTTTAGGGTTTTATGGTTTAGGATTTATGATTTAAGGTTTAGGGTTTAAGATTTGTATTTAAGGGTTTAAGGGTTTAGTGATTCAGATTTAAAGTTTTAGGCTTTAGGATTTTATATTTAAGGGTTTAAGAGTTTAGTGACTATAGTTTAGAGTTTTAGGGTTTAGGATTTATGGTTTAGTGTTTAGGGTTTAAGGTTTATAGATTTAGGATTTAGGATTTTATATTTAAGGGTTTAAGGGACTGTTCCAATAAATATAACCACTCCAATACGTTAAGCATTCCTCTATGTAGTGCTTAATTTTTTTATTGTTCTTTATTTTTTTTGCAGCGTTGTGCTTAATTTTTTTGTGAGCATAATTGAGCAAATTGCAGCGCTGTGCTTATTTTTTTTGCAGCGTTTTTCAAAAAGCGCTGCTAATGGTCGACCTATAGCTGCGTTTTTTAAAAAGCGCCGCTACTGCTCGATCTATGACGGTGTTTTTTTAAAAGCGCCGTTAATGCTCGATCTATAGCGGCATTTTTCAAAAAGCGCTGCTAATGCCACTGAAGCTCAACATAAAACGACGGCGTTGTGCTCGATCTATAGCTGCGTTTTTTTAAAAAAACTCCGCTAATGCTCGACCTATAGTGGCGTTTTTCAAAAAGCGCGCTAAATGCCACTAAAGCTCAACATAAAACGACGGCGTTGTGCTTAATTTTTTCGGTGTTTTTCAAAAAGCGCCGTTAATGCTCGACCTATAGCGACGTTTTTTGAAATGCGCCTCTAATGCTCGATTTATTGCGGCTTTTTTTATACAAACGCAGCTAAAAACTTGTTTTGCTGTAGTGTCCATATTTTACGAATCGGTTCTTTGTTTCCATTTTCAAAACTTAACTTACTTATTTGTGTAAATCATATATACATATGCATATTTATATACTGATTCACATACATACAGCTTTAATTCAAAATATTAATAGACATAACAAAATCTAATATGAACTTACCAAGGTACGATAGTTATCAACACTCGACGACGACCATTCGATGACTTTTCTTTTCCCGCGATTATCAATCGACTAATTCATTTCTTGATCTAAATATAATAATTTTTATTCAATTAATCAATTCAAATATTATGAAACATTTAAGTTCACATATCTGACCCTTAATCATCATTTAACACTTTTATCCTAAACTTTTACTTTTTATTCAATTTAGTCCTTAAACTCGAAACTTTCAATTCAATCACAATTTAACTCAAACAAGGCTAGCGAAATTTTCTATAATCGCCTTACAGCCCATATTGATCACTTTTTTTTACAAATCTTTCATGTAACTTTACTATTTTAGCAATTTAGTCCTTAAACTTTAAAATTAACCATAATCACTTTACAAAATAGTCCCATTTACCTATCAAGCTTATAATTCTATAATCAAACTTCAAAATATCACTAATTCATCAATGGAAAGATTCACAACATTTGAAAATTTCACAAATTAGTCCTTCGGCTAGATAGAGTAAGTTGCAATGATCTCAAAAACATAAAATTTACGAAAAATCGAATAATAAAACACTTACACGCAAGGGAAAAATGAACCGAATGCTTCAAGCTTTTCCTTCCATGGTTTCGGTCATGAAAATGATGAAAAGAAGAAGATAATTTTTTTGTTTTATTATTATAACTACTTAAATAATTAAAATAATAACATTTTAATTATAAAATTCACTTAATTAAGCATTAAACTTCCACTATAATAAATTATGATCAAATTATATCATAAAACATTACACATTTATTAATTGAGTCATTTAACTAATAAAATTCAATAGCGATTAAAATTTGACTTTTATGATTTAGTCTTTTTTCCTTAATTCAATACAACAATATAGTAACTATTATTTATAGGTTTGGTTTACTAGAATGAGTTTTCCAAAACCACTTGACTTAAAGGACAAACCACTTGTACTTAAATATTCATTCAATTGACAAAAACTATCAAATCACAATTCAATATAATATTATATTTGGCTCGTAAATATTAATAAATAATATTTACAGACTCACTCGTCGAATTTGTCGTTCCAAAACTACTATTTTTGACACCATTGAAAAATGGGTTATTACAACTCTCCCTCTTTAGAAAATTTCATCCTCGAAACTTCTCACCTGATAATAGTTTCGATAATTGTGTTCTCATAGGCTCTTTAGTTTTCTAAGCCAAATCTGTCCCAACTAGCTTGTTCTCACGCAATTGAACTCGTAATATGTTCTCTAGAATCTGAATTACCCATTCCGTCTGTCTGTCTGTTTGCTCCATAACTTCGTGAAATTTACTTCGAAAATCTAGAGGTGAATCTTGGATACATACAACTCCACTAGCCTTTCAAGTGATTAATTCGTTCTGATAGGAATAAAATGAGCTGATTTCATTAATCTGACAATAATAACCCAGATCGAGTCTTTCTTTCTCAGCGTTAAAGGTAGTCTAGATACAAAATCTATCGTGATTCGTTTTTATATCCAATCAAAAATCAAAACAAGCCGTAATAACCTGGATAGAACTTGATAATCAACTTTGACCTGTTAACAAACCATACATCTCGGTACAAACTCTGAAATTTCACATTTTATTCTTGACCACCAATAGCTTTATCTCAAGTCATTACCGATTTTGTTACCATCTGGTTTAAATCAAATAGACACTGCTATGAACCTCGTTTAAGATGTCATATAATCTTAGAATTTTTTAGCACACATATTCAATTTAAGAAATATGGACTATTTATCACAATCAATATTGAAATTAGTGGTCTGATCATTCTAAATCTATTCCCGTTTAACTAACAAATTCAAACCTTTCTTTTACAACTCACAAATTCTATGAGGAATTAACGGTTTAACTCTCGACTTTGTGATAATTGAACCAACATAATTCAGGGTCATCTGAGTGAAACATTATTGTAAACAATGAATTCCTTCCTGGATTGAGGTTGAATCTGTAACACCTCCATACCTGACCTGATCGCTGAGTCATGGTATCAGGATGTCACATTCATTGTTGAAGCAACTATTGAAAATTTCAAATCAATTTATCATATTATTCAATTAATGTAGATCATTAACTAATTTTATAATGATTGAATTTATGATAAAACTAATTATGAGTAAAAGGAGTTCATTAAAACATCCACAATTGATCAAATGCCAAATTGTAAAGTTCATAAAGATTTTTGAACTGTTGTCGCGACGTTGGGGTTTCCACATCGTGACATGGCGAACTTGTCATCTTGACATTGTCTCCATGTTCCTACTAGTTCCACGCTTTATTTTTATTTATTTATTTTATATCATTACCTGAACCGTATTCAGATGTCATAACTACAACTTCATTTTACATATCATCCACTTACATCTATTCCTAATCTCAAGTCCTCATAAAAACATGATATTCAATCAAAGATAACAAAGTTTATAAAATTAACAAAAATATTAAAGTTTTACAAGTAACACCATTGGAGGACTTGCACTTGCAAAAATAGTTTGCCCACTTTATGTATATTTCATATTTATTTTTAAATTGTGCCAATCAATTTAATTCTTGATAAAAATTTAACAAAAAATTCAATATCACATCAATTAACAATTATTTACTTATTATTTTATCAATTCATTTAAAACATACTCACATGTATTAATTATTCCATCACCTACAACTATTTCGAAACATTTCAAATTCATCTACTATATATATATTCATATATTTTTCCTCCTCCTCCTCTCCATTCGACATCCTTTATGTGTATATTTGTTAGAATCTTTAGCTTTTAGTATATAACATGCTTATATGTAACATTATCTATAATTCCACTATTTACTTATGTGTTCATATCAAAGCTGTCCGCTTGAGTCATAGTCACTAAATTATTTATATCTTGAGCTACATAATTTGAAATTAAGTTCCGCTTGATGTTTTTGAAACTAGACTCAAATATATTTTTACCATAAAAATTTTAGAATTTATAATTTATCTAATAAATACAGTAAATTCTTCAAATTTTTCCCTATTCTGCTACTTGATAGCTTTGACTTTTCTTTACTAAAAATTAATTATCTCTTATTACGGAGTTTTGATGATGTTTCCATTTGTTTATATTGAAAATGGACTCATTAAGAATTTAAAAATATAAATTTAAACCCCTAATCATTTTTTTTACATTTTTGTTATGACTTTCCAAAGTCAGAATAGGAGAACCCGAAATCAATCTGACATTGTCTCACAAAAATTCATATATCTCATAATATGAAATTCTTTTGCTTACACTGTTTCTTCTATGTAAAACTAGGCTCAATTGGGTTTAATTTAATATTTAATTAACCTCTAATTCAATTTATATAATTTTTGGTGAATTTTCAAAGTCAGATTACTATTGCTGTCCAAAACTATTTTAGTGCAAAATATTGATAACAAGTTTATAGCACTCTCCTTTCCTTTCTCTACAATATTTCCCATCACTTCCTATTATTTCCCTTCACTAATATATTAGGGACATAAAGCCTTATATAAGACAGCTCTACTTTAACATCATTTTCATGCTTTTTCAATAATATCAAACTTAAAAATATATTGAAATCTTGATGTTCTTACCTTGTCATATTGATTTCAAATTTTAACTTGAGTTTCACTCTCATCCAACTTCCATTTTCTTGAATCCAAGGTGATTTTCTTGTTCTCCATAGTCTCCTTATCAACTTTCTCTCTTGGTGATTATGAAAATTCCTTGAAATTCTAGGTGAAAATGGTGAATTTTTGGTAGAAGGACCAGATTGTAAAGACAACAAAGTTTTCTTCTTCTCTCTCCCTCACTCACGTTGGAAAGATGGGAGGACTTTTTTTCTTCATCTTTCTCTCCTTTTATACTAGCTATTTATAATAAAATATTTGTAAAATATCTCATTAAAATATTAATAAAGTAATATTTATCTAATTAAATAATTAAAAAATATCATCTAAATATCTCTTACATCATCATTGCCTTCTAGAGTTCTCTCTCTTTCTAATTGACATTTTGCCCTTTATGATCTTTTAAAATTCCATCCTTAAATCATCAATTAATTTGGTAAAATTGTAATTTAGTCCATTATACTTTTTTTTCGCTTATTCAATTTGGTCCTTATTAATCCATTTTCCTTAATTTCTAGATCCTTCTACCTTTAAGATATTTGCACTATTGGCCTTTCACTTCAACTTTTCCATATTTATTCTTATGCTACAAAACTTTTCACATATTTACAATTTGGTCCATTCCTTAATTTAATACATTATGTCTTACTTATTGATTTAACTTTCTTTTGATATCTTGCAACTTTCGTTTTCATTGATCTTATAACTTTTTTTTCGCTAAGATTTTATCTCATATTATTTACTACAAAGGGGGTTTTGAGGATGTTACAGAATCAGTACCAGAGCTTTTGTCAAAAAAGTTTCCAACTGGTTAAAACTCTGTTGGCACTTATCTAATCAAACAAATTCAATATTATCCTGTAATAGCTTCATCATCAACATTATCCTCTAATAACTTCATCATCAACAATACAATTATCAAGGCATTCTTAATAAATCATCTGTAATACAAATTTTTTAAATGTTGAGCATGCTCTGAATCAGTTTTATAACAGATCAGTATATCATCAAATAAAACAACAAGGAACCTGACGTGATTTGGCTGAAAAACCAGATTCAACATATCCATAAATGTTGCGGATGCACTAATCAGTCTGAAAGGTATAATTGGAAACTCGCAGTGTCTATAACAGTTTCTAAATATTGTTTTCGGGCGTATCAACATTTTTAACTCGCAACTGATAGAAACAAATCTAAGAACAATCTTCGAAAACACCGTGGAACCTTTCAACTGGTTGAATAAATCATCAATACTAAGTAATGGATATTTAATATTTATCGTGACTTTATTTAACTGCGAATAATCTATACACAATCTCATCGACCCATCTTCCTTTTTAAAAAACAAAATAGGTGCGCCCCCAAGGTGATATACTTGGTCGAATAAAATCTTTATCGATTAATTCTTGCAACTAAGCTTTTAATTCTTTTAATTCGGTTGGAGCCATTTTGTACGGAGCAGTTGAGATCAGAGCAGTCCCTAACGTTAATTCTATGGAAAACTCAACTTTTCACTCTGGTGGTAAACCTATCAATGTCTTACAAAAAAATTTGTAAACTTGCAAACTGCCAGTACCTAATCAACTTTCATTTCAGATACTCTGGTGTCCATAATATAAGCTAAAAATGCATCATAACCTTTTCAGATAAACTTTTTTTGCAGAAATCGCTGAAATCATATTTGAAACACAATCAAACTTAGTAGATTCAACATTAATCAATTCATTGTTCTGACATCTCAA
The DNA here is from genome assembly GCF_007990345.1 of Gossypium hirsutum. Classification (NCBI taxonomy): domain Eukaryota; kingdom Viridiplantae; phylum Streptophyta; class Magnoliopsida; order Malvales; family Malvaceae; genus Gossypium; species Gossypium hirsutum. Next base: position 80,847,957 of record NC_053428.1, on the reverse strand, counting down.
ATCAATCTATTTCTGACGATAATTCCAGGATAACGTCAAATTCGTTAAATGACAGTAACATCAATTCAACAAGAAAGTCGTAACCTTGAATTCTCAGTGGACACTATTTGCAAACTAACTCAACTATGACACTTTGACTTAAAGATCCATTACTTTGATAACATAATCAATTAACTCGGTCGATAAACTTTTTTCTATTACTAACGTAATACATATATATAAATGTGTAATAGCTCGTTTTCAGTAAAATTGGAAAAGTGGTTTCCGGACCACAAATCTAACATTGTAAGATTTATTTTATTATTATTTTATGGTCTGCAGCATGATAGTAGATCATCTAAAAATTTTGTGAAGAAATTTTATCATTTGTATGCTTAATTTGATAAAAAAGGACTAAATCGCGTAAGGTGCAAAACTTAGGTTCTATTAGAAAAATGTGTCAATTTCTTATGAAATTAAAATATGAGTGGCCTTAAATGGTAATTAGATCATAATTACTTTTAGTGGACAAATATGAACATTAATTAAGCATTATAAAGGATTATAAGTAAGGTTATTTTTGTAATTAGTGAAATAAACTAAAATTAAATTAAGAAAAAAAGAAAGACATCATCTTTCTCCTTCATTTTTTCAACCAAAAATTTGGTTGGGAAACCACTAAAGACCATCTAAGCATTTGGCCATCCTTATTTCCCATGCATGTGAGTATTTTTCATCCTATTTTTAATGATTTCTATGTTTTTGGAGTCGTTGTAGCTAAAATTTAGCTAGTTCGGGGACTAATTTGCAAAGTTGTTAAGAGTCTAGGGTGTTACGATGAACGTATGTTAGTTTTTTTTTATGGTTGATGGATGAAAATGAATGCTTGGTGATAGTTGAACAACTTTAGTAAAGGAAATTTTGATGAATTTGTCAATTAGGGGTTAAATTGAAAAATAGAAGAAATGTAGGGATTGCTAAGGACATTAGTGATATTTGGCTCTAGTGGGATGGTATTAAATTGCATGAATTTGCGTTTTTATGAACTAGGGACTAAATCGTATTGAATTCAAAATTTAAGGGGCAAAAGTGTAATTTTTCCAAAACATGATTTTTGGATTAAATTGAATAGAATGGATTTTGAATAAGTTAAATTTGATTATATAGATCAAGAAAAGCTATGTACGTATTTAGATCAAGGAAAAGAAAAAGTGATCGCGTGATTCGTAACAAGTAATAAATATTTATAATGAAGATCAAACCTAGACTAACTATTATCACGACGAAAAGGCAAGCGCACCTATCGAACAATAGTATAGTAATGGCAAGACTGGGATATCGTACCCAAGGGAACCAAAAGTACTAGTAATAACTATCTTTTTATTATCTAGCTTAAGAATAAACGGGTTTGTTTTAATTAACTAATTATTTAAACTAAGAACGCACAGAGAAAAGAATTGGGGAATTGCTTTTGGGAAAATCGATTGACTTGAGACAATACCTAAGGAAAAATCCACCTAGACTGTACTTGTTATTCTGGCTCCGAATCAGACGATGTATTCATTCAACTTGTTCCGTAGAGATCCCTAAGTTATGTTATTATCCCTATTCAAGACTAATAACGTCTAATCCCTAGATTGAATAAAATTAAACTCTAGGGTTGCATTAACTCGATCTATGGATCCCCTTATTAGGTTTCACCCTAATCCGGCAAAATCTTGTCACCCTATTTCTAGGCGCGCAATCAACTCCGCTTAATTATGGCAAATGTACTCTTAGACAGGGTCTATTCCTCCTCTGAATAAGAGCGTGTCTTGAATCAGTATCCTGGGATATCAAAGCAAGAATTAAGAACACATAATTAAGAACAAGTTAAATATTTATCATACGATTCAGAAAATAATCCCCTTAGGTATTTAGGGGATTTAGTTCATAACTAAATAAGAAAACATCTCAGAAGAATAAAGAATACAAAACATAAAGAAAACCCAAAACTCCTGAAGGGGAATTGAGGAGAGATCTTCAGTCTTGATGATGAATCCGGCTTTTGAGATGGATCAATCGGCTTCCTTGGGGTAATTCCTTACCCCTCTTCTCTGTCACCCTTTTTCTCCTCCTCTAGTGCGTATTTATAGGCTTTGGAATGCCTAGAAACCCTCCAAAGTGGCCTTTTTTGAATTAGACTTAACTTGGGCTCAGCAGGGACACGCCCGTATGACACGGCCGTGTAACGTGATTGCCAGGCTGTGTTCGATTCGTAGAATTACACACGGCCGTGTGGGTCAATGGCCAGGCTGTGTGAATCGTGAAAGCCTTGGTCAACACCCTCGAAAGACACGGGCGTGTAAGCTGCTCGTGTAGCAAGGCTTAAGCCGTGTCATCTTCTCAATTTGGCCTGTTTTGTCCCTTTTTGGCTCGTTTTTGGCTCCTTTTGACTCTTGGTGCTCTCCTGAGTAAAAAACATGAAATTAAAGCATTAGGAGCATCGAATTCACCAATTCTAATGAGAAATCATCTATAAAATGCATTAAATATGGGGTAAAAATATGTATAATTTACGGTTTATCAAATACCCCCACACTTAAGCATTTGCTTGTCCTCAAGCAAAATTCTCAACTCATAGTCAGAATAAATCCTTCTCAACTTATAATTTCTATCAATAATATCTCAAATTAATCCATAGGTAATCATACATTGAGAATTTAACTTAAAGAACATAAAAGTTTCAAACATTCCAAGTTGAGTATTTTGTTCATGTAAACATGGGTAACTCCCCTCATCTAAGTAATTACCTTTGATTCAGAATATCATAGAGTTTCACATCCTCACTACAGATTCACTCAAATCACTCGAGGTGTTTAGGGACAATAAATGAAGCACTCAATAGTCAATAATGAAAAGTCATTACCATAGGCTTGCATGAAAATCAAATCTCCACCACTATAATTTAAGATGATACATCAATCAAAAGGTCTTTAGAGGATTGTAATGAGGTTTGGTTAGGGGGTGTGGTCACAAGCTGAAAGAAAGGGTTAGAATCGAGATTGAATTGAAAAATTGTCTAACTAGAAAAAAAAGTTAACCTTCACTTGCGTACAATAGAGCTTCTTCTTAGAATTTGGAATTACTAATATGTATACATAGTTTTTTCTTTTTTTTAAGAACAAGTTAAATAAAGAAGAAAAACATAGCTAAGCAACTTTTCCAACTCAGATCTCGACAAAAATAGGGATAAAATTAATTTGGGGGATTTCAACAATAATGGGTTAATGGTTAATATTAAGGGTAATACAAGGAATGGCTTGTTAGGCTCAAGGGGGTTTACTAGGGGTTAATCGTGGAGGTAGGCTTTTCATGGCATAAGTGGGTTAATCCTAAGTGCCTTAATCATTTTGATATATCAAATCAAATGGTGTGGTCTCAACATGCATAATCAAGCAAGTTCTAGAATAACAGTTCAATACTGATGCACTCAAAGCAATAATAAAAGTGAGCATGAAAGGATGAATAGATGCTCAAAAGGCTCAAAAATCTCATAAAAATTATGGCTTTTTGATGTTTAGACTTGTGAATTCTAATTCAAAGTAATACCTCGACTTGGAGAAACAACCTATGATTTTAATTTCTTAAAAATCGACTTATCATGCTTGATTCTCTAATGTCTTAAAGTTTAAATAACCAATGCATAAATCCCTATGTTTTAATTCAAGATATATCAATCAAAATTATAAATCAAATAAAATTTATCCTAAATATGATATGAGAGTTTTTCATGAGAACAAGGTGATTATTCAGGGATTTTTTTTCTGATAGTGAAATAAATACCCCCCACACTTAAGATGTACATTGCCCTCAATGTACAAAGATAGATGTTAGAGAATAAAAATAAGAAAGGGAGAGAAGTGAGACTTCCTGTATGATGAATTCCTTGAACTTAGAGTTTTAGAGAGTGATTGGTTTGAGAGTGGAGGAGGATACTCCGGTAGTCGTAGAGGTTCATTAGGCTATAAGTCCTACGCCAAAAGAATATTATATCTAGTGGTAGCTATGGTCGTGGTCGAGCAGGACATGGCAGTCGTGGAGAGCCTTCCCCGGTGGAGCTGTAGTTCCTATGTGATGATGAGCTTAGGAGTTCTATATAACTATGATAAAATCAAGAACTTTTTAGAAGATATTAGGAAGTATAAGGATTCAAACAGAAATAATCGAAATAAAGAATAAAAATAAAATTCTAAAATCTAATAAAAATAATAGAAATAGTTTCAATAATAAGTAAAAATAGAAAATAATAAATAAACATTTCTAAACATCTTCATCGTTGGATGGTTCGCGAGGCGGGACTGGCGATAAGATGGGAAGCTGCTGACAACTCTGCTGTAGAGTAGCATCAATGTTGTCAAATTGTTGAAAACATTGAAGCTCGAATCGGGTGAGGTGCTCAAAGATGTTAGCATATGAAGTAGCCACATGAACTGGACGAGAAGGTGGTGGTGGCTGAGAATAGGGATCAGGGAGTGGAGAAGGGGAGATTTCGGCTAGGAATTTGGAAAGGAAGAGGAAAATGAACAGTGATTTGCTTATATAGGGGAGGGCCACACGGCCCAGGGCCACGCTTGTGTCCTTATGAGGTTGAGCCTGTGTGTTTTGAATTTTGCAATTTTAGTTCGTGCTTGGCTACTATCCCACACCTGTGTTTCTTGGGCATGTGTGGTACACGGCTATATGGCACGACCATGCCTAGCTGTGTTCGCTCCTCCCCCACCTATGTTAAGGTACCAAGCCTGTGTATTGTTGCCCACAGCTTAACGGTACGGGCGTGTCTCTTGCCCGTGTCGAAGAAACAGAATTGAGCCTTGTCCCTAGCATTCTCGTGGATTTCTATTACCACGCCAGTGTGTGTATGAAATTCACCCACGGCCATGTCGCATGGCCGTGGGGATTTATCGCATTCCATGTTTTGGGGAAATCATGTACCCTATTTTTGCACGGCCGTATCGCACGGCCGTGTTTCCCTCCGTGTTAGTACACACGGCCTTAAGCACGGCCGTGTTACAGGCCATGTGGTGCTGGGAACTTGTGCTTCAAATACTCTGTTAGCGACCTAAATGTTTAAAATTTGAATTTAAAATAATTTAAAATGGTTAGTACTCGGGTTGCCTCCCGAGAAGCGCTTATTTATAGTCTAAGCTCGACTTACCTCTCCGTTGATTTATCATGGTGGTTTGAGGAGTTCATACTCCTCGTTCTTGCTGTCAATTTTAAAATAAGGTTTTAAACAGGTGTTGTTTACCTTAAAAGTTGCGAACTTGGGATGACTCACCTCCACTGCACCGAATGGAAAAATACTAAGTACCGTAAGAGGGATTTCCTCATTTGGTGTGGTAGTGAAAATGTGAGGATCAACGGAATCTAGTAAGACTGTATCCCCGACCTAAAGTTGATTAGGAGAGGTATCGGGCTTGTGTTTGCGTATTTTTAGTTTATCATGTGTTTTCGGTTTGCGTTCTCGCCATTCGTCTAGCTCCTCTATTCGTAGTCTTCATTCTTCATGGACGTCTTTGTTCTCTTCATGATAGTAGCGCACTGTCTCTGTTGTCTTTGTTCGAGGAAGTTCCTGCAAGGATGATTGAATATTAGTTTTATCATCGACAGTTTTTATAGCATTATCTTGAGTCTTAGAGGTTTTGACTGAGTCGCGTGCTTGGAGTGTTACTGCGTCGTCACCTGTACGAAGTGTTAGCTCTCCTGTGCCTACATTAATAATGGTTCTGGCAGTTGCTAAAAATGGTTGTCCTAAAATTAAAGGTACCACGTTATCCTCATCCATATCTAAGACAACGAAATCTACTGGGTAAATAAATTTATCAATTTTAACGAGAACGTCTTCACTAATACCCTTAGGAAATCTAACTATTTTGTTAGCCAATTGTATGCTCATCCTAGTCTGTTTGGGTTTATCGAGACCTAGTCGTTTAAACATTTTATACGGTATAACATTTATACTTGCCCCTAGATCAGCTAAAGCATTATTCACAGATAGACTACCAATTAAACAAGGAATTGTAAAACTCTCTAGATCTTTCAATTTGTTAGGTAGCTCATTCTTTAGAATAGCTGAGTAGACTGCATTGAGTTCCACATGTGATGTAGCGTCTAATTTTCTTTTATTGCTCAGAAGTTCCTTTAAGAATTTCGCTGAGTTGGGCATCTGCGAAAGAACTTCAATAAAGGGTAAGTTAATATGTAATTTCTTTAAGAGTTTGACAAACTTACCGAATTGTTCTTCTGTTCTGTCTTTCGTCATCGCTTTAGGATATGGCACACGAGGTTCATGATTCGTACTTACCTGTTTGGGATCATTAATGTTTACCTCTTCTTGTTATTTGTTCTTCGTGTTGTCTTGCTGTAATTCTAGTTCAGGTGCAATGAATCCTTTCTTATCTTGAGTGCTAATTGCATTGAGGTGTTCCCTCGGATTAGGTTCAGTATTACTTAGTAAGCTACCTTGTGGTCGTTCGGAGATTAGTTTGGATAGCTGGCCTATCTGAGTTTCGAGTCCGTGGATCGATGCTTGTTGATCCTTAAGTGCTGTCTCGGTATTTTGGAAACGAGTTTCTAACACCGAGATGAATTTAGAAAGCATCTCTTCAAGGTTTGGTTTCTTCTCCTGTTGATAAGATGGCTGTTGAAAACCTTGGGGATTTTGTGGCTTTTGATTTCCTTGACCTCCCTAGGAAAAATTGGGGTGGTTCCTCCAACCTGCATTATAAGTATTACTGTATGGGTTATTTTGAGATCTAAAGTTATTGTTACCCACATAGTTGGTTGTTCCTCTTCAATTGTAGGATTGAAGGATTGGTATTCTAGATGTACACCTCCTCCGCTTGAGTCACACCTCAGTACTGGATGTGCGTGCGTAGAACCAAGTAAATCGTCAATCTTTTTATTGAGAAGTTCTACCTGATTAGAGAGCATGGTGACTGAATCGATGTTATAGATGCCGGCTATTTTCGTTGGCTTTGTCCTCATAACTTGCCACTGATAGTTATTCAGTGACATCTCCTCGATTAATTCATAGGAATCTTCATTATTGATGGTTCCGCTAGCAGTTGCGTCAATCATTTGTCTTGTCGAGGGATTCACACCATTGTAGAACGTTTGAACTTGCAGCTAAAGCGGTAACCCATGGTGAGGGCACCTTATCAGTAAGTCCTTGTATCTCTCCCATGCATCGTAAAGTGTTTCTAAATCCATCTGCACTAAAGAAGAGATATCATTATGCAATTTAGCCGTTTTAGCTGGCGAAAAATATTTTAGTAAAAATTTCTCGGTCATTTGTTCCCAAGTAGTGATAGACCCTCGTGGTAACGAGTTCAACCACTATTTAGCTTTGTTTTTCAGTGAAAAAGGAAATAACCGAAGACCAATGGCATCATCAGAAACGACAGTGATTTTGAATGTATCGCAAAATTCAAGAAAATTTGCCAAGTGCGTGTTGGGATCCTCATCCTACAAACCCTCAAACTGAACAAACTGCTGTATCATCTGAATTGTGTTAGGTTTTAGTTCGAAATTATTTGCAGCAATAGCAGGTCTAACCATACTAGACTCAGTTCCTATTAAAGAAGGTTTAGCATAGTCATACATAGTACGTGGAGCAGGATTTTGATTAGCTGCAATTGCAGGAGGCAGCTAATCGCCTGAGTTTTTGGCCATCTCTTCGGTTACGGTTTTAGTATCGTCTTCTCGCTCGTTCTCCATGTAGCGTAAACTACGCCTTATTTCTTTTTAATTTTTACGAATTGTACGATCGATTTCTTTGTCAAAAAGTAGTGGTCCTGACGAGTTTGTTTTAGTCATAAACTATAAAAACCTGCTAAGAGAGAGAGAAAAATTAAATTAATAAATAATAAAATAAAATAAAATTGCAAGAAAAATAAATGGCTAAAGTAATAAAAATTTAGTGTTCCTAATATTTCAGTTCCTCGGCAACGACGCCAAAAACTTGATCGCGTGATTCGTAAAAAGTAATAAATATTTATAATGAAGATCAAACTTAGACTAACTATTATCACGACGAAAAGGCAAGCGCAGCTATCGAACAATAGTATAGTAGTGGCAAGACCGGGATATCATACCCAAGGGAACCAAAAGTACTAGTAATAACTATCTTTTTATTATCTAGCCTAAGAATAAACGGATTTGTTTTAATTAACTAATTATTTAAACTAAGAACGCACAGAGAAAAGAATTGGGGAATTGCTTTTGGGAAAATCGATTGACTTGAGACAATACCTAAGGAAAAATCCCTATTCAAGACTAATAACGTCTAATCCCTAGATTTAATAAAATTAACACTCTAGGGTTGCATTAACTCGATCTATGGATCCCCTTATTAGGTTTCACCCTAATCCGGCAAAATCTTGTCACCCTATTTCTAGGCACGCAATCAACTCCGCTTAATTATGGCAAATGTACTCTTAGACAAGGTCTATTCCTCCTCTGAATAAGAGCGTGTCTTGAATCAATATCCTGGGATATCAAAGCAATAATTAAGAACACATAATTAAGAACAAGTTAAATATTTATCATACGATTCAGAAAATAATAACAAGATTCATCTTAGGTTTCATTCCCCTTAGGTATTTAGGGGATTTAGTTCATAACTAAATAAGAAAACATCTCAGAAGAATAAAGAATACAAAACATAAAGAAAACCCAAAACTCCTGAAGGGAAATTGAGGAGAGATATTTAGTCTTGATGATGAATCCGGCTTCTGAGATGGATCAATCGGCTTCCTTAGGGTAATTCCTTACCCCTCTTCCCTGTCACCCTTTTTCTCCTCCTCTAGTTCATATTTATAGGCTTTGGAATGCCTAGAAACTCTCCAAAGTGGCCTTTTTCTAAATTGGACTTAACTTGGGCTCAGCAGGGACATGCACGTGTGACACGGCCGTGTGACGTGATTGCCAGGCTGTGTTCGATTCGTTAAATTGTACACGGTCGTGTGGGTCAATGGCCAGGCCGTGTGAATCGTGAAAGCCTTGGTCGACACCCTCAAAAGACACGGGCGTGTGAGCTACCCGTGTGGCAAGGCTTAGGCCGTGTCATCTTCTCGATATGGCCTGTTTTGTCCCTTTTTGGCTCATTTTTGGCTCCTTTTAACTCTTGGTGCTCTCCTGAGTACAAAACATGAAATTAAAGAATTAGGAGCATCGAATTCACCAATTCTAATGAGAAATCATCTATAAGATGCATTAAATATGGGGTAAAAATATGTATAATTTACGGTTTATCAAAAAGTATTGGATTAATCGATCGTTTTTCTCTGTACGTGTTTAAGGTAAGTTCATATATATTTAATTAGCATTAAATTATGTTTGATTTAAATGCTTTTATGTTATATTTTTAATATTTTGACTCTACGAAAATATCCAATGAACTTTCGTTGACTTTTGGATCCCGTTTGAATCTTAGGAATATATAGGATACAAATGACATGTTATTAGGGGTTACCATGTTTTGGATATTGGTTTCATAGGTTCTACCAGTGGTTGAGTTTCAGGCATGTGTTACGGTTACTTGACAGCTTGTGTAAGCAACACCGTGTAGCTACGTCTTGACTGACAGCTTGTGTGAGTAGACCCATTTATGGCTCTAGAGAGAGAATTGATATGAGATATGAGTTAGTAGTGGTTTGACCACATGTGGGCACTTAGTGTGTGAGATTCCAGCTATCCGATATTATTCTAGTGGTTCAACGCGTATACAAAAAGTGAAGGATTGGTATAAGCATCAACTTATGATGTCATGAAAGCATGGGAAAGGCAAGATAAGATATTGATTAAAGATTTTTAATATGTTTATAATAGAATGAATGTTTACATGGAAAGCTCAATAAAGCTCTTTGTTGTATAATGAGTTTGGTTAAGTAATATGCTAATTATACTTGAGAATTGTTGTTGGTTCTTAGGCTTGTGCCAAGCAATGTTGGATATGTTCACTAGGTGTTTTTAAACTTTTATAATGAAATGGTAAGTAATGTTAATGATTTATGAACTTACTAAGAATTTTATGCTTACTTGTGTGATTTCCTCTTATGATTCTAGTTAATCGGAGGTTCGTGCAGTTTGGAAGCTTGTCGGAGATTCATCACACTATCCATCAGTTATAACTGTATATTTTGAAGATTTTGAGTCATGGTTATAATGGCATGTATAGGTGTTTTACTTAATGAATTTAGCCTGTAATACCCCCTAACCCGTGTCCGTTGCCAAAATAGGGTTATAGAGCATTACTGGAGTTTTCAGTACATTTGTAGATAACTCATATAAATTACTATTCATTTTCTTAGATTTATTCATAACGTCCTTTAAATGGACCTTTGAGGCATAGTATGAGTATTAGAATCGAGTCAGGACTAAATTGGAAACTCAGAGAATTTTTCGTGAAATTTCAAATTTTTTTTAAATGCAAAGCACACATGCCCGTGTGGTCAAGGGACACGCCTGTGTGATCCTAAGACATGCCCGTGCTGCAAGCCGTGTTTGACTACGTGTAACTCTCTGACTTGTGCCACATGTCCAATCACACGCCCATGTGCTAGGCTGTATGGTAAATTTAATTTTCCAAAATTAAGTGAAGGTTTCACACTGCCAAGACACACGTTCGTGTTCTGAGCCGTGTAACACACACGGCTGAGACACACGCCCGTGTCTCTGCCCATGTGCTCAATTCTAAGCATTCTATTTCTCAAATTTAAAATGTAGGGGACACACGGCCTAACTACATGCCCATGTACCAGGCCGTGTGTCACACATGGTCAAGACACACCCACCTGTGTGGGCAAAATAAAGCTATTTTCCAGCTTTATTTCTTACCCAAACTTTGCCAATAACCTACATCAAAATTTACATTCATAAACCAACCAATCCAAACATTATAACCAAGCTAATTTTAACATCTAACATGGTATATCATTACATACATACAAATTTAAAATTTTATCTTTAATAAGTATATTCATTTAACATAACTCAATCAATGCATAATATATATACTTATGATATTGCCATAGAATAACCTTAATAGATGTACCAAAACATAACCATCACTAGCCATTCCAATGGCTAGATTACAAACAACATTTATAAGCCAACAATAACCAAGTTACCTATACATGCCATTATACCAAAATAAGTTTACTATTTATACCAAAATAAGTTTATTATCTATACCAAAACAAGCTAGTGGATAGTGTGATGATGCTCCAACCGATCTCTAAGCTTCGTGAGCTTCCGAGCACTTTAAAACAAATAAAATAAAGCCTAGTAAGCATTATATGCTTAGTAAGTTCGTATAACAGAAATTAAACTTACTAATCTCATTTATTAAATTTAAGCATACAATAACATGTTTTCCATCAACTTAGCAAATTACCTAAACACATGCACTCAATCAAACAAGTTAGTTACATAAGTCTTATGTATATCAAATAGGAATAGATGACTTCATTATGAAACACTTCATCGGGAAATTCAGAATCATTCAAGACATAAATCTATTTATCTTATCTTTTCCTCATGTCGGGAATTTTGTCCGTTGAATTATTGAATTATCGATGGATACTATAACAGTACCCTTGAGGTTTACATATCCGTAAATTGTCAATTCTTAATCGAGGGTACCCATTAGGGCACATACTCAGGGAGCACACTCTCAAGCCACATGTTAGGATGCTCAAACGAGCCATGTTATCATATAACATGACACTTATCCGGGTATAAGAGTTTTTACTCAGGGAACTCATAGAGCTAATCAGATATCTCTGAAAAGATAATATCAGGGAGTACCGAATAAGGTAGCAGAGAGTTAAAGTGAGCTTAACAAAACACTCATGAAGAGTTGCATTTGTGTCCGCATTAAATGCAGGATCACAACCCATCGCATGTCAGGATGCTTACAAAGAGCTGCAATAGTGCGCAACACATGCTAAATCACAACGATCGGGATGCTTGCATGAAATATTTATCATAATTCTTGAGAGGGCTATATTAGGATTACTCGTCCGAGCTAAATCCTGTTTGCAACATATGCAGGATCACTTTCAATATGGGAAAATCACATATATCCATCGAAATTCAACATTCAAACAGAATATAACATTTTCGGAACTTATTTCAGGCATATGTATATTTCATGCCTTTATAATATTCTTATAATTCATACAAGCACATATCATATTCAATTCAAATACAATATTCAATTCAAACATAATAACATGTATAAGTAAGTTACACGAACTTACATCGATAATAGTTCGTATAAGAAAATCTACTAATCCGAAACTTTCTCTTTTCCTCGACCTAGCTTCGAATTTGAGTTATTTAGATCTATATAAATGAATTTAATTATCAATTTTTCACATTTCATATTCAATTGGACTCAATTTATATCCTAAATAAAATTACCATTTTGCCCCTAAACTTTCCATAAATTCCAATATTGTCCATAGGCTTAGAATATGAAATTCATGAAATTTATTACTTATTCCAAGCCTAACCGAAGTTTCAGTATAAAATTTACAGCACATGTATTCTATAAAATTCAGAATTTTTCTTTAATTTTCACAACTTTGCAATTTAGTCCCTAAATACAATTTCATCAAAATTCACTTTGTAAAAGTTATTTATCTATCAACAATCTTTCATTTTCTACCATAAATTTCAAATTTTCAGCATATTGATCCATGAAAAAATTTCTATAATTTGATAACTTTTCAAATTAATCCCCAAAATAGATAGATTAGACTATCACGGTTTCAAAAATATAAAAATTACTAAAAACGAGTCTTGAATACTTACCAATTTAAGCCAAGAAAGCTTGTTTTCTCTTTCCTAGGGTTTTCATGTATATTTTGGGGAAGATGATGAAAAATAATATGATATTATCTATTTAATTTAATTATCATCTTTAAAATTTTTCACTTTCCAATTTAGTCCTTAACCCTTTCTAATTTTTCATGGATGAATCATTAAAAATATCTATTAACTTTTATTTAATGGTCTAATTACGATATAAGGACCTCAAGTTTTGAATTCTATAGCTATTTGATCCTTCTAGCTATTAGAATCCAACATTTACATTTTATGCAATTTGCTCCTTTCCATAATTAAGTACAGAATCGATAAAATTTTCTTATCAAATTTTTCATATGATATTCCTATCAAAATTTAAACCATGCAAAAATATAAAAATAAATTTTCTTTTCGGCTCGGATTTGTGGTCTCGAAACCAATGTTCCGATTTCATTAAAAATGGGCTGTCACATAGCCATTATGTGTGGCTTGTATATATGTTATTTTGGTTGATGAATTAGTTTGTATAATATTAAGATTTTATGGTATTTTGTGTGGTTTTTAAATTAATGTTGTGGTGGTTAAGATGATGGCTAGGAAAAGTTAATGGAAATGATATAGCAGAAATTAATGGTTGGTGTGGAATGAATGTGGCATAATGTTGAAAATGTCTAGTTTTGGTAATTTGGAAGTGATTATTTTTCAGTCAAATTGGTATGGTACATTTTAGTTGTGAAAATGGACAATTGGTATTGGGTGTGTATGCTTTTTTCGTATAGGAACATATGATTAAATGTGGCTTACAAATTGTTCAATTGGTGATTTTAGTGAATGAAATGGTTAAGTGATAGGTAAGTTTACTTGTTGAAATGGAGGTGCCATTTTGGCATATTGGTTGAATGGTTAGATTCTAGGTTGATTAAGTTTGGATATGCATATGAAAAGTGAGTTTGAATGCTTGATTTTAAGTGCGATTAGCTTGTGCATAAGTTGTGAGTTTGGGTGAGAAAAATGGCTTGGAGATGACCTATTTTTCGTCCACACGGGCAGAGACACGGGCGTGTGTCTCAACCGTGTGTGACACACGGCCAGGCGACACAGCCATGTGTCCCCTATAACTTTCAAAGGGTTACAAGCTAGGTTGTTACACGACCTAGCACACGGCTTGGCACACGGGAGTGTGAGGTTATTTTGAAGGGTACATAGCTTGACACACGGGTGTGTGGCTTGGCCGTTAGGTTACACGAGTGTGGAAATGGATTAGGACACGGCTGTACGTCCCTATTTTGAAATGCCCACTCAGCCTGGCCACACGACCATGTAACCTCTGCAGTTTGAAAATTTTTAACTCTTTCCGAAAAATTCATATGTTTCAGATTCAATTCCGAATAGTTTCCAGTGCTTGTTTTGGTCTTGAAGGGCTCAAATAAGGGATCGTATGTATGTTTTTTTTATTGATGTTGTTATTTTTTACCTTGTAATTTAATTTTAAATGAAATAGTTCAATGTATGATGTTATGCTTTGGTAATGCTATGCAGTCCTAATCCAGCAACGGATACGGGCCAGGAGTGTTACATTTATTGGTATCAGAGCTATGATTTAGTCGATTCTAGGACTGGGCGTTGCGTTTGTGAGTCTAAATATAGATGCCATTATATAACCTTTGATAGTGTAATAACTCCTAACATGTTTTGAAATATATTTTCATATAGTAATAGATTCCAACTGAGTAGACTCTGATGATGTAGAAAGTAACGTACAATCCTCCGTTCATAGAGCAACGTCTTCTAGATCAAGACCCATATCTGAGGGCCGGAGAGGAGAGGCTAAAGAAGCCTTCTTCCAAATGATGAATGAGTGGTTCATAGAGTTTATCTGAGCTAATCTGGCTACTCAACAACCTCCATGCCCACCTACTCCCCAATTAGTTTCCGTAGTTCCTCAAGGTTTGAAACCTTTACGAGTGAGTAAGCCGCTTGTTGATAAAATTCGTAAATATGGGGTCGAAGAATTCAGGGCTACCGTTGATGATAATCCTGAGAGAGCTAAGTTTTGGATAGAAAATACGATCCGAGTCTTCCATAAGTTATCTTGTTCACTGATGGCATGTGTCAAATGTGTCGTATCTCTATTGAAAGATTCAGCATATCAGTGGTGGAACACATCGATTTCAGTAGTATCGAGAAAGCAGATCACTTGGGAATTCTTTCAAACCGAGTTCAAAAAGAAAAATATAAGTCAAAGGTTCCTCGATCAGCAGTGCAAAGAATTTCTGGAGCTTAAGCAAGTTTGTATTACAGTATCTGAATATAAAAGAGAGTGTAACACTCCTTACCCGTGTTCGACGCCAGAACAGGGTACGAGGCATTACCGAAACATACACATGCAATAGTACAAAATTGAGACATAATTTTTACATCCAAGTTAAACTATTCAATTTTCATAAATAAGTCCCTGATATGGATCTACGAGGCCCAAAACATACTATGGAAGCGGTCCAGGACTAAACCGAGAACTTTGGAGAAGATTGGAAAATTTCTTGAAAATAGGGGCATACGCCCATGTCCAAGGCCATGTCCTTCACACAACCATTCACATGCCACATTTTTTATACTTAGTCATTACACACTCATTCAACCAACTCATGCCTCTCACAAAATGCATCATCATAACATTTAACTTAACTAATATTAGCCAACATCGATGGCCTTATACAAAATGAGTTATCAAATATTAAAGGCCAACATTTTAGGCCAAATAAATTATGACATATAACAAAATAACCAAGTCCTCTATACATGCCATAATTCAAAATATGAATTTCAAAATACCAAAAGAATGATAATAGTGTGGATGGATCTCCGACTATCTCCGTACCCCAAGCTAGCTTAGTGACACTATAAAACAAGGGAAAAGAGAGGGGAGTAAGCATATAGCTTAGTAAGTAGGTAAGTAAATAAAAAAAATTATTAACATGCTTTTATAAATCCTCAAAATATGTTTTCAAAAATAATACAATCATAACTACACATAGATCCACTATTTACTTAAGTTCAAAACAAGCTGTCTATTCGAGTTATAGTCACTAAATTATTTATATCTGGAGCTGTGGAACTCTAAATTAAGATCCTCTAATTTTTCCAGAAACTAGACTCGCATATATTATTACCATAAAATTTTCAGAATTTCTGGTTTAGCCAATAAGTATAGTTTATTCTTTAAAGTCACCCCTGTTTCGCTATCTGACAGTTCTGACCCTCTTCACTAAAAATTAATTATCTCCTTATACGGTATTTGGATGATGTTCTTGTTTGTTTCTTTTGAAAATATCTCATTAATATTTTAAGCATATAAATTATAACCCATAATTAATTTTTTACAATTTTTCATGAATTTCCCAAATCAGAACAGGGGATTCCGAAATCATTCAGACTCTGTCTCACAAAAATTCAAATATCTCATAATATGAAATTCTTTTACTTACACAATTTCCTTTATATGAAAATAGATTAAATAATATTTAATTTCATATCTTATTCAACGTCTAATTCGATTTTGACCATTTTTAATGATTTTTCAAAGTCACACAACTGCTGCTGTCCAAAACTGTTTTATTACTAAATTTCACTCTTTCATGTTTTCTTTGTAGTAACTTTCATTGTAAAACTTACTCTATATCAATCTTACCAAAGTTCAATCACATATCGAGCACATTGATCATAAGTTTACACACACGTACCTGCACTTATTCATCACATAGTCAAATTCAATGACATCTAGTCATTTCCCGTTGAACACATCGGAATAATAACGGATACCCGGTAGCCTACACATAGTACCACCCTTGTAGTCAAAGCTACCTTCTTCACAAAATGGCCTTCACATAGTACCACACTTGTGATCAAAACCATCTCTTACACCCCTAACCCGTAACTGACATCAGATTAGGGTTTCGAGGCATTACCAGACAGACAGAACATTTTAAACCAAATTCAGAATCACAGATATCATATAACATCATTTCATAAGCAATCATCTCCTAAGATGGTCTACGAGACCTAAAATGTACTTTTAAGAAAAGGTTGGAACTAAACCGAACCTATTCAAAATTTTCATAACTTAACCAATTCTTTCAAACTGTTAAAGTCACACGCCCGTGCGACTAGGCCGTGTGTCACACACAGACACTAGACACGCCCATGTGAACCAGCCGTGCCAAAAATAGGTCTTATACTGACTTTTTCACACGGCCAATAGGCATGCCCATGTACTATGGCCGTGTGATACTTAGCTAGCTACTGACTTTAGCCCACGGCCATATGACACGCCTGTGTGTCAAGACCGTGTGGTACAATGCAGGCCTGATTTAAGCCAATTTGCCACCCCTTTTTGGGTCAATCCTACAAGCAAGGAAACAAGCATATATGTACCATCCAATCAACCATTCCTTATGCTAAAACATACCTCATTCATGCCATAGTATTATCAACCATTTACATACTTATAAACCTTACCTTTTTATACTAAAACATATTGTAAGATCATATCAAAAACATCATTCATTCTCATATCATGAACTCACCAAACTTACCTTCTCCTTATCCAATTTAAGACATGCTATAATTGCAAATTAACATCACATATCATAAGCCATTATCAAATATGAGTTCAAAACACAAATTAGCCAAATCTTATGGCTAACTATATACATCACAAAACATACTTCACCACTACTAGTTTATACATGCCATACTTCAAATATATATATACATTTCCAAAGTACCAAAATGAGGTTTTATAGTGTGACGACAATCCTTGACAATCCCTAAGCTTGTTAGCTTCGATATCTACAAAAAAAAATTCAAATACACACACAAAGTAAGCTTTCAAAAAGCTTAGTAAGCTCGTACTCAAATCATCAATAATATATGAACATAAAATAACAACATATGAGTATTTGCACAATTTCAATCCATAAGACCATATCATCTCAGTGACATTCACATTCAAAACTTCATCTACCACTTAGGGGTCATACATACCTGAATCTTTCCGTACTTGTTCACTTTCGTACTTACCTCTTGTTGAATGTTATAAGACTTTCCATAAGTTATTCGTATTTTATACATCAGCACACTTAGTGCTATAAGGTTAGCCGAAGCTAAATACTTTCGCACACTTAGTGCCATCTCAAATAACTAAGACTAAGTCGGTATCGCACACTTAGTGCCTCAAGTAACCGAAGCTAGTTAAATCGCACACTTAGTGCCAAAACTTCCTTTTCATCACCATATTATTCAATTCAATTATATACAACCCATGGATAATAAAGGCATCAAAATTTTCTTAACATCATATTTTAATTACGAACTTACCTCGTACTCGAAGGTGTCGACACGAACGTTTATTCTATAATCTTCGCCTTCCCTTGATCAAAATCTGAATTCCTCTTTTCTTGATATATAAGTATTCAAAATTAATCCTTTTATTCACCAAATAATTCAATTCAATCCATAAACACATATTTATGGAAATTTACAAACTAGCCCTCACATTTTCACATTTTGACACTTTAGTCCCTATTTCACAAAATCACAAAATACACATAATTTGCATATACACAATCTTAGCCGAATTCTCTTAGTACTCATACTAGTCCACACATTTCATTTATTTCACATTTTAGTCCCTCAAAATAACATTTTCACAAATTAGCCCAATTTGCTCAAATCCAATTAAAATCCAAAGACAAGATATGTAAACTCAACATCAAGCTTTCATATTTCACCATTTAACAACACAAAACTCATGAATTCATCCATGGCACATTTTAAAATCATCATCAATATCTCAATTTTAAGCATGGGCTTTTTAAAACACAAAGCAATGATCTCAAAAATGTAAAAATCATCAAAAACCAAACAAAACTCATACCTCAATCAAAGCTTTCAATGGCCGAATGAAATGAAGCTTAAAACCCTTTTTCTCTTCTATTTTCGATAGAAAAAGATGAACAAAATGGCCACACTTTGATTTGTTTTGATTAATATTAACATATTAATCAATTTACCATTTTGCCCCTTCTATTAAACCATTAAAATTCACCTAACAGATGCCTTTTATGTCCATTCAAACTTCCAATGGTTAAATAACCACATAAGGACCTTTACTTTAGAAAGCCAACTCAAATAAGCACTTTAACATCTAGCACACAGCTTTTACATTTTATGCAATTTGGTCCTTTTTGTAAATTAAGCACACAAACAGCTAATTTTTTACACGAGACTTTCACACATGTCAATTCACTTATCAACGACACGAAAATTAATATTAAAATATTTTTAACTCAAATTTGTGGTCCCGAAACCACTATTCCGACTAGGGTCAAAATTGAGCTGTTACATAGTGGCCTACACTTAGACCACACATGTGATCGAAGCTATCGGGTACGCATAGTAGCCTGCACTTAGTACTACACATGCGACTTAACCATCTGTTACTCGTAGTAGCCTGCACTTAGAACTACACATGTGAATTAAAACCATTTTAAACTCATAGTAGCCTGCACATAGTACTACACATGTGTTCTCACAATGGATTATTCGTATCTTTTCTATTCCGAAGGTCCAACCGCGAAATTCCTCACTTTTTAACCTTTTGCCAATCATCCATAATCAATTTTAATTCATAATTTACATCAAGTGATCATTCAATATGCAACCACATCTCATATAATAACAAAATATTATAACATAAGTAAAAACGATATATTATTTACATGCAAACTTACCTCGATGCAAAAAATATAGTATTTTGCAATTTAGTTCACAATCTTTTCCTTTCCCCAATCAAAGTCAATTCCACGTCTTTCTTGATCTATAATAACACATTTGACTTATTCAATGCTCACATTATTCAGATCAGCCCAAAAACATCCTATAGAAAAAATTATAATTTTGCCCCTAAAGTTTCACAAAATTATGGTTTTGCCCCTAGGCTTGAAAAATAATTTTTATTCAATTTCCTTGCATTTTAGGCCTAGCCGAACCATTTTGATAACTGTAGCCGTCCACAAGTTGCACTAAATCACACACTTACATACATTTTACAACTTTTTACAAACTAGTCCTTTTATGCAATTTCATCAAAAATAACTTAGTAAAAGTTATTTATCACACTCCAAACATTCATATTCTTCCATAAAACATCAAAATACATGCATGTCATCCATGGGTAAATTTTTAAATATAAACCCTAGCTCAAAATATTGGTAGAAATAGGTAAATAGAGCTTCGAGGATATCAAAAATGTAAAGAACGGGGCTAAAACAGACTTACAATCAAGCTTGAAAGCTTGAAAAACCATAGCTATGTCTTCTTCATGTGAAATTCGGCCAAGGGGTTGAAGATGGACAAAAATTGTCTTTTAATTTTGTTTTTAATTCATTTTAATAACTAAATGACCAAAATGTCCTTAATAACCATGTCCATTTTTGTCCACCAACTTAACCAATGGTCTAATTACCATATAAGGACCTCCAATTTAAAATTTCATAACAATTGGACACCTCTAGCATGTAGAACTAAACTTTTGTACTTTTTATAATTTAGTTCTTTTGACTAAATTGAGTGCCTTGAGTGCCCAAACGTCAAAATTTTCGAACAAAATTTTTACAAAATAATTCCATAAAAATGTAGACCATAAAAATATAATAAAAACACATTTTTCTATGTTGAATTTGTGGTCCTAAAACCACTATTTCGACTAGACCCAAAATCGGGCTGTTACAGAGAGTTTGTCAGATTGAGTAAGTATGCACAATAATGCATTCCAACCGAAGTTGCTATGTGTAAATGGTTTGAAGAGGGATTGAATAAAGGCATCAAGCTTTTAGTTGGAATTCTCGAGTTGAAAGAATTTATTGTTTTGGTTGATAGAGCACACAAAGCCGTGAAGCTTAGTAAAGAGAAAACAAAAGCTAATTCGGAAGCTAAAGATTCAAGAAAGAGATCAACGAGGAAATCATATCATTTATTGTCAAAGATATCGAAGGATTACCATAATCGTTGGAGCGCTTCTGTGGGATATCCTAGCAGAGATCGTGGTAAGCAACACACAAGTTCTAAAGCTCAAGCTATATCAATAATAAGCGTTGGTAGTGTTAAGGCCAACAAACCTGTTTGTCAAAGATACGGACGATGACACTTTGGCGAATGTCGAATGAATGATGGAGTTTGTTTCAGATGTGGCTTGCAGGAGCATTTTATTTGGGATTGTCTTGAGTTACCTAAAAAAGACAAAATTCAGACTAATCAACCTAGCAATACAATTGCGAGAGGGAGACCACTGATGTAACAGTCTGGTTTTTGACTATAGTCGGAATAGTGGTTTCGAGACCACATATCCAAGCCAGAAAAATAGTTAAATATTATTTTTTGTGCTTATGATGTGTGAATTAGCATATGTGAAAGTTTCGTCTGAAAATTTGGTTGTTTGTGTGCTCAATTTGATAAAAGGACCTAATCGCGTAATATGTAAAAGTTGTCTGTTATTTGTTAAAAGTGCCTATTTGATTTGGATTTATGATTGTGAGGTCTTTATGATGTTACTTGACCATTGAATGAATTAAATGACACAGTTGGACATTAGATAGTGGAATTCTAATAAAAATAGCAAGGCTAAAATGGTAAAATGAATATAAATGTTTATTAATTATAACAAAACATGGAAATGGTGCATTCTATCATCTTGTTTGCCAAAATTGAAGAAAAAAAAGCTAGGGTTTATGTGTTTGAAGCATTCGGCCAACATCTAGCTTGATTAAAGGTCCATTTTAACTCAGTTTTTGATAATTTCTACGTTTTTGTAATTGTTGCTTTGTATACTATCAAGCCTATGTCTCAATTTCTGATTTTGGTGATGATTTTGAAATATTCCGTGGATGAATTCATGAGTTTTGTGTTGTTAAATGGTGAAATATGAAATCTTGATGTTGGGTTTACATGTTTTGGTCATTGGATTTTCGATAAATTTGAGCAATTTGGGCTAAATTGTGAAAATTTTATTTTGAAGGACTAAAATGTGAAATAAATGAAATGTATGGACTTGTATGAGAGTTATGAAAATTCGTCTAAGCTTGTGTACAAGCAAATTTGTGTATTTTGTGATTTTGTGAATTAGGGACTAAAGTGTCGAAATATAAATATGTGAGGGCTAGTTTGCAAAATGCCCTAATTGTGTATATATGGATTGTTTTAAATGAATGTGTGATTGAATAAGTTAAATTTGAATTGATTTAGATCGGGAACTAAAGAATACAAAATTAGATCGGGGAAAGTCGAAAGTCATCGAGTAACCGATTCAGTTTATCCGAATCCGTACGAGGTAAGTCGATATACAATAAACGTGTTTGAATTGAATTTTTATTATTCATATGAAATTGAATTGTGATGAATGAATGTCTGAGCTAAATATATGCTATCTGAGAAAGTATCGAAGTCTGAAAAGCCCCGTACGAACCCTAGGAATAGTTAGGATACATATGTTATCACATAGGATCTGATATGTTTTTCGTGTAAGACCACGTCTGGGACGTTGGCATCCAATTCTGTTTTACGTGTAAGACCACGTCTAGGACATCGGCATCGTATCTGATTTCGTGTAATACCCTGTTTGGGACAGTGGCATCGATGTTTGATTACATGTAAGACCACGTCTGGGACATTGGCATCGATGTTTGATTACATATAAGACCACGTCTGGGACATTGGCATTGTATATGTTCTCTGAGTTATCTGCGAATCCTTATGTTTCTGAATGGTTCAACGGGCATTCTGAGAAAATAAATGAATAAATGAATATATATCCGATTCAGGTACGTTCGAATTGTGTTCTATATTTGAAAATAAAAGGTAAGTATATGTGAAAATGATGATCTATGATCCAAGTATATGAATATGAAGTTTGTGTTGGTATTTGGCTTTAAAGTATAATTAATTTGATGATGTTTATATGCTTTAAATGATAAGTTTATTTGTATATGGCTTACTAAGCTTTTGAAAGCTTACTTTGTGTGTGTTTGTATTGTTTTATAGATATCGAAGCTACCGTGAGCTCGGGGATCATCGAGGATTGTCACCACACTATCGAATCTCATTTTGGTACCATTTGAAAATGTATATAGTAAAGTATGGCATGTATAGGCTAGAAGTAAATTTGGATAGAATTTGTAATGTTTATATTTAGATATGTGATATGGCTTGGTATGGTTGTGTTTATGTTTTGATTTTGGTATATGAAATGTGATGCAAAATGATTTATTTGATGTGTTCATGAATGGCTATGAGAAATGGTAAGTTTGGAAAGTTTTGGTATGAGATTTGATTTTATGTTTTGGCACAATTGAGTTGAGTTTATAAGCAAGTAAATGGTTGATAATGTTATGGCATGAATGTGGTATGGTTTGGTTTAGAAATTGGCTGAAAAAATTGTGTAAATATGCTTGGTTTGGTGTTTGTAGGTTGACCTAAATTGAGGTGGCAAGTTGGCTATTCAAATGACCTATTTTTGTCCACACGCGTAGAGACACGGGTGTATGTCTCAGCCCTGTGCGACACACGGCTATGTTGCACAGCCATGTGTCCCCTGGGGTACCCTACAATTTGTAAGTTAGGCTAGAGCAAGGCCAAGGCACACGGGCGTGTTTGTGGCCGTCTGAGTAAGTCAGTATGTATGCCCTGTTTTGACACGGTCTAGACACACGAGCATGTCTAATGCCGTGTAAGGCACAAGGCCTGTTTACACGAGCGTGTGACCTGTACTTCTTTGAAAAATGTTTAAGTTTTGGAAAAAAATTTGTAAGTCTTCAGTTTAGTCCCGACTCTTTTCTGACGCATGTTTTAGGTCTTAAAGATCTTTATAAGGGACTCTATATTGATGATGATCTCTGATGCTTTGATTTTTATGAAATGAAAGTTAAATGTTTCGATTCATCTGGTAATGCCTTTAACCCTAGTCTGACGACGGAGACGGGTTAGGGTGTTACAACCGAAGAACCCTAGAAATGTGAATAATAGGTCAAGTGCAACTAAGGATTCGGCTGTGAGGTCTAAGGCATTAGCGCCAGCCAGAGCCTATGCAATTTGTGTGCATGAGGAAGCTTCTACTTCGGATGTTATTACTAGTACTTTTTCTATCTTTGACACTAAAGTTAGTACTTTGATTCATCTTGGATCAGCTTATTCATATGTATCTACGAATCTAGTGTCAAGTAAAAATTTACCTGTTGAGCCCACTAAATTTGTGGTAAATGTATCGAACCTCCTAGGTCAGTATGTGTTAGTTGATAAAGTCTGCAAGAATTGTCCTTTGATAACTTGGGGCTACAACTTTTTGGCCAATTTGATGTTATTACCATTCGATAAGTTTGATGTGATTTTGGGTATGGATTGGCTGACTCTGCATGATGCTGTAGTGAAGTGTGGATGAAATCTTATTGTACTGAAATGTCAGGATAGTGAAACACTTCAGATTGAATCTAATGAATTGAGCGAGTTGCCTATTGTTATTTCAGCTATGACAGTTCAAAAATATGTGAGAAAAAGGTTATGATGCGTACCTTGCTTATGTTCTGGATTCAAAAGTTTCTAAGTTGAAACTTGAATCAGTACCTGTAGTCTGTGAATATCCAGATCTTTTTCCAGAAGAGTTACCCGGGTTACCACCGATTAAAGAGGTCGAATTTTCTATTGAGTTAGTACCGGGAACATCACCAATATTGATAGCTCTGTACAAAATGGCTTCTACAGAGTTGAAATAGTTGAAAGCTCAATTGCAAGACTTAACAGATAAAGGTTTTGCACGACCTAGTTTTTCACCTTGGGGTGCATTGGTTCTGTTCTTTAAGAAAAATGACAAATCAATAAGATTGTGTATTGATTATCGACAGCTCAACAAAGTTACGGTTAAGAATAAATATCCATTGCACGAATTGATGATTTGTTTGATCAGTTGAAAGGTGCAACGGTATTTTCGAAGATTAATTTACATTCTAGTTATTATGAGTTGCGAGTTAAGAATTCGGATGTGCCAAAAATCGTGTTTAGGACCAAATACAGACACTATGAATTTCTTGTGATGTCGTTTGGGTTAACTAATGCACTTGTTGTATTTATGGATTTAATGAACATAACATTTAGACCGTATTTAGATCGATTCGTCATGGTTTTTATTGATGATATTCTGATTTATTTTCGAAATGAGGCGGAGCATGCTGAACATTTGAGAATTGTATTACAGATCCTGCGTGAGAAGCATTTGTTTGCCAAATTTAGTAAATGTGAATTTTGGCTTCTAGAAGTTGGTTTTCTGGGACATATATTATCAGCTGAAGGCATCAGAGTGGATCCGAGCAAAATTTCAGCACTTGTTGATTGAAAACCTCCAAAAAATGTATTAGAAGTTAGAAGTTTTATAGGATTAGTTCATTATTACAAAAGATTCGTCAAAGGATTTTTTATGATAGATACTACAAAAAGATGTGAAGTTCGAATGGTCTGAGATATTTCAGCAAAGTTTCAATCAGTTGAAAGCACTGTTGACCAAGGCACCAGTTTTAGTTCAGCCTGAGTTCGGTAAAGAATCTGTAATTTCTAGTGATGCATCTTTGAATGGTTTAGGCTGTGTTTTGATGTAGTTCAATGGTTTAGGCTATTTTTTGATGCAGGAAGGTAAAGTGATAGCTTATGCTTTCAGACAGTTAAAGCCGCATGAAAAGAATTATCCGACACATGATTTAGACTTGGTAGTAATTGTGTTTGCATTAAAGATTTGGTGACACTATTTCTATGGCAAAAAGTGTCACACTTATACTGATCATAAGAGTTTGAAGCATCTAATGTCAAAGAGAGACTTGAATCTGAGACAGAGCAGATGGCTCGAGTTGTTGAAAGACTATGATCTGATTATTGATTATCATCAGGCTAAAAAAAATGTAGTGGTTGATGCTCTGAGCAGAAAATCTCTGTTTACTTTGCAAGCGTTGAATACGCGGTTGTCATTGTCTGTTGATGGTCCGATTTTAGCTTAGTTAAAAGCTAAACTGTTATTCCTACAACAGATTTGTGAAGCTCAGATATGCGATGATGCGTTGATAGCTAAACAAAAATTATGTGAGACAACTTTTGATTTAGATTTTCAAATAGGGTCTGACGATTGCTTTCTTTTTAGAGGTAGAGTTTATGTACCGAAAGATTCAGAGTTGATTCAGAAGATTTTGTACGAAGCTCATTGTGGTAGATTGTCCATTCATCCGTGTAGCACTAAAATGTACAATGATTTAAAATAAATGTATTGGTGGCCAGGAATGAAGTGTGAAATCTCAGATTTCATATTGAGATGTTTAGTATGTCAACAAGTAAAAACTAAACATCAGGTACCTTCTGATTTGATGCAGCTAGTGATGATACCGAAACAGAAATGAGAGAGTGTTACTATGGATTTCATATCGAGTTTACCCCTATCTCCAAGAAAGAAAGATGTTGTTTAGGTTGTTGATGATTGTCTAACGAAGTTAGCACATTTTATTCCAGTACGTATAGATTACTCCCTTGAGAGATTAGCTGAGTTATACATCTTTGAAATTATCAGATTGCACGAGGTGCCAGTTTCTATTATTTTAGATAGAGATCCTTGGTTTATGTCGCGATTTTGGAGTAAATTGCAAGAAGCTTTAGGTTCGTGGTTGCATTCTAGTACTGCATTTCATCCCCAGACAGAGGGTCAATCTGATCGAGTAATTCAGATACTCAAAGATATGCTTCGTTATTGCGTATTAGAATTCAAAGGTAACTAGGAGAAATATTTACAATTGGTTGAATTCGCATACTATAACAGTTATCATTCAAGTATAAAGATGACACCGTACAAAGCTTTATATGGTCGTAAATGCTGAACTCCTTTGTATTGGAATGAGCTCAGTGAGAAAAAGATTCACGGAGTTGATTTGATCTGAGAGACTGAAGAAAAAGTGAAAGTAATCCATGACAGTTTAAAAGCAACTTCAGATCGACAAAAATCGTATGAAAATTTGAAACTTAAAGATATTGAATTTTAGATTGGCGATAGAGTATTTCTGAAAGTATCGCCTTGGAAGAGGATTCTTTGTTTTGGCCAAAAAGGGAAGCTTAGTCCACAATTTATCAGGCCGTATGAGATTATCGAGAGAATAGGGCCAGTGGTGTATCGATTAGCTTTACCGCAAGAGTTAGAAAAGTTTCATAATGTGTTTCATGAAAGTTTCATAATGTGTTTCATGTATCCATGCTACGACGATACCGGTCAAATCCTTCGCATATAATTTCTCCAGTAGATATTGAGATTCAGCCTTACATGTCGTATAACAAAGATCCGATAGAAGTTTGGCTCGAGAGATTAAAGGGTTCAGAAAAAAAAAGAAAAGCTTTAATGAAAGTTCTTTGGCAATGTCACGGGATAGAAGAGGCCATCTGGGAACCTAAGGAAGCTATGAGAAAGCAATATCCTACTCTATTTTCTGGTAAGATTTTCGGGGACTAAAATTTCTTGGGGAGAGTTGTAGTTACCTGTAGAGTTTACTAGATACGCGATTAAGGTGTCGAATCTGTTAGGTAAACATGTATTAGTTGACAAAGTATCCAAGAAATGTCCTTTGATGATTAGAGGTCACTGTTTTCCTGCTGACTTAATGTTATTGTCATTTGATGAGTTTGATGTTATACTGGGTATGGATTGGTTCACACTACATGACGCTATAATAAATTGTAGACAGAAGGTCATTGAATTGAAATGTGAAAATGGAGAAACTCTTCGAGTTGAACCAGATGGGTCAGACACAAAACCTGTTGTAATTTTCTCTATGTTGGCTAAAAGATGTATGAGAAAGGGGTGTGAAGCCTATCTGGCCTATGTATTGAATACTAAGGAATCTAAATTGAAAGTTGAATCAGTGTCAATAGTATATGAGTACCCAGATGTGTTTCCGGAGGAGTTGCAGAGATTGCCTCCTATTACAGAAGTTGAATTTAGTATTGACCTAGTACTGGGAACAGAACCTATTTCAATTGCTTTATCAAATGGTTCCGACGGAATTAAAAGACTTAAAGTCTCAGTTGCAAGAATTGACGGATAAAGGTTTTGCAAGACCTAGTTTCTCTTCTTGGGATTCACCGGTATTATTCGTGAAGAAGAAGAATGGTTCTATGAGACTTTGCATCAATTACCGTCAACTCAACAAGGTAAAAATTAAGAATAAATACCCGTTGCCACTGATTGATGATTTGTTTGACCAGCTGAAAGGAGCAATGATATTTTCAAAGATAGATTTGAGGTTCGGCTATTACCAATTGCGAGTTAAAGAGTCAGATGTGTCCAAAATCGCTTTCTGAATAAGGTATGGTCACTATGAATTCCTTGTTATGCCATTTAGGCTAACGAATGCTCCTGCAGTATTTATGGACTTGATGAACCAAATTTTCCAACCATACTTGGATAAATTTGTTGTAATGTTTATTGATGACATACTGATTTATTCACCTAATGAATCCAAGCATGCTGAACACTTGAGGATGGTTTTGAAAACTTTTAGAGATGAACAATTGTTTGCTAAGTTTAACAAAAGTGAATTTTGGCTTAGAGAAGTCATATTTTTGGGACACAATGTTTCAGGTAACGGCATTAGAGTTGACCCGAGTAAGATCTCGGCTATTGTTGAATGGAAACCATTGAGAAACAAGACAGAAGTGAGAAGCTTTTTAGGCATAGCTGGCTACTACAGATGATTTGTTAAAGGGTTTTCTATGATCGCCACTCCGATGATAAGGCTGCTCCGAAATGATGCTAAGTTCGAGTGGTCAAAAAGGTGTCAGCAATGCTTCGAGAAGCTAAAGACGTTACTGACCGAAGCACCTGTTTTGTTACAACCCGAGTCGGGTAAAGAATTCATGATTTATAATGATGCATCCTTGAATGGTTTGGGATGCATACTCATGCAAGAGGGTAAGGTGGTAGCCTATGCTTCAAGACAATAGAAGCCTCACAAAAAGAACTACCCGACACATGACTTGGAATTAGCCGCCATTGTATTTGCGTTAAAGATTTGGAGACACTATTTGTATGGTGAAAAGTGTCGAATGTTCACTGATCATAAAAGTTTAAAATACTTGATGACTCAAAAGGATTTGAACCTAAGGCAACATAGATGGCTTCAATTACTCAAAGATTATGAGCTTGTGATTGATTACCATCTGGGTAAGGCGAACGTGGTCGCCGACGTTTTGCGTAGAAAATCATTGTTTGCCTTGAGAGCCATGGGTACACAGTTGGTTTTGTCCGATAATGGCTCGATCTTAGCGAAGTTGAGAGCTAGACCGACTTTTTTTCAACAGATTTGTGATGGCTAGAAAGCTGATAAAGAGTTACTAGCTAAAAGAGTTCAATGTGAGTCTAGCAGTGAACCGAATTTTTAGAATGATTCGATGGTTGCTTGAGGTTCCGTGGTAGGATCTGTGTTCTGAACGACACCGAGTTGATTCGGAATAATTTACATGAGGTGCATAGCGGTTGTTTGTCAGTTCACCGGGGTAGTACAAAAATGTATAATGACTTGAAGAAAATGTATTGGTGGAATGGCATGAAAAGGGATATCTCAAAATTCGTGTCGAAATGTCTAGTTTGTTAGTAGGTAAAGGCCAAACATCAAGTGCCTTTAGGATTGCTTCAGCCTATCATTGTTCCCGAGTGGAAATGGGATCGTATTACTATAGACTTTATAACAGGGTTACCATTGACATCAAAGAAGAAAGATGTTGTTTGGTTCATAGTTGACAGATTGACCAAATCGGCTCATTTTATACCGGTACAAACTGATTTCTTGCTTGATAAGTTAGCAGAGTTGTACATTACTGAAATTGTGAGACTTCACGGAGTACCCTTGTCGATTATTTTGGATAGAGATCTGAGGTTTAATTCTCGATTTTGGAAAAAGTTACAAGAAGCTTTAGGTACGAAGCTAAATTTTAGTACCGCTTTTCATCCACAAACACACTGCCAGTTCGAGAGAATAATTCAGACCTTAGAAGATATGCTTAGATGTTGTATTCTAGAATTCTAAGGCAGTTGGGAAAAGTACTTACTGTTGATAGAATTTGCCTACAAAAACAGTTATCAATCAAGTTTGAAAATGGCATCTTATGAGGCATTATATGGGCATAAGTGTCGGACGCCCTTATATTGGACTGAGCTCAAAGAAAATAAGATTCATGAGGTAAAGATTATTCGTGATAGCTTGAAAGCTGCTTTTGATAGACAGAAATCCTACGTGGATTTAAAACGAAAGGAAATTAAGTATCAAGTTGGTGATAAGGTATTTTTAAAAGTGTCTCCATGGAAAAAGGTTTTGAGATTCAGTAAGAAGGGCAAGTTGAGTCCTCAATATATAGGGTCGTATGAGATTACTGAAAGGATAGGACCGATAGCATATTGGTTGGCCTTGCCATCAGAGTTGGAAAGGATTCATGATGTATTCCATGTATGTCTGTTGCACCGTTACCGATCTGATCCCTCACATGTGATTTCACCAACAAAGGTTCAAATTCATTCGGATATGACTTACAGCAAGGAACCGATTAAGTTCTAGCTCGAGAAGTCAAACAGTTAAGAAATAAGAATATTGCTCTCGTGAAAGTATTGTGGCAAAGACATGGATTTGAAGAGGCTACATGGGAGCCTGAGGAGACTATGAGAAATCAATACCCGAACCTTTTCACTGGTAAGATTTTCGGGGATGAAAATCCCTAAAAGGGGGAGAGTTGTAACATCCTGACTTAGGGCCTAGTCAGAACAATGGTTTTGAAACCAAAAATTTGAAGTGGAAATAATTATTTTATGATTATTATGAGGTCTAGGATGTGAATGCATGCTTGTGTGAAAATTTCATGAAGAAATTCTATGCCTAAGATGGCCAATTTATTTTTAGGGACTAAATTAAAAAAGTTGCAAAACTTGAGTTCTAGAAGCTTTTAACATGGAATTGAGTTGGTTTATTAATTATAGGCCCTTAAATAGTAATTTGACTAAGTTCTAAAATTTAGGACAAAAATGGGCATGCATGGATAAAAATTCAAAGTTTAGTAAAAAGGGCATTATGGTCATTTGGTTAATTAAAGAATAAAAAGGGGAAAATCAAGCAAAAATGTTGTCCATCTTCTCTAAGGGTGACAAAAATTTGGGAGTCTCCATAGCTAGGGTTTTCAACATTTCAAGCTTGATTATAAGTGCTCCCTAGCCCCATTTTTAATATTCTTTGCATTTTTGAACCCTTGAAGCTTAATCTATCTATTTTTACCCATACTTTGAGTTAGGTTTTATGTTCAAACACTTGCCCATAAATGACATGCATGTTCTTTGAAGTTTAATAGAGGAATATGAAAGTTTGATGTTAGATAAACATCTTTTGCTAAGTGGTTTTTCATGAAAACACCTAAAAAGGACTTGTTTGTAAAAAGGTGTAAAATGAGTAGTAGATATGTGAAATAAAAGAAAATGTGGGCTGCTGTGAGCTAGTATATAATTTGGCTAGGCTTAGGTAACCAAGAAAAATGCATGCATTTCATTTTACGGGCATAAAGACCAAAGTGTTAAAATGTGCAAAGTTAGGGGTAAAAAGGTAATTTTGACATAGAGTGAATTTTTAGGCTGAAATTGATGAATGTGATCATTTATAATTTAAATTTCTTATATAGACTCGGAAAGACCAATCCCAGAAGTAGACCGTGGAAAACAAAAGGTTTTGGAATAGTCAGAATTCAAAATTGAAATATCATCCAGGTAAGTTCATGTAACTTAATTGAATATGTAAATATGTTGATTATAATTGTTGTGTGGAATTGAATGTGTAATGTAAGAATATTGAATTATGTGAAATTATTCATAAGTTAAGAATTGATTGAAAAGGGATTGTAATCCGTTTGAATTTTTGAATTCTAATGGTTAGGTTATTCCTTAAACGAAATGGAATCCTGCATGTGTTGCGGAAAGGATTTATCCAGGATGGGTAATCCCAAAATAAGCCTATCAAATATATGTTTTAATTAGGATTTAGCCTGGACTGGTAATCCTAATTGACTAGGTTTTGCCTGGACTAATAATCTAGATTTGACTCTATAGGGAATTTTTTGTCATATAAAAGATTTAGCCTGGACTGGTAATCCGACAAAGCCCTTAGAGTATATGGTACAGCTAGAATTTAGCCCAGACTGGTAATTCTGCTGTAGGATATGTGGCTCGAAAGTGCACCAAGAAGGTAATACTGGATATGAATTGACGGATGAAACATCCATCGAGAATTCAGTAATTCAATGGATAAAATATATATATGACATGAGAAACATGAAATAGAATTTGTACATGATATGATGAGCTCATCTATGCATCTTGTATTATTTGAGACTAAATTATTGATTGAGTGCATGTGTTTAGGGAAAATTATCCAAAATTTATGGATAGTATAGGTTATTGAGATTAGGTGTTTAAAATTATCAGTAAGTTTACTTTCCGTTATACAAACTTACTAAGCATGTAATGCTCACCCCAATTTACTTTCCCCTGTTTTATAGTGCTTGCAAACTCGTGAAGGTTGGAGGACGGTTGGAGCTTTGATCACACTATCAAAAATTTTGTTTTGGGTATAAAAGAAATATTCATTTGGATATAATGACATGTATAGGGTAACTTATCTTTTGTCATATGTGTCATTTAATTTGGCCAAGTGTGATGGCTTTTGATGATTAATAATTCATTTTGTATATAGCCATGTGATATGGCTAATATGTGATTATTGAGTTGTAACTCTAATTAATTATGCATGTATGAATTGAGTTACACTCATGTTATGCATGATGGTTACTTGTGTTGACTAGAGTGATGAATGTGATTCATGTTTAGAGAAAGAATTATAATTAATAGGTGTGGCCATAATCTTGATAAAATGGTATAAATGAGGAGTAGGTTATTGCCAAAGATTTGTTATGGAATTTGCGTGGAATGACATAAGCCACTTGCTAAATTGAATATGTGCTAAGTGAACTCCGTATAGTCATATATTAACCACATTTTGAGCGAAAATCAAGCCATGTTGTAAGCCTTTGAAACTATGATTGATCATGCTCAAAGGAGGGTGGCAATTGGCTTGGAAAATAGCCACAAAATTGTCCATACAGGTAGGCACACAGGCTTGTGTCTAGGCCGTGTGTGACACATGGTCTGCCCCATGGGCGTGTTGTTCGCCCGTGTGTCCCCTACACCCTAGTTTTACAAGTCAGAATGCCCAGTAGTAAACACACGGGCTAAGACACAGGCGTGTGTCTTGGCCGTGTGAGAGACACGGCCTACCCACATAGGCGTGTACTCTGGCCATGTGAAGTCTGCACCATTTTATAAAAAATCATTTAATTTTTAATTGACCACACAGTCTGGCCACACGGGCGTGTGATATGGCCGTGTGACCTTGTTTTAGTGTTGACGTCATAAATAGAGAGTTACATAGCCTGAGGACATGAGCATGTCCCCTTCCTCACACGGGCGTGCGACATTATTTTGATGAAAAATTTCCTAAGTTTTCCAAAGATTCCGACTTAGTCCCGAACCATCCCCAATGCGTGTTTTGGGCCTTGTAGGTCCATATAATGGACAATATGTATCTGTATGAATGATTTTAAATTGGATGAAATTAGGAACCGTTTTTACGTGAGTATTAATGTAAATGTCCGATAATGCCTCATGCCCTGTCCCGGCCTCGGATACGGGTAAGGGGTGTTACTTAGCCCGTGTGGCTCAAGAACACGAACGTGTGGCCAAACCATTTAACTCTCTATGCCTGTGTAATTTAGGGTCACATTGCCGTGTCGCCAAGTCGTGTAACTCTCTATAACCATGCGGACAACCCTACACCAAAAATCTAAAAAGCTACATAGTCGTATTATACAATCATGTGGGACACACAGTCATGTGGCAGATTGTGTCACAGACTGTGTATGCCCAAAATACCTTCAAATACAAGCCAATTCACCTATAATTTCTTAGACATCAAGCCATACATTTACCATCACATTAACTTATTCAAAGTGTACCAAAACATGCCAAAATATGCTAATTCACATTCAACCTCTGTGCCTAACCAATATGCCCACATTGGCACCACATTTCAACATAAACAACAACAATCCAAAACAATACATAATCAACATATTAACCTTATTCAGTCATCCAATAATTTCCAACAAACATATGTAATAATCAACCATTTATACCAAGTCTTCTAAAGCCAATTTATCACCAATTGAATTGCACCAATTAACCTATCATGTATGTACCAATTCAACAAACCAATAATGCATTAAGTTTCAAGAACACATATGCCATCAAATGCCAAACCAACAAAATACCATTAAGTTCACACGGGCTTATATTGTCTTTCTAAGATCATCACAAGCTCAAACTTTACATTTCGATTCACTACTATTCCATTTCATAACTATTCAATAGATCACATAATCATTTACATTTCCATAATACTAAACCATATCCAGCATGAACATTTTCATTCAATATAATGTTACAATTCAATTCATACATATACCTTTGCCATATTTTCTAAACCGATTCTTTGTTTCCATTTTCAAAATTTACCTTACCTAACCTAACCGTGTAAATCATGCATACATATGCATATTTATATACCTATTCATATATATACAACTTTAATTCAAAACATAAATAGACATAACAAAATCTAATACAAACTTACCAAGTTACGATAGCTATCAACACTTGAGTAAGACTACTTGATGACTTTTCTTTTCTCGCGATTATCAACCAACTTATTTATTTTTTGAGCTAAATATAATATTTTTTATTCAATTAACCAATTCAAATATCATAAAACATTTAAATTCAAATTTTTTACCCTTAATCATCATTTTACACTTTTACCCTAAAGTTTTACCTTTTATTCAATTTAGTCCCTAGACCCAAAACTTCCAATTTGATCACAATTTAACCCAAAAAAAGGCCATCTAAATTCTCTATAATTCCCTTACAATCCATATTAATCATTTTTTTTACAAATATTTCTTGTAACTTTACTATTTTAGCAATTTAGTCCTTAAACTTTAAGATTAACCTAAATCACTTTACAAAATAGTCTTATTTAACTATAAAGCTTATAAATCTATCATCAAACTTAAAAAAATCACCAATTCATCAATGGAAAGATTCACAACATTTGTATGTTTCACAAATTAGTCCCTGGGCTAGATAGAGTAAGCTACAACGATCTCAAAAACATAAAATTTACGAAAAATTAACTAATTAAACACTTACATGCAATGGGAAAATGAACTGAATGCTTCAAGCTTTTCCTTCCATGGTTTTAAACACAAAAATGATGAAAAGAAGATAATTTTTTTTGTTTTATTATTATAATTACTTAAACAATTAAAATAATAACATTTTAATTGTAAAATTCACTTAATTAAGCATTACACTACCGCTATAATCAATTATGGTCAAATTATATCATAAATCCTTGCAGATTTATTAATTGAGTCATTTAACAAATAAAATTCAATAGTGATTAAATTTTTTACTTTTACGATTTAGTCCTTTTTCCTTAATTAGCTAGTCAAACATTAAAATTTCTGAATCAAACTTCAATACACCAATATAGTAACTCTATTAATATTTTTAATATTAACGAGCTCGATTTATTGAAATGAGGTCCTAATACGTCATTTTCCAAAAGCATTTGACTTTAGGGACAAACTACTTGTACTTAAATATTAGTTCAATTGGAAAAAAACTATCAAATCACAATTCAATATAATATTATATTTGACTCGTAAATATTAATTAATAACATTTATGATTATTTAATATTTATGGTCTCACTCGTCGGATTTGTTATCCCAAAACCACTATTTCTGACTCCACTGAAAAATAAGCTATTACAGAAGTGCATGATATGAACATGTGAAATGTGAAGTGATGGTGATAGTGATATGCGTAAGTGTGCATAGACTAAAAAAATATATGTGAAATATGGATATGTTGGCCTTGTGATATATTGAAATCATTGGATATAGTTGGCATATCATAAGATTTGAGTACTCATATATGTGTTTTGATATTAGGATATGTTGGAGGGATAAAGGAATGTAAAGCATAGCTCTATTAATTGAGATATATTAGTGTGTTGGAGAGTGTTAGCATAATGTTACACTTACTTGGGACATGTTAGACTCTATGAGTCATTAGTGTGATGGAAATCCATGTATCTGATGTGTTGTGCTTTTATGCATATTTCATATCACAAGATGCAAATGTATAAACATGAATATATGATTGGTGATGATAAATGTATTTGTTCTTACTAATCTTACTTTTAACCTTGATATTTGGTTAATTTTAGCATCTTGAGCACTCACTAAGCTTGTTTAAGCTCACACTCTATTGTGTTTAATTTTGTAGAGAAATAATTTGTGTGGGTGGTGAAGTGAGCAAGCTTGTGATCCCAAGGCAAAGCAACTCATTGGTGTATGTGAGATGGTTTTTTTAGTTAATAAGGGATGACAATGTAGGTATATTTTAAGGGACTAGACTTTATCTTTGTTTTGGTTTGTAAATGGACTTTACATGGACTGTTTAAGGACTTTTATAACTAGTTTTTGGATGTTTTGAATGGTTGGATGATGCATGAATGATGCTAGATGTATAGCTAGGCTATTTGATGATTGGTATGCATGTGCTTTAGTGAATTGTGGTTAAAAATGCTTAAATGACTTGTTGAAGGTTTGGATAGATGCAAAATGACCTAAGGCTCAGGTATGGACCTATAATGTATTTTAAATTTCTTTATATACAAATTTGGATTAACATCCTGATTTTCGGGTTTTTCGCGATTCTCGATATTTTGGTAAAGTTTTTAAAATTTGGTATTTGGTTGTGGAATTCATAATTTGAGTAGGTAAATGGGCTTATGGAAGGCCCATGTGTTGGCCAAAACCCGGTGGAATTTTTGAATTTTGGACTTAAGAAGTTAGGGGCCTTGGATAGGTGGTCTTAGTAAAATTTGTGGGTAAAATGTAACACAAAAGAGCCTCTAGTAAAGTGGCTAAGTGACGCCACTAAGGAGCTATAAGGGTGGCGTGTAAGTGGTTGGGGGAAGACCTGGGATAGATTCCCTGTGATGGCAATTATGATGCTAATTTTTATGCTTTGTGCATGCAAGAGTTTAAAGTCGAATGGAACTCTGTGGGAGAGAGTTTGAAACAGTCAAATGCATGAATTAAGGAGGGATAAGGGGAGAGATTTTAGGGATTTGAGTGGAGGATAGAGCTTAGCCGAATTGAGGGGATTAGAGAGGGGATTTCGGCAGCAGGGTTTGAGTTAGGGATTTTCGGCATTAGGGTCTAGGTTGTGTCGTTTTCTTCCTTTGGTTTGGTCTTTTCTCTCCTTTTTCTTTTTCAGCCGAATCTACCATCTCTCCTCTCATCTTTTCTTCCTTTTCCTTCTTCCAAACCAGCCCACTACTTCCCTCCATTCATCTACTGTTTCTTTCCCTTACCTCCACTTCTGCCGAAATACCGCGAAAGCTGAAATCTGTGAAGCTAGGGGGTGCCGATTTCTTGTTGACCAGCAAACCTTTTTTTCTTTTCACTTTTTGGTGGCCAATCCCTTTATCTTCTAGGCATAGACGGATTCAAGTTGGGAGGCTGTGGTAAGTGCTCGAACTCTAAACGATTCCTATAGTAACTGTTGACAAAAGCCGAAACCCCTATAGTTTAGGGAGGTGGCCGAATGTGGGTATAGGCCTTATTGGGTTCTTCTTTTAATCTTTTTATGGTTTGTATAGTGGAGGAGCAGCAAGGCATAGTGTCGACTTGGATTAGCTCGACTCATCAAAGTGACTAGATCTAGTCATCAACTTCGACAAAGGTATGGCTCTAAGGCCATGATGGATGGTGGCTGAATGTGTAAGTGTTGATATTAGATGGTTCCCAAATTGGTTCAATTATTGTGAGCTGATCTATTAATGGTTGATTATAGGAGAAATCGTGTAGGAGATCTCATTGAGGAATATCGCAAAACAGGTGTGTAACGAACCCTTTTTCATAGCTTAAAACGATAAATGCTGAAAAGCTGAAATGCCGAAATTCTGGCATTTCGAGGACTTGTGAGCAAGCGAACGCTCATTGGCTAGTTAGATTCGCTAAGTTGATGATCGGGATCATTGGAATAGGTAAGAGCACGATTTTTGGCATTACGGTAAGTCGGGCCTCCAGGGGCTGAAGTTGGGCCCAATGGGCTTTCGGGCCCATTTGGGTAAAATGGGTAGAAAATGAAAACCTGTTAAATTGCGCATTAAGGCTAGTAACAACATTATGGAATATAGGCTAAATGGGCCTAGATGACAAATCGGCTAAGTAGGGCCCATTAGGGGTTTTTGGCCCAATAACTCGGTTGCACTAAAAATAGGCCAGAATCGTTGTTTAGAACATATGAATTGTTAGTAACTGTTATTGAACATGGAAAACTCTAATAGTTGGTAAAATTATGAAATTACCTTTATAGTGTGAAAATGATTGTTTTGCCCCTAGGTAAAAATGACCATTATACCCCTAGGGTTTAATTATGAACTTGACACATGGGATTTTGATATACAATATTGATATGATATGCACATGACATGTATGATATGAAAATGATATGTATGATATGCACATGATGTATTCATAAATGCATTTGGTTGTGTTTTTATATGGATGGAGGAAGCAAAAGGGCTTATGCCCCAGTTTACCGAAAAGGGCTTATGCCCTAGTTTATTAAAAAGGGCTTATGCCCTAGTTTATTGAAAAGGGCTTATGCCCCAGTTTACCGAAAGGGCTTTTGCCCCGGTTATTAAAAGAGGCTAGGCCTCCAGTTATATGATAAAGTAGCTATGCTGCCAGTGGTGTGTTGGTTGGGTGGGTTGAGTCATTCCCCACATGGTGTGTTGGTTGGTACGGGTGGAGAGTAGCGGATGGTGGGTCGAGTAGTCTCCCCAATTGGGCTTGTATTCATTCTTTCATTGACATTACTCGTGATAATGAAATGGGCCTATGGGCTATACCGTTTATAGTAAAGGCTTCGGCCCAATGTTATGAAATATGAAATATGAAATATGAAATATGAAAAGGCTTCAGCCCAGTATATGTTGAGATTGGATTTGGGCTTAGGCCCAGCAGGCTGATATTACTTTGGGCTCTGAAAGGGGCTTGTTACACATTGAGTTTCCAAACCCACCTCCTTTCCTTAACCTTGCAGGTGAGCCTTGATTTGGGGACTTGGAGCCGGAGGGGATTCAGAGTGGCCACGGTGATTGCCTTTGGGCTTTTGAATAAGTGTTTGGTTTCATTAAGTTTGCTTTATTTATTATTTATTTTTGGGTTGTAATATTGCCATTTTGACTTTATTTTCTTTCTTTTCTGGGATTATTTTATTTTTAATAACTTTAAACTGGTTGATAATAAATGGACTAGACTTAGGACGCGTTTTCAAAACGACACTTGTTTTCCAAACAACACAATGTTACGATTATCCGATTTCTCAAAGATATCCACTTAAATAAATTTCAAATCGATATAACCAAGTGTGGCAATGGTTGTGGGCATGTCTAGGATTGGATCCATTCGAAGAGCTTGGTACTTAAGCAGCCTTCATGGCTCACCTCCTCTGTTACGGATTCCTACCTGGTGCCCAGCTTCCATTCACTTTGTTAGCTTAACAAAAGTCAGTTTTTAAAACACTAAAATGAAACATAGATTTTAAACTCCAATGTGGCACGTCGGACTCGGCCGTAACATCTGGGCCGGGTTTGGGGTGTTACATTTGGTATATTGTGTAAAGTAAATTGGGACATTGGAAAGCATGCTAGCATAAGCAATTTGATTGACTGCTAAAGCATGTTACGATATGTTTAAATGTGTTTGAATACAATTTTAATGATGTATGTATGCTATACGACATGCTAGAATAGGGGAATTGGTATGAAAGCACGAATTTGTATGTGTAATGGACTGTCAAAAGGTTATATGCAAGTTGCTGCAAGTTTTTTTGTAAAATTTCCCAGTGGTATTAGAGGCAGGTTGGCAACAGCAAGATCGCCAAGTTTGAAAAACTCTCGAGTTTGGAAATTTTGAAAATTAAAATGAATTTATAATAAAATCGAGAATTTTTTAACTATGTATGAAAATACCCTTATATGAATTACTTGTCCACCAAGGAAGGAGTATCTATACCCCATATACATACCAAGTTTTTGTGTCTATTTCGCATTTACACCCTTGTATGTAATGACTTTTTAACCACATTTCCATAGATACGAACACCAGAGACAAAGGATAAAGCATTTACCTGGCTATACAATGATAACTATTAATCGAAATAATGCAAATTTACATACTCAAGGCACAAAGGAATTCACCAGAATACTTTACTCAGGTCTTTGTTTACTCTACTAGTTTCTTCCTTTTGTTACTGGGACCTTCTCTCGTTTTTTTAGCTAAAATAATAAAACGACCTCTTTAATCATCACAAAGAACCAAAAACTTATGAAATGTCAAGAATTTATAGATATGTAAATAGTTTCTAGATAAAAATTCCCTTCCTATCCAATATCCAAATGAAAAATCCTACTGAACTACTCTTAAAGTAGTTTTTTTCTATTTAGTAAAACTTAAAAGAAGGTTCAAGAGTTTACTAGCAAATGTATAACACCTCAGATTTTGGGGTTAGAAGTTTTGAGTTTTATGGTTAGGGTCAGTAAGAAGGTTGCGCTATTGTGTTTAGTTGTGCGTTTAAGTGACAGAATGGGCCTACTGATCTTGTGGTTGACTGAGTGCTAGTGAACCTCAAAGTTCTGAGTTCGAGTCCCTGTGTGTGCATGTTGAGTGAGATATTTTTATACATTGTTAAATAGTAAGTTTTTGTTATGTTTAATAATAACTATTTAGTCTCATTTGTATGTTATTATTATTATTTTATTATTCTTTATTTTTTTTCACGTGCTCCTTTCCTCTATTCTTTTGGGTTTTTCTTCTTCTTTCTTTTTCTTTTCTATTTGAAAATAGTGGTGTTGTGGCTTTCGAAGAGCTTCAATTTTCTGGCCATTGAGTCGGCATCTGGACGTTCCCGATCACTAATCAGGTGTGAGTTTCGAAACTTTTCTATTTTATTTGTGAATTGTAAATTTGTTTTTGATAGAATGCGGTGATCTTGGTGTCTTTCAAAAATTGGTTGTCGAAGTTCGATAGTACTGCGGAATGACATGAAAATCCACTCTGGTTAGTGTGTGTCTAAGTCCCATTGATTGAGGGTCGATCTAGTGACCAGAAAACCCAATTTTTAAGCTATTTTAGAGTGGTTTCGTGACTATATAGGTGGCCACACAGGCATGTTTCGGTTCACACAACCGTGTGTAATTATGAATTAGGGTTTTTCGATAGGTTTTGGTGTCATACAGCCATGTGGCCGATTTGGAAATTTTTGTTGATTTCCACACAGCCATGTCCCTTGAGAACACGGGCGTATGCGTTTGGGAATTAGGTTTGGGTGAGTTGGTGCCACACGGTCATGTTGCTAATTTGGGGATTTATGGATCCCACACGGACGTGTGTTTTGGACACATGGTCATGTCTGGTAGACACACGGGCATGTGAGACCCTCACACAGCCGTCTCTGCCCTGAACCCTACTTTAGCACAATTGGATAGTGAGTTACACGGCCTGTTTACATGGCCATGTCCCTAGTTCACACGGGCACATGCCTCTGCCACACGACCGTATGCCTCCCTCCACTTAGGCGTTTTAACCCCCACACGGCCTAGGTTTTTCCATAAGATCGGTGCACACAATCGTGTGATCCTAAGACACCAAATTTTAAATTTTGTGTGTTTTTTATCTAAAAGTGTGTCTGTATATTGCGACCCTTGGCTAAGCTTTAGTGAGGGTGTTTAAGTCTCGATATATGTTTCTGTTTGATTGTCTGTTGACATGTTCATTATTTCTGTGGGAATGAATACATACATGCACTTGCATAAAGTATTTTGGGTTGGGTTGTGAAGAGAATGAAGACTGTTTCTATTCTGATCTGGTAGTTTAACTACAAGCTTATTCATATGGCGGTTTACCGCTCTGTACCGTATGTACGTCAGCTTTGCTGCATACCACTATCTGATCTGGAAATTCAAACTACAACATGTCTGGAAAGTAGGTTACCGCATTGCACTGTACTGCATATACGCCAACCCTACTGCTTATTTATATCTGAATGGCTTAGTCTACATACATGGTGTGTAGGGTTGGATGGGGCTTTCGAGATCCTATGCGGTGTGTTTGGTTGGATGAGCTTAATCAGTTCTTATGGGGTGTGATCGGGGGACGGAGATGTGTGTTGGTTGGATAGGTAGGTTTTGGTACTTGGCTGCATTCATGTGCATCTGTTTGGGTGTAAGATTATCTGACTGTATTTTGATTGTCTAAACAACATGTGTGTTAAGTGTTCTGTGTATACTTGGTGTGCTCTATTCTGATTGCATGTTGGGACGTTGGTTCCTTGTCTTGTATCTGTGTCTGCTTATATCTGTAAGTCTATTGCATTGTTGTATTAAATTCTGTGATTCTATTTTTAGTCTCGTTTCGAACTCACACTGAACTCGAGTAGCTCACCTCCTTAGTATTTCCACTTGCAGGTACTTTATGAAATTCTGACATTGGACTCGGAATGTGAAGGTCCCGAGAAGTCCCGGTTGAAAACAATTTATTAGTTAACTTTTAAATTTTCGTTTAGATTTACCGTTTTGATATGTAGATTTTTATAAAAAATGTGGTACAGGTTCTGTTTGGAATTTATCGCTCTAAAGTTTTTATTTTGTTCATATAATAAACTTAACATTAATACTTCTGTTCAGAAGCTAAAGGATTAAATGTTTTTGGTTGGTAAAGAAATAAATATTTTTTTAGAAATGAAATTTAGGACGACTTTTTTTTGTAAAATTTTCTCACGATCACTTTGGTGATCTATGTAGCCTCCAAGATTCGGCCTAAACTTCTAGGCCGGGTTTAGGGTGTTACAAGATGACTTATGACAAAACCCTCCTAAGCTTAACAGACAACTCCTTCGTTAACAATGAAGAACTCTCTTGGTTTTTCTTTGATAACAACAAAGTCTAGCAGAGAAGATGAAACATAAATATTTTCTCCACTAACATGCTATCATATTTATAGATAACTCACATCCAAATCCCATTCAGGATTTACTTTAATCATTACATATCCTCGTACGTTTCCACTAATTAATCACATCTTACAAGGCTCTCCACATGTCCTAATTATTGACACGTTACCTCCACTAGGATGTTAGATAACTTAAACGTGTCCAACTAACTACTATGCTTACGTCAGCAACGACACAGAAACATAGGTGAAAGACTTATTAGCGGGAAGGTCCGCCTAATAAGGTTCTCACCACCATCGAGATTTGGCCATCCGCGAAATGAAACTTTGCAGCTTTGGCAAAGTTTTGTGAAGTACTTCACCACAAAGTTACCAACCTTACCCGTTTTAAGTCTCGTAACTTAGGTGATCTTCGCCAGTGTAGTCTCTTAAATAGAACCAGTTCACCAAACCTGGGTGTGACATCGCTATTCCAATAATGGATATAGTGAATTTTTTAGAAAATTGGAAAAAAATTCAGATAAAATAATTTCTTAAGAAAATAAAGTGATTTTGCATATTGGAATTAATGAAAATAATTTTAAAAGTGAAAATGTGATGAAAAGACTAAATTGTAAATTTTAAAAAGTTTAGGGACTAATATGCAATTTGACCAAAATGTGAAAAATGAAGTAGTATTTCTTTATATGCATAAGAAAAAGTTGGAATATATATTCTTATGATGAGAATTTCATTTGGGACCAAATTAGAAAGACATTATAGTATAGGAACTAAATTATAAATTTACTAATTTTGTTAAGAAAATGGTAAAAGTAAAATTTTCAGTATCCAAGTATGTTTATTAAATATTAAATGAGATTATGTAATTTTGAGTTGATATATAATTATTTATTATGAAGGAATTGTGTTTAGAAGCATGAAGGGGCAAAAATGTAATTTGACCCCATAAAGGCATTTTGGTCAAGTTCCAAGAGTTTTTTATGGAAATATTATTTAAATAAGATAATTGATATTTTGGGATTAATGTGAGTCATTGGATGAAATTTTATAGGAATATTTAATTGGGACTACATAATTTTAAGTGGATTTGACTATGTTTGACTTGTCATTATTTTGCCCATTTATATGACAAAAGAGACCAAATGGTCTCTTCTTCGGCCTCCCAGCCATGGGCCTCTCTCCTAATGGGGGCTCTCTACCATGCTTTATTATTTTGAAATGTCTTCAAAAATCTCAACACCCACCTTGAAATTTTGCTAAAATCTAACAAAAAAAACTCCTTCATGAGCTTGAATCCTCCTTTAAATATGTCATTCTCAACATGTTTTTGTGAAGGTTTTAGTGAGAGAAACCTTCATAAAGGTAAGAAATGATTTTTTCCACCTTCCTTAACATGATATCTGAGCTTAGATGTTATGAGAAAGTTTAGAAATATTATGTATTAATATTTTGATATACCTTTTTGGTGTATTGAAAATGTTGAATGCTAAGAACGGAGCATTCAAGCTTAGCTGAGCATGGATTCAAGCTTAGGGCGGTTGATTATGTGTTTTAAAGCATC
This sequence comes from Gossypium hirsutum, assembly GCF_007990345.1. NCBI lineage: Eukaryota > Viridiplantae > Streptophyta > Magnoliopsida > Malvales > Malvaceae > Gossypium > Gossypium hirsutum. The sequence goes on along the minus strand of NC_053428.1, from coordinate 80,803,256 downwards.
CATAGGTAAGTAACCTTGAATACTATTGCTTTTCCTATATTAAATTATTTAGAAAAAATAATGAATTTTTGTTATTAATTTGAGGTGAATGTGTTTAATATGTCACTTGAATAACTTGCTTATCAACATTTTCCCTAAAACAATTTTGGACAACAACAGTAATGTGACTTTGAAAATTCACCAAAAATTATAGAAATTGAATTAGAATTTGACTCATATATGGTTTGAAATCCTACGGAGTCTAGTTTCTATTGGGAAAAATGAAAGTTGTATCTGAATTATATGTAACGCCCCAACTTTCGGGAATTCTGTGAATGTTGGCATAGGTTTAATTATGTTAGTGGGCCTCTAGAAGGCCCAAGCTTAAGATAGAACCCGTCAATTTTAGTTAATTTTTGTTCCATAAGAAAAAGGGGGTGAAATTATGAAATAGGACCTATGTGAAAATGTTTGAAAATACTATAGGCTAAATTGAAGTGGCCAAATAAATAGGAGTGCAAAATAGGAGGATTTGCATGACAAACCTCCCATTTTACATGAAGTGGCCAGCCATCATGTTGTTGTAGATAAAATGTGCACTTGATATCCATAATTTATGGTACAAATTGATACAAATTGATAATGGGTTAGGTAAATGTTCCATGATAATGGGTTAGGTAAATGTTTCATGATAATGGGTTAGGTAAATATTCCATGATAATGGGTTAGGTAAATGTTCTATTATGGGAATTTCATGTCTTTTGTATTAAAGAATTAAAATGGATGAAATATGAAATTTTATTAAAAGAAAAAGGGGTGAAAAGAACAAAGTTTTGTCCATCTTTGTTCATCATAGCCGAAAGTTAGAGAAGAGAAAGGAGAGGAGAAAGCTCTTGAATGTTCGGTCACTTGGGGAAGAAAATTGAAGGTAAGTTCATGGTAGTTTGCTTCTATCTTGATGTTCATGAGTTCTTCTTGATTCTACCTTAACTCTTGAAGCATATTTTGGTTTTTAGTTGTGTTGTGAGCATTTAATCATGAATTAAAATGAAGGAAATGGTTGTTGTTTCATGTTCTTTTGATGAAAAATGGAAGATAGGTGAAGTTGAGCCAAACAAATGAGCATGCATGTGCCTTAGATGCTAAAGGGAAAAATCGGCTAACCTGTTGTGCTTTAAAATAATGAAATGGAGATTATACTTAAGTAAAGTCATAGATATATGATGATTGATTGGTGATATACATGTTTAAATAACATGCATGCAAGGTATGTGTGAAAGAGTGATTTGGTAATAAATCTGCTTGGGACAGCAGCAGTAACGTGACTTTAGAAAATCACCATAAATTGTGGGAGATGAATTAGAAGCTGAATAAAATATGTAATTAAATATTATTGAGTCTAGTTTCAAATGAAATAAACAATAACATATTTTGAATTATGTACAATAATAAATTTGATTCGTAATGAAGAGTGGTCAGATTAGTCAAACAGTGAAACATGGGAAACTTTGAGAAAAATCTGGTATTGATTGGCTAAACCAAAAATTTTTAAAATTTTATGGATAGAAGATATATGAGTCTATTTTCAGGGAAAATTAACGGCACTTGATTTGGAGTTTTGTAGCTCCAGTTATAAATGATTTAGTGACTGTTGCTCAGGAAGACAGCTTGCAGTGAAATTATGATTATATGGTAAACACTGACAAAAATTTGTTAATGAGTTGCTTATTGATTTCTTATAAGCTTACTCTGATCTGTAGGTGTGGTTGGCCGAATATTGTAAGGGGTTAATACGTAGTTCGTATTTGAATAGTTAGATTAACGTGTTAGTAATCCAATTATAGGCGGTTCGTGTGTGGATCTCGTCAGCATATCGTCGCAAACAGGTGTGTAACTAACACCCTCTTTCTTAGTCTAGATCGGCAAAAGTCAAAAATCCGAAATGCCGAAAACCGGTATTTTGTAGATTTGCGAGTGTGCGAATGCTCGTGAGGTAAATCGATTAATGTTTTTGGTAAGCTGCAATGTTTGGACTGCAAAGTGCATGATTTCTGTGCCATCGATATTTTTGGGCTTAATGGGCCAAAATTGGAATGATGGGCCAACGGGCCCAATTCGGTAAGAACCCTCGGTACGTGATTCTGTAGTACGTGAAAGGTAGGAATATGCATGAAAACCCCTAAAATAGATAAATTACTGAAATACCTTTAAATGTAGAAAATTTACAGTTTTACCCCTAGTAGATAAATTACCGAAATACCCCTAGGGTTAAATTAACTTAAATGCATGTTTGACTGTTGTTATTTACGGCATGCCATGTTGTTATTATCTGATGCATGGGATTGGGATATTGATGGAGGAAGTACTGAAAGTGGCTTGTCCACGTGCTAGAGGCTTTGCCTCAATTTACTGTTAACTGAGCAGCAATGCTGCAACTGTGGAGTGTTGGGCTGGGTGGGTTGAGCTATCCCCACATGGAGTGTATGGCTGGTACGGGTGGAGTGTGGTGGTTTGTAACGCCCCCACGCCCGAGACCGTCGTCGGAGTCGAGTATGAGGTGTTACTAAGCTTAATTTAACATATTTAGAACTTTGGATTATTTATTTCTACATTCGCAGCTTTTAAGCTACTTGCATCATAGTCAAAAGAAAAATCATATCTCGAGTTACGAAACTCGAAATCAAGATCTGTAAATTTTCCCTGAATCTCGACTAATATACCTATCTACTAATTTTTTTATAGAATTTTTTGTTGCGCCATTTAGTACAGTTTATTAGTTAAAGTTACCCCTATTTCAGGACTTGACTAGTCTGACCTCTATTTACTACGAACCACATTTATCTCTGTAAAAAATTCATATGAATATGAGGTTTATTTCTCCTGAAACTAGACTCAATAAGGATTCTGAGAATATAAAATAAACTACCTAATTACATCTTTACAATTTATGGTGAATTTCTAAAGTTGGAACAGGGGATTCAGAAACTGCTATGACCCTGTTTCACTAAAATTCAAATATCTTCTAACATATAATTCCTTTACCTGTTTCATTTTTTTCATGTGAAACTAGACATAATAAGATTAAATTTGATATGTAGTCCATCACCAAATTCAATTTCTATGATTTTTAGTAAATTTTCAAACTCGCGTCAGTGTTGCTGCAGTATCCTGTTTATGGCAAATTTCATCCTTTTTGATGAGTTTTTATACACTAAGTATCTTATTAATTTTCCTTATCATCAAACATAATCTAAACTAACCATTTTCATAATTTATCATTATCAAACATTTCCTCAACCATTCCATTACCATACCATAAGATCATTTACACAAAATAGATATATTGCTATACATGCCATACTTAAATTTACAAGCCATTTACCAAAAGTCTTCCGGATAGTGTGACTGAGCCTTCGACCTATCCCGACTCCTGAGCTGGCTTGTCCAAAACTACAATGAGTAAGAAGGAGGGAGTAAGCATAAATGCTTAGTAAGTTCATATGCAAATAATAAGTAACATAACAAACAGTTATACCAATCAACATTAGCATACATCACTAAAACACATATCACATTTCTGATCATTTTTCATCATCTTATTACCTTATAGTGGTTGTATCAATACTCAACCCGAGGGTTAAATACATACCTGTCCAAAATATCCATTTCACATCACTCACCAATACTTCTCTTTACATCTCGAATATTCCTCCATTGAGTAGAACTTTACCCGTTGAACACATCGGAATATAATTCGGATACATGGAATATAAGTGCCACATATTCAATCAAGCAATCATGTAACCCGCCCATAAGCGAACTCGGACTCAACTCAACGAACTCGGGCGTTCGTATCCATAAGTGAACTCGGACTCAACTCAACGGGTTCGGATGCCTAGTTACATCTCACGAACTCGGACTCAACTCAACGAGTTCGGACATTCGCATCCATAAATGAACTCGGACTCAACTCAACGAGTTCGGATGCTCAACCATCCTAGTGACATGTCACTTGTATCCTAATCTATTCCTAAGGTTCAAACGGGATTTTTCTCGAACACTTATCCTTGTCGTCTTCCGTAGAATGCCGAAATCAATACTCGGTAACAATTATATTTAACAAGTAGCTCACATAATTTACATATTATTTGAAATTAACCACAAAGCATACATTTCATAATGAAATTCAGCATAACACATAATTAATATCAATAACTTAAAAATAACAATTATGCTACATTATTTACACATGAACTTACCTTGGTACCAAAATACAAGGATTTTGCAATCTAGTCCACAATCTTTTCTTTTCCTCGATTGAGGTCGATTCCACGTCTTTCTTGATCTAAAATAACACATTTAGCTTATTTAATACTCACATTATCAAATTAATCCTTAACTCAAATTTTGGAAAAATTACAATTTTACCCCTAAACTTTTTCATATTTACATTTTTGCCCCTAGGCTCGGGATTAAACTTTATTCCTTATTCTTATGTTTTACAACATGCTGATCATTTTTCTCTTCTATGGCAACATCAAATTCTCACTCTAACATGTACTTGTGACAATTAGGTATTTTTACCGATTAAGCCCTTTTACTCGTTTTTGCTTAAAATCGATTAGTACAAGTTGTCTAACATAATTTAAAACTTCATATTCTATTATAAAACATCAAAATACACAAATTTCACCTATGGGTATTTTTCCAAATATAAACCCTAGGTTAAATTATTGCTAACATAAGCTTTATCGAGTTATCGGGATCTCAAAAACGTAAAAATCATTAAAAACGGGGCTTGGAATCACTTACTATGGAGCTTGGAAGCTTGAAACAAACCCTAGCTATGGAGAACCCTTGAAATTTCGGCCTAATGAAGAAGATGGACAAAAATTGGCTTTTAATTTTGTTTTTAATTCATTTTAATAACTAAATGACCAAAATACCCTTACTACTAAACTTTCCAAAAATTCCTTCCATATCCTAATTTTGTCCATGAACTTAAAATTGGTCAAATTGATATTTAAGACCTCCTCATTAATATTCCAAAACAATTTCATACTAAAAACTTCTAGAATGCAAGTTTTACAACTTATTCGATTTAGTCCCTACTTTCAATTTAAGCACTTTAGGCATAGAATTTCATCACGAAATTTTCACACAATCATGTAATCATATCATAATCATCAAAATAATTACAAAATAATTATTTCTATCTCGGATTTGTGGTCACGAAACCACTATTCCGATTAAGCCCTAATTCAGGATATTACAACTCTCCCCCCTTTTAAGGATTTTCGTCCTCGAAAATCTTACCGGTAAACAGGTGTGGATATTGGTTTCTCATAGTTTCTTCGGATTCCCATGTAGCTTCTTCTACCCCATGCTTTTGCCACAACACTTTCACAAGTGCAACACTTTTATTTCTTAGTTGTTTGACTTCTCGAGCTAAAATCTTAATCGGTTCTTCTTCATAAGTCATATAGGGTCGCAGTTCAATTTCTGTCGGTGAAATTATATGTGAAGGATCCGAACGATACCGATGTAACATAGATACGTGGAACACATCATGAATCTTTTCTAATTCAGGTGGTAATGCTAGCCGATATGCTACCAGTCTAACTTTTTCAATTATTTCATACGGTCCAATAAAACGCGAACTTAACTTGCCCTTTCGTCCAAATCTAAGGACTTTCTTCCATGGAGACACTTTCAAAAATACCTTATCACCAACTTGAAACTCAATGTCCTTTCGCTTTAGGTCTGCATAAGATTTCTGTCTATCTGAAGCAGCTTTCAAACAATCTCGAATTATCTTCACTTTTTCTTCAGTTTCTTTTATTAAATCAACTCCATAAATCTGATTTTCCTTGAGTTCAGTCCAATACAAAGGCGTTCGACACTTGCGACCATACAATGCTTTATAAGGTGCCATTTTCAAGCTCGTCTGATAGCTATTTTGTAAGCAAATTCTACCAACGGCAAATATCTTTCCCAACTTCCTTGAAATTCCAATACACAACATCTGAGCATGTCTTCAAGAATCTGAATTACTCTCTCTGATTGTCCATCAGTTTGTGGATGAAAAGCAGTACTGAAATTTAACTTCGTGCCTAACGCGTCTTGCAACTTTTGCCAAAACCGCGAGGTAAACCTTGGATCTCTATCTGAAATAATCGACAATGGTATTCCGTGTAATCTAACAATTTCTCTAATATACAGTTCAGCCAACTTGTTAAGAGAATAATCCGTACGTACCGGGATAAAATGAGCCGACTTAGTTAATCTGTCAACTATTGCCCAGATGGCATCTTTCTTTCCTGGAGTCAATGGCAATCCTGAAACAAAATCCATAGTAATCCGATCCCATTTCCATTCAGGAACCATAATAGGCTAAAGTAATCCCGAAGGAACTTGGTGTTCAGCTTTCACCTGTTGACAGATTAAGCATTTGGACACAAACTCGGATATATCTCTTTTCATTCCATTCCACCAATACATTTTCTTCAAGTCATTATACATTTTCGTACTACCCGGATGAATCGAGAAATAACCACTATGTGCTTCCTGTAGGATCTTTTGAATCAATTCCTCATTCTTCGGTACACAAATTCTGATTTTTAAACATTAAACACCCATCAGAACCAATTTTGAAATCTGACTCTGTATCAACTTCATACTACTTTCTCTTGGCTTGCAAATCTTGATCATCTTTCTGAGCTTCAGAAATCTCTTGTAAAAACTTCGGTTTTACTCTTAGCTCTGCTAGAATCGAACCATCATCTGACACTTTCAACTGAGTGTTCATAACTCTCAAAGCAAACAACAACTTTCTGCTCAAAGCATCAGCAACCACATTCGCTTTTCCCGGATGATAATCAATAACAAGCTCGTAATCTTTCAACAACTCCAACCATCTTCGTTGTCTCAAATTCAAGTCTTTTTGTGACATCAAGTACTTAAGACTTTTATGATCGGTATATACCCGGCACTTTTCACCATACAAATAATGTCGCCAAATTTTCAAAGCAAACACCACCGCAGCCAATTCCAAATCGTGAGTAGGATAATTCCTCTCATGGGGTTTTAACTGCCTCGAAGCATATGCCACCACTTTTCCTTCTTGCATGAGCACACATGTGACAGCCCAAAATTGACCCTAGTCGGGAAGTGGTTTCGGGACCGCTAAACCGAGTCACCGAAAGGTTTGAATGTGATGTTTATTGTCTAGAATATGTAATCATGAATGTGTGAAAATTTCAAGCTTCAATTTAGTCAATAGGACTTATATGAGAAAATTTTAAAATGTGATAGGTCAATGCATGAGGACCTATTAGTGCATGTGGAAGAAAAAGGGGACTTGCATGTCAAATTCCCCCTCCCTAAATAGTAGTGACCGGCCATGACAAAGTGGATAGGCAAATGGTGATGGGTAAAACATATTATAAAAAGTTTATGACAACATGTTGTGTTAAGAACAATAAAATATGAGGGGAGTGGGAGGAGAAACCAAAGTTGTTTCATCCTTGCTCCCCCATTTTGCCGAAACTAGAAGAAAAAAAAAAGGCTTCATCCTCTTTGCTCTTCTTGACCGAAAAATCAAAGGAAGAAGAAAGAGTTCTCTTGCTTATGTTCGGTTTGGATGAGGATTAAGAAGAGGTAAGTACCTTGAAACCCTTGGAAAATTTTGTATAAAGAAGACGGTTAGTTCAAGTTCTAATCATTCCATGGCTTAAGTTTTGATTGTTAGGAGGTTTGATGTTTGGCCAAGTAGGTTGATTTGAGCTTTCGGTTGTGGTTGTCAAGGGAGGAAATGAGATTTTGTTTGTCTTCAACAATTGGTTGGTAAATAAGTGTTAAATGTGAGAAAATTTCGTTTGGGTAATTGAAATAAATAATTAGAGGCTTAATTATCAAAAGGTTTCGGTTTGATATCATTTTTATAAGCATAATTAGTTCAATTTGATAATAAGGTATGAGGTGATAAGTAAAATTTTCATGGTGGTTTAGGTTTAATGACATTCGGCTATGGATTAAAAGTGTTAGCTAATTCGGCATGAGAGTATAAATGTTAATCACTTTATATTTGAAGCCTTGAAGAATAGGTTGTGGAATATTAAAGTGTTGAAGGTTAAATCTTTAAGCTTGGTTAATTTGGACATTCGGCTATTCTTATGACATTAGATACAAGGGTATGAAAGGTTATATATATATATAAGTTTAATTTATTCATGGTAACTTGGCATGTGGATTGGATATATGTTAGTTAATACATGCATTTGGAAGTGATGTGTTTAATAATTAGGTATACGGTTTGGTTTCATTATTGAGTATAAGGGTTAAGTGTTTTAAATTGCCTTTGATGTATACATGTTTATATTGAAATATTAAGGCTATGATAGCCAATTGAGGGTTTCGGCCAAAATATTCAAATAGATTGGTGTGAATGTTTGAGTGATGAATTTGACTCTTGTGTCGAGTTGGGATGATATGTGTATTTTTATAAATAACTAGCAAGGTAATTAAACTAGTTGATTTATTTATTTAAGCTCAAGAACCTAAAGGAGAGGCGTCCAACAAGGGGAAATCGAAGGTCATCGAGTAGCCGACTCGGAATTATTTTACCCAACATAAAGTAAGTCATTAAGCATGTAGTTGGTATTATTTCAAATGGTCATAATGTTTATGTATTGATGCTGAATGGAATGAATAAATATACATATATATATGCATGTACGTATGTGATGATGAAATTGTTGAATGAAAAGAAAAGAGGTAAGATGTACTGAGTTGTTGATCTCGGCACTAAACGTGCGGGTATAACCATTTATGACCATGAGATTGGCGCTAAGTGCGCGGGATTAAATTGTACAGCACTAAGTGTGCGATTTGACTATGTTGCACTAAGTGTGCGAAATGAATATGATGCACTAAGTGTGCGAATTGACCATGCGGCACTAAGTGTGCGAGTTTGACCATGTAGCACTAAGTGTGCGATTTGATTACGTAGCACTAAGTGTGCGAGTTGATTATATAGCACTGAGTGTGCGGACTCAATATACATTCGTGAATCATTATGGACACTATGTGTGCGACACTATTGAGTCGATCGCGGACAGCGGATCGGGTAAGTGTCTTGAGTACATGGCTAATAGGTGCTATGCTTATACTTGGTGTTGAGCTCGGTAAGTTTGAACCTATGTGACAAATATACTTGAAGTCACGTACATAAAATTTATCATAGGATGGGTGAAAGGCCGTTTAGTCGTTTGATTGTAACGAAAATAAATTGATTTATGAAAATGCTTCAATGTCCTATTGATGAGTATATGGAATGTGAATGCATGAATTGATATGAAATTGAATCGATAGGTTGGAGGAACTATGGTATGGTTCGGTATGGATGGAGTAAATTGTCTCGTTCCATTTTGTTTCCTCTTGTGATAATGTTATTGATGGATGGTAGTGCATTGCTTATGACTTACTGAGTTATAAACTCACTCGGTGTTTCCTTGTCACCCATTATAGGTTGCTTGGACTCATCTATTTTTGCGGGGTCAGGCCGTCATCGAAGTCATCACACCGGATAGCAAGTTTTGGTACTTTCTTCTTAGTTGGCTTAGAAGAACATTTTGGCATGTATAAGCTATTACGTTGTGTTTGAACTTTGGCATGTAAACTTTAAGCCATGCGAAAATGGCACGAATGTTCGATTGAGTTGGATCAAGGGTAGGCATGAAATGGACCTAGTTACTTTCGTAACAGATGCTGGCAGCAGCAGTGTCATGAGATTGAAAAATCACTAAAAATAGTAGGAGTGGAATTAATTGATGAATAAATTATGTAATCGAAGTTCGATGAGTCTGTTTTCATGAGGAAGTAACGAAAAGATCATATGGGTAGTATATTAAGAGATAATAAGATTTTTGTGGGACAGGGCCAGAACGGTTTCTGGACTCCCTGCTCCGACTTTGGAAATTCATTATAAATTAACCAGAGATAATTAGGGGTCGTACCATATATGTACAGATTCCTCTCTGAGTCTAGTTTTCATAGAAACAAACGGCATCAGTATTGAAGCCCCGTGCAGGGAGATATCCAAGTCGTAATGGGCAAAGGTCAGTGTAGTCGACCCCTGCAACATGGGAGACTTTGGCTAATAAACTGTACTAATTGGCCCGACCAAAAATTCTAGAAAAAAATAAATAGATGGGCACATGAGTCTAGTTTCTGGGAAAAATTACGAAACTGATTTTTGAGTTACGAAACTCAAGATATGATTTTTAAAACGACTAGTACACAGATTGGGCAGTGTCTGGAAAATAAATTTTATAAGGGGTTAAAGTCAGTTAACACCTCGTGTTCGACTCCGGTGTCGGTTTCGGGTTCAGGGTGTTACATTTGATTGGTATCAGAGCTATGGTTTAGTCGGTTCTAGGACTACCATAGCGCGTATGAGTCTAGCTATACATGCCGAATGTTAATGTTTAAATGTGTGATGACTTCTGACGGTTGAAACGTTTTTGTTTTGATTAGTAAATGGACCCCGGTGAAGAAAGAACCCTAGCGGATGACGGTGAGAGCGTAGCGGCTGCTCCTGCACAAGGGACGCCGCCTGTTAACCTCAGTCATCTGTGAATAATCAAGGTGAGGAGGCTAAACAAGCCTTCTTTACCATGATGAATGAGTGGGTCGCGCAATATGCCCGAACCAACCCGGCTGTCCAACAATTCCCAAATTTGAATAATCCACCCCAAGAGCCTGTAATGCCATCAGTCGCTGATCCTGTGAGGCTGAGTAAGCCACCTGTAGACTTGATTAGGAAGCGTGGGGCCGAGGAGTTCAAGGCCATAGTAACTGATGATGCCGAAAGGGCCGAGTTCTGGCTTGATAACACCATTCGGGTGTTCGATGAATTGTCATGCACACCCGACGAATGTCTAAAATGTGCTGTATCTTTGTTGCGAGACTCAGCCTACTATTGGTGGAGGACCTTGATTTCCATAGTCCCGAACGAGCGAGTAACTTGGGACTTCTTTCAAACGGAATTCTGAAAGAAATTTATTAGCCAACGGTTCATTGATCAGAAGCGTAAGGAGTTCTTGGAACTCAAGCAAGGCCGTATGACTGTATCTGAATATGAACATGAATTCGTAAGACTCAGTAGGTATGCCCGAGAGTGTGTAGCTGATGAGGTTGCTATGTGCAAAAGATTCGAGGAAGGATTGAATGAAGATTTAAAGCTACTAATGGGTATTTTGGAAATAAAAGAATTCGTAACACTAGTCGAACGAGCCTGCAAGGCGGAAGAACTTGGAAAGGAGAAGAGGAAGGCTGAATTTGAAGCTAGAGATTATCGTAAAAGATCGACGGGTAAAGCTCCGTTCTCAGCTGTAAAGAAGTTCAGGGACGACATTAATAAGTCGAGGGCGACTGCGGGAATTTCCATCAGGGCAAGACCATCGATGGGCTCCCGAGCTACTTCGGTAGCTAGTGTGGGCAATAATCGTCACGAGAAACCTGAATGTCCCCAATGTGAAAGACGACACCTAGGTGAATGTTGGGGCAAGTCTACTAGCAGGGCCTGTTACGGATGCGGTTCGAAGGACCACTTCATTAGAGATTGCACGGAGCTGGATGAGAAGAATAAGATTCAAGGTGCAAGACCTAGTGGAGTGACATCTAGAGTTAGACCACCGAGAATTTTAGGAGGCAGGGGTGGTAGTCAGAGGGGGGCCTCTGATACGGCCGATCGAGCCGAGAACCGTACTCCTGCTAGAGCATATGCCATTCGCGCACGAGAGGAGGCATCCTCCCCCGACGTCATCACTGGTACCTTCACTCTCTTTGATACTAATGTGATTGCATTGATTGACCCTGGTTCTACTCATTCATATGTATGCGAAACCTTAGCAACCAGTAAGACTCTACCTGTTGAGTCTACTGAGCTCGTAATTCGAGTATCAAACCCTTTGGGTCAATGCGTACTTGTTGATAAAGTGTGTAAGAGATGCCCTCTAATAATCCGAGAATCCTGTTTTCCGGCCGATTTGATGCTTTTGCCGTTCGACGAGTTTGATGTTATTCTTGGTTTGGATTGGTTAACCGCGCATGATGCGGTTTTGAATTGCAAAAGCAAGACTATCGATTTGAGGTGCGCAAATAACGAAATAATCCGAGTTGAGTCTGCGGACTTAAGGGGGTTGCCAGCTGTAATATCAGCAATGTTGGCCCAGAAATATGTAAGGAAAGGGTGCGAAGCATACCTCGCGTATGTACTTGATGACAAGGAGTTAGAAAAGAAACCCGAATCAGTGCCGGTGGTTTGTGAATACCCGGATGTTTTTCCTGAAGAGTTACCGGGTTTGCCACCTGTTCGGGAGGTAGAGTTTGGTATTGAGCTTGTACCTGGAACTACGCCAATTTCGATCGCTCCGTACCGTATGGCACTAACCGAGTTAAAAGAGTTGAAAGCTCAGTTGCAAGAATTAACGGATAGAGGTTTCGCTCGACCGAGTTTCTCACCTTGGGGTGCACTAGTATTGTTCGTGAAAAAGAAGGACGGAACCATGAGGTTGTGCATTGACTATCGTCAACTGAATAAAGTGACGATAAAGAATAAGTATCCGTTACCGCGTATTGATGATCTGTTCGATCAATTAAAGGGAGCATCGGTGTTTTCAAAGATAGATTTGAGATCGGGTTATTATCAGTTGCGGATTCGAGATTCGGACGTACCCAAAACTGCTTTCAGAACGAGGTATGGTCACTACGAGTTCTTAGTGATGCCGTTTGGGCTCACTAATACCCCTGCGGTGTTTATGGATTTGATGAATCGGATCTTCAGGCCGTATTTGGATCGGTTCGTAGTTGTGTTTATTGATGACATCTTGGTCTATTCAAGAGATGAGACCGAACATGCTGAGCATCTGAGGCTAGTGTTGCAAATTTTGCGGGATAAGCAGTTATATGCTAAGTTCAGTAAGTGTGAGTTCTGGTTAAGAGAGGTTAGCTTCTTGGGTCATGTGGTATCCGCATCGGGTATTCGAGTTGACCCGAGCAAAATTTAGCCATACTTAACTGGAAGCCTCCGAGAAATGTTACCGAAGTCCGGAGCTTTCTAGGGCTCGCCGGTTATTACCGACGATTTGTCAAAGGTTTCTCGATGATAGCCACACCAATGACAAAGTTACTTCAAAAGGATGTTAAGTTCGAATGGACGGAGAAATGTCAGAAAAGCTTCGATCAACTGAAAACTCATTTGACTGAAGCTCCAATTTTGGTGCAACCCGAATCGGGTAAAGAGTTTGTCATTTATAGTGACCCATCCCTACTTGGGTTGGGTTGCGTATTGATGCAAGAAGGTCGAGTTGTGGCCTATGCATCGAGACAATTGCAGCCACACGAGAGAAATTATCCGACCCATGATCTCGAACTAGCCGCCATTGTGTTTGCATTGAAAATATGGCGACATTATTTGTTTGGTGAGAAGTGCCATGTGTTTTCGGATCACAAAAGTCTCAAATATTTGATGACTCAACGAGACTTGAATCTGCGACAAAGACGTTGGCTTGAGTTGTTGAAAGATTACGAGCTTGTCATTGATTACCACCCGGGAAAGGCTAATGTGGTTGCGGACGCCTTAAGCCAGAAATCACTGTTTGCTTTGCGAGCGATGAATGTACACTTGTCTGTTCTACCTGACAATGTGTTAGTAGCTGAATTAAAAGCCAAACCATTATTGACTCATCAAATTCGTGAAGCTCAGAAAGTCGATGATGAATTGGTTGCAAAACGAGCTGAGTGTGTTCCGAACAAGGAATCGGAGTTTCAGATTGATGATGATGGTTGTTTGAGGTTTAGAAGTCGTTTGTGTGTTCCAAGGAATTCGGAACTCATTCCGATGATTCTAAACGAAGCCCATTGTAGCCGAATGTCAATTTACCCGGGGAGCACGAAAATGTACAACGACTTGAAACGTCGGTTTTGGTGGCATGGTATGAAACGAGACATTCTGACTTTGTTTCGAGATGTTTAATATGTCAACAAGTGAAAGCGGAACATCAAGTGTCTTCAGGGTTACTTCAGCCGATCATGATACCCGAGTGGAAATGGGACCGAGTCACAATGGACTTTGTGTCCGGACTGCCATTGTCCGTAAGTAAGAAGGATGCGATTTGGGTTGTTGTTGATAGGCTGACTAAGTCGGCTCACTTTATCCCCGTGCGTACGGATCTTTCATTGGATAAACTAGCCGAATTGTATGTCTCTCAGATTGTGAGATTACATGGAGTACCTATTTCTATCGTGTCGGATAGAGATCCGAGATTCACCTCACGATTTTGGAAGAAATTGCAAGAAGCTTTGGGTACCAAGCTGCATTTTAGCACCGCTTTTCACCCCCAAACCGATGGTCAATCCGAGCGGATAATTCAGATACTTGAGGATATGTTGAGATGTTGCATCCTCGAGTTCAGTAGTTCATGGGAACGGTATTTACCTTTGATTGAATTCGCTTACAACAATAGTTTTCGATCAAGTATTAAGATGGCACCTTATGAGGCTTTGTACGGTCGTAAATGTCGTACGCCATTGTTTTGGACCGAGCTTGGTGAAAGTAAAATTTTCGGAGTTGATTTGATTAAAGACGCCGAACAAAAAGTAAAGGTAATCCGCGAAAGTCTGAAGGTAGCCACAGATCGTCAAAAATCGTATGCGGATTTAAAACGAAAGGACATTGAATATCAGGTGGGAGATAAAGTGTTTCTTAAAGTGTCACCTTGGAAGAAGGTACTCAGATTTGGCCGTAAAGGCAAGTTGAGCCTGAGATTCATTGGGCCGTACGAAATTTCCGAATGAGTGGGGCCGGTTGCATATAGATTGATTTTGCCCCCTGAACTTGAAAGGACGCACGATGTCTTCCATGTTTCAATGCTTCGACGTTATAGATCCGATCCGTCACATGTGATTAATCCCTCAGAAGTTGAAATTCAATCTGACTTGAGCTATGAAGAAGAACCGATTCGTATCCTAGCTCGTGAAGTGAAAGAGTTGCGAAATAAAAGGGTTCCGTTGGTTAAGGTGTTGTGGCTCAAACACGGGATCGAGGAAGCAACCTGGGAACCCGAGAGCTCGATGAAAGAACGATATCCAAACCTATTTACCGGTAAGATTTTCGAGGACGAAAATTTCTTAAGTGAGGGAGAGTTGTGACAGCCCAAAATTGACCCTAGTCGGGAAGTGGTTTCGGGACCGCTAAACCGAGTCACCGAAAGGTTTGAATGTGATGTTTATTGTCTAGAATATGTAATCATGAATGTGTGAAAATTTCAAGCTTCAATTTAGTCAATAGGACTTATATGAGAAAATTTTAAAATGTGATAGGTCAATGCATGAGGACCTATTAGTGCATGTGGAAGAAAAAGGGGACTTGCATGTCAAATTCCCCCTCCCTAAATAGTAGTGGCCGGCCATGACAAAGTGGATAGGCAAATGGTGATGGGTAAAACATATTATAAAAAGTTTATGACAACATGTTGTGTTAAGAACAATAAAATATGAGGGGAGTGGGAGGAGAAACCAAAGTTGTTTCATCCTTGCTCCCCCATTTTGCCGAAACTAGAAGAAAAAAAAAAGGCTTCATCCTCTTTGCTCTTCTTGACCGAAAAATCAAAGGAAGAAGAAAGAGTTCTCTTACTTATGTTCGGTTTGGATGAGGATTAAGAAGAGGTAAGTACCTTGAAACCCTTGGAAAATTTTGTATAAAGAAGATGGTTAGTTCAAGTTCTAATCATTCCATGGCTTAAGTTTTGATTGTTAGGAGGTTTGATGTTTGGCCAAGTAGGTTGATTTGAGCTTTCGGTTGTGGTTGTCAAGGGAGGAAATGAGATTTTGTTTGTCTTCAACAATTGGTTGGTAAATAAGTGTTAAATGTGAGAAAATTTCGTTTGGGTAATTGAAATAAATAATTAGAGGCTTAATTATCAAAAGGTTTTGGTTTGATATCATTTTTATAAGCATAATTAGTTCAATTTGATAATAAGGTATGAGGTGATAAGTAAAATTTTCATGGTGGTTTAGGTTTAATGACATTCGGCTATGGATTAAAAGTGTTAGCTAATTCGGCATGAGAGTATAAATGTTAATCACTTTACATTTGAAGCCTTGAAGAATAGGTTGTGGAATATTAAAGTGTTGAAGGTTAAATCTTTAAGCTTGGTTAATTTGGACATTCGGCTATTCTTATGACATTAGATACAAGGGTATGAAAGGTTATATATATATAAGTTTAATTTATTCATGGTAACTTGGCATGTGGATTGGATATATGTTAGTTAATACATGCATTTGGAAGTGATGTGTTTAATAATTAGGTATACGGTTTGGTTTCATTATTGAGTATAAGGGTTAAGTGTTTTAAATTGCCTTTGATGTATACATGTTTATATTGAAATATTAAGGCTATGATAGCCAATTGAGGGTTTCGGCCAAAATATTCAAATAGATTGGTGTGAATGTTTGAGTGATGAATTTGACTCTTGTGTCGAGTTGGGATGATATGTGTATTTTTATAAATAACTAGCAAGGTAATTAAACTAGTTGATTTATTTATTTAAGCTCAAGAACCTAAAGGAGAGGCGTCCAACAAGGGGAAATCGAAGGTCATCGAGTAGCCGACTCGGAATTATTTTACCCAACATAAAGTAAGTCATTAAGCATGTAGTTGGTATTATTTCAAATGGTCATAATGTTTATGTATTGATGCTGAATGGAATGAATAAATATACATATATATATGCATGTACGTATGTGATGATGAAATTGTTGAATGAAAAGAAAAGAGGTAAGATGTACTGAGTTGTTGATCTCGGCACTAAACGTGCGGGTATAACCATTTATGACCATGAGATTGGCGCTAAGTGCGCGGGATTAAATTGTACAGCACTAAGTGTGCGATTTGACTATGTTGCACTAAGTGTGCGAAATGAATATGATGCACTAAGTGTGCGAATTGACCATGCGGCACTAAGTGTGCGAGTTTGACCATGTAGCACTAAGTGTGCGATTTGATTACGTTGCACTAAGTGTGCGAGTTGATTATATAGCACTGAGTGTGCGGACTCAATATACATTCGTGAATCATTATGGACACTATGTGTGCGACACTATTGAGTCGATCGCGGACAGCGGATCGGGTAAGTGTCTTGAGTACATGGCTAATAGGTGCTATGCTTATACTTGGTGTTGAGCTCGGTAAGTTTGAACCTATGTGACAAATATACTTGAAGTCACGTACATAAAATTTATCGTAGGATGGGTGAAAGGCCGTTTAGTCATTTGATTGTAACTAAAATAAATTGATTTATGAAAATGCTTCAATGTCCTATTGATGAGTATATGGAATGTGAATGCATGAATTGATATGAAATTGAATCGATAGGTTGGAGGAACTATGGTATGGTTCGGTATGGATGGAGTAAATTGTCTCGTTCCATTTTGTTTCCTCTTGTGATAATGTTATTGATGGATGGTAGTGCATTGCTTATGACTTACTGAGTTATAAACTCACTCGGTGTTTCCTTGTCACCCATTATAGGTTGCTTGGACTCATCTATTTTTGCGGGGTCAGGCCGTCATCGAAGTCATCACACCGGATAGCAAGTTTTGGTACTTTCTTCTTAGTTGGCTTAGAAGAACATTTTGGCATGTATAAGCTATTACGTTGTGTTTGAACTTTGGCATGTAAACTTTAAGCCATGCGAAAATGGCACGAATGTTCGATTGAGTTGGATCAAGGGTAGGCATGAAATGGACCTAGTTACTTTCGTAACAGATGCTGGCAGCAGCAGTGTCATGAGATTGAAAAATCACTAAAAATAGTAGGAGTGGAATTAATTGATGAATAAATTATGTAATCGAAGCTCGATGAGTCTGTTTTCATGAGGAAGTAACGAAAAGATCATATGGGCAGTATATTAAGAGATAATCAGATTTTTGTGGGACAGGGCCAGAACGGTTTCTGGACTCCCTGCTCCGACTTTGGAAATTCATTATAAATTAACCAGAGATAATTAGGGGTCGTACCATATATGTACAGATTCCTCTCTGAGTCTAGTTTTCATAGAAATAAACGGCATCAGTATTGAAGCCCCGTGCAGGGAGATATCCAAGTCGTAATGGGCAAAGGTCAGTGTAGTCGACCCCTGCAACATGGGAGACTTTGGCTAATAAACTGTACTAATTGTCCCGACCAAAAATTCTAGAAAAAAATACATAGATGGGCACATGAGTCTAGTTTCTGGGAAAAATTACGAAACTGATTTTCGAGTTACGAAACTCAAGATATGATTTTTAAAACGACTAGTACACAGATTGGGCAGTGTCTGGAAAATAAATTTTATAAGGGGTTAAAGTCAGTTAACACCTCGTGTTCGACTCCGGTGTCGGTTTCGGGTTCGGGGTGTTACAACACATCCCTAACCATTTAGAAAAGCATCACTATACACCACAAATTCTTTACCTGATTCGGGTTGTATCAACACTGGTGCTTCAGTTAATAACTTTTTCAATTCTTCGAAACTCTGTTGACATTCTTCCGTCCATTCAAATTTAACATCCTTTCGGAGTAGTCTAGTCATAGGAGCCGCAATTATAGAAAGTCCATTTACAAACCGCCGAGAATACCCAGCTAGCCCCAAGAAACTTCTAACTTCAGTTACATTTTTCGGTGGTTTCCAATCAACAATGGCTGAAATTTTACTAGGATCAACCCATATACCATCACCTGAAACAATATGACCCAAAAATCCAACTTCCCGTAGGCAAAATTCACTTTTACTAAACTTATCATACAGCTGTTTATCTCTCAAAGTTTGCAAAACTATCCTCAAATGCTTAGCATGCTCTGTATCATCTTTTGAATAAATTAAAATATCATCTATAAACACCACAACAAATTTGTCCAAATATGGCCGAAATATGCAATTCATTAAATCCATAAACACAGCAGGAGCATTTGTCAACCCGAATGGCATAACTAAAAATTCATAATGACCATACCTTGTTCTAAAAGCAGTTTTAGGTACATCCGACTCCTTTACCCGCAGTTGGTAATACCCAGATCTCAAGTCAATCTTTGAAAACCATGTCGCTCATTTTAGCTGATCAAACAAATCATCAATTCTTGGCAACGGATACTTGTTTTTGATTGTCACCTTGTTTAACTGGCGATAATCAACACATAATCTCATAGAACCATCCTTCTTTTTCACAAATAACACGGGAGCACCCCAAGGTGAAAAACTCGGTCTCACAAAGCCTTTATCAGTCAACTCTTGCAACTGCGACTTTAATTCTTTCAACTCTGTTGGTGCCATTCTATATGGAGCAATCGAGATCGGAGCTGTTCCCGGTATCAAATCAATACCAAATTCTACTTCCCTGACTAGAGGCAAACCCGGCAATTCTTCTGGAAATACATCCGCAAATTCACACACAACCGGCACTGATTCAACTTTCTTTTCAACTTCTTTTGTATTAATTACATACGCCAAATAAGCTTCATAACCCTTTCTCAGATATCTTTGAGCCGACATTGAAGAAATCACACTAGGCAATGCCTCTGATTTATCTGATTCAACCCGCAGAGTTTCACCATTTTCACACTTTAATTCTATAACCTTTTCTTTGCAATTTACTATAGCATCATGCAATGTCAACCAATCCATACCCAAAATAACATCAAATTCATCAAACGGCAACAACATCAAGTCGGCCGGAAAGTAATGATCCCGAATCATTAAAGGACATTTCTTACATACTTTATCAACAGTCACACATTTGCCTAACGGATTCGACACTCTAATCATAAATTTTGTATTCTCAATAGGTATATTTATACTAGACACCAATTTCATGCACACATATGAATGAGTAGAACCGGGATTAATCAAAGCAATAACATTAACATTATAGAGGGAAAATGTACCGGTAATCACATCAGGTGAGGAAGCATCTTCACGCGCTTTAATAGCATAAGTTCTAGCCGAAGCCCTTCCTTCAGGTCTAACCGGTGCATCCCTGGTTACATTCTTACTGCTTGCTTCGCTCTCAGCTTTTCTTGGATATCTTCCTCTCGAATCCATCCCACTTGTTTTTGTATTCTGAAATTTTTCTTTTTCATCTCTCTCTGGGCAGTCTCTAATAAAATGATCCGGAGAACCACATCGAAAACATTCATTTGCTCTATACGGACCAAAATGATTTCTACCACACCGCTGGCACTCAGGTTTAACAAATCTCGAGTTCCCTACACTGGCTGCCGAATTAGTCTGGGATTTAGGACCCACATTTTGCTTCCTATAATTCCCATATGATTGCCCAGCTAAAGCTTGGGAACGAGGATTCATATTCCTTGACTTTCCAGGTTGCTGTGACAATGAACTACTCATCGGTCTTTTCTTCCAATTTCTAGTTTCAGCCTCTACCTTTTTCTTTTCTTTAAGTAATTCTTCGGCCTTACAAGCTCGATCAACCAATACTACCATTTCTTTTAGTTCAAGGATCCCGACAAATACTTTAATGTCTTCGTTGAGCCCGTCTTCAAATCGTCGGCACATCTTGGCTTCTGTAGGAACATATTCCCTGGCATACTTACTTAATCGAACAAACTCTCTTTCATACTCTGTAACCGTCATATTACCTTGCTTCAGCTCAAGAAATTCTTTACGCTTCTGATCAATAAATCTTTCACTAATATATTTCTTCTGAAACTCTTCTTGAAAAAATTCTCAGGTTACCCTCTCTTTCGGTACCACTGAAATCAAAGTCTTCCACCAATTATAGGCTGAATCTCTCAACAAAGATGTAGCACATTTCAAACATTCTTTAGGTGTACAAGATAATTCATCAAATACCCGGATAAAATTCTCAAGCCAGAACTCTACTTTCTCGGCATCATCATCAATATTTGCTTTAAATTCTTCGGCCCCTTGCTTGCGAATTCTATCAACTGGAGTTCTGTGAAATTTCATCAGATCCATACCTTGAGGCATCGGGGGTACAGGTTGAGGAATTGGGGGAGGTGGGGGAGGTCGTACATTTGGGTTCGTACGAACGAACTCAGTGTACCATGCACTCATCATTTGGAGAAAGGCTTCTCGATCCCTTTCTCCTCCTCCCTGACCAACAATAGGAGGTGGATTTTCAGTCGGCGCTGCTCCTTCAGCCGGAGCTGGCGCATTACTCTCTACTTCATCTGCCACAGCTAGATCGGGATCCATTTACTATATAAAAAAACCATCTAAAAAGGTCAGAAGTCGTCACACTATCACAATTTATACATATGGCATGTATAGCAAAATTCGTACATACAACACGTAGTCCGAGAACTGACTAAACCTGCTCTGATACCACTAAATGTAACGCCCCCACGCCCGAGACCGTCGTCGGAGTCGAGTATGAGGTGTTACTAAGCTTAATTTAACATATTTAGAACTTTGGATTATTTATTTCTACATTCGCAGCTTTTAAGCTACTTGCATCACAGTCAAAAGAAAAATCATATCTCGAGTTACGAAACTCAAAATCAAGATCCGTAAATTTTTCCTGAATCTAGACTAATATACCTATCTAATAATTTTTTTATAGAATTTTTGGTTGGGCCATTTAGTACAGTTTATTAGTTAAATTTACCCCTATTTCAGGACTTGACTGGTCTGACCTCTGTTTACTACGAACCACATTTCTCTCTGTAAAAAATTCATATGAATATGAGGTTTATTTCTCCTGAAACTAGACTCAATAAGGATTCTGAGAATATAAAATAAACTACCTAATTAAATCTTTACAATTTATGGTGAATTTCTAAAGTTGAAATAGGGGATTCAGAAACTGCTATGACCCTGTTTCACTAAAATTCAAATATCTTCTAACATATAATTCCTTTACCTGTTTCATTTTTTCATGTGAAACTAGACATAATAAGATTAAATTTGATATGTAGTCCATCACCAAATTCAATTTCTATGATTTTTAGTAAATTTTCAAACTCGCGTCAGTGTTGCTGCAGTATCCTGTTTATGGCAAATTTCATCCCTTTTGATGAGTTTTTATACACTAAGTATCTTATTAATTTTCCTTATCATCAAACATAATCTAAACTAACCATTTTCATAATTTATCATTATCAAACATTTCCTCAACCATTCCATTACCATACCATAAGATCATTTACACAAAATAGATATATTGCTATACATGCCATACTTAAATTTACAAGCCATTTACCAAAGTCTTCCGGATAGTGTGACTGAGCCTTCGACCTATCCCGACTCCTGAGCTGGCTTGTCCAAAACTACAATGAGTAAGAAGGAGGGAGTAAGCATAAATGCTTAGTAAGTTCATATGCAAATAATAAGTAACATAACAAACAGTTATACCAATCAACATTAGCATACATCACTAAAACACATATCACATTTCTGATCATTTTCATCATCTTATTACCTTATAGTGGTTGTATCAATACTCAACCCGAGGGTTAAATACATACCTATCCAAAATATCCATTTCACATCACTCACCAATACTTCTCTTTACATCTCGAATATTCCTCCATTGAGTAGAACTTTACCCGTTGAACACATCGGAATATAATTCGGATACATGGATAACTTGCATATAAGTGCCACATATTCAATCAAGCAATCATGTAACCCGCCCATAAGCGAACTCGGACTCAACTCAACGAACTCGGGCGTTCGCATCCATAAGTGAACTCGGACTCAACTCAACGGGTTCGGATGCCTAGTTACATCTCACGAACTCGGACTCAACTCAACGAGTTCGGACATTCGCATCCATAAATGAACTCGGACTCAACTCAACGAGTTCGGATGCTCAACCATCCTAGTGACATGTCACTTGTATCCTAATCTATTCCTAAGGTTCAAACGGGATTTTTCTCGAACACTTATCCTTGCCGTCTTCCGTAGAATGCCGAAATCAATACTCGGTAACAATTATATTTAACAAGTAGCTCACATAATTTACATATTATTTGAAATTAACCACAAAGCATACATTTCATAATGAAATTCAGCATAACACATAATTAATATCAATAACTTAAAAATAACAATTATGCTACATTATTTACACATGAACTTACCTTGGTACCAAATACAAGGATTTTGCAATCTAGTCCACAATCTTTTCTTTTCCTCGATTGAGGTCGATTCCACGTCTTTCTTGATCTAAAATAACACATTTATCTTATTTAATACTCACATTATCAAATTAATCCTTAACTCAAATTTTGGAAAAATTACAATTTTACCCCTAAACTTTTTCATATTTACATTTTTCCCCTAGGCTCGGGATTAAACTTTATTCCTTATTCTTATGTTTTACAACATGCTGATCACTTTTCTCTTCTATGGCAACATCAAATTCTCACTCTAACATGTACTTGTGACTATTAGGTATTTTTACCGATTAAGCCCTTTTACTCGTTTTTGCTTAAAATCGAGTAGTACAAGTTGTCTAACATAATTTAAAACTTCATATTCTATTATAAAACATCAAAATACACAAATTTCACCTATGGGTATTTTTCCAAATATAAACCCTAGGTTAAATTATTGCTAACATAAGCTTTATCGAGTTACCGGGATCTCAAAAACGTAAAAATCATTAAAAACGGGGCTTGGAATCACTTACTATGGAGCTTGGAAGCTTGAAACAAACCCTAGCTATGGAGAACCCTTGAAATTTCGGCCTAATGAAGAAGATGGACGAAAATTGGCTTTTAATTTTGTTTTTAATTCATTTTAATAACTAAATGACCAAAACACCCTTACTACTAAACTTTCCAAAAATTCCTTCCTTATCCTAATTTTGTCCATGAACTTAAAATTGGTCAAATTGATATTTAAGACCTCCTCATTAATATTCCAAAACAATTTCATACTAAAACTTCTAAATGCAAGTTTTACAACTTATTCGATTTAGTCCCTACTTTCAATTTAAGCACTTTAGGCATAGAATTTCATCACGAAATTTTCACACAATCATGTAATCATATCATAATCATCAAAATAATTACAAAATAATTATTTCTATCTCAGATTTGTGGTCACGAAACCACTATTCCGATTATGCCCTAATTCAGGATATTACATGGTTGGTGGGTTGAGTAGTCTCTCCAAATGGGCTTGCATATGTTATTGATGTTGCATGTATTTTGAAATGGGCCTATAGGCCATACTGTTATCTGAATAAGGGGCTAAGGCCCAGTTTATTGTAATCTGAAAAGGGCTCTGGTCCAGTACCACTGTTACCTGAATGGGCTTAGGCCCAATAGGCTTGAGCTGCTTGGGCTTTGAATGGGTTTTCTTTACACACTGAGTTTCCCCAAACTCACCCCTTTTATTTTCATCCACGTAGGAAATCCCCAACCATAGTGGGCTTGGAGCTGTGAGGGAATTCGGAGTGGCCACCCGTTTTGAAAGTTTGATTTTCTTCTGGTGAACTGGACATCCTTTTATTTACGTTTGAAGTTTTGGGTTTTTAAATGTAATAAGGCCACTTAATTATTTTTGATGGTTTTAATATGTATTACTAAGATAGGTATTACTTATTTTAACTGTTGAAATTGGATAGCTTTAGGGCGCGTTTTCAAAAACAACAAATGATTTCAAAATAACCCGACAACAAGCAAAGCTTCCGCAATGAAAGTATTTTCCAAAATTAATCACTTTTCCTAAAAATGACTTAATCAAATCGGTTTCCTAGAAATATCCATGACGTTAAGGTGTGGCAATGGCGGTATGCATGTCTAGGATTGGATCCGAAGGGAGCTTGGTACTTAAGCAGTCTGATGCACTCACGACCTCTTTTCCGGTTTCCTACCTGGTGCACATCTTCCATTCACTTTAACCTATAATGAAATTATATTTTAAAACACTAAGTAAGTTTTTCTGGATCAACAATATAAAATGTTTTGAACGCTTCGATGTGGCATGTCGGATCCGGTCATAACGTTTGGGCCGGGTTTGGGGTGCTACATTATACATATGAGATAAATCTATTTAAGTGAGGGGAGGTTGAAACCGTTGGCAACGTCCCTTATTTCAACTTTGAAAAGATTGTTAAGAATTGTATAAAATGAATTAGAGGATAATCCTTATACATATAAACAACTTATCAAGTTTAGTTTTTAACTAAATAAACGGTGAATTCATCCGAATTATATTTTGAGATTAAAATATATTTGAGTGAAGAGAGGTCAGAGTTGTTTGGTAGCAGCTTTGTGTTGGAAAAACGGGTTTGGAAAACGTAGCGGAAAATAAATTTAGCGAAAAACTAGAGTTTTGAAATTTTTCCAAAACAAGATCTTGGTTGTAATATCTAAAGTAATAAACACTTAATCAAGATGTACATTTTTTATTTGTCTAGGATGAGTGCTTAGAACGAGTAGTCTTCTCTGCTATCCTCAAGCTCACGTCTGCCGAGTGTGGACTCGCTTCGAATCAGAAAAATTTTCGCAAAAATTGCCAGTGGGGTAATTTTGCAATTTCTTTAAACTTTTGGGTCAAATTGTAAATCAAAAAAATATCCCTGGAAATTTTCTGGAATAATCTCTTCAAAGAATTTTCTCTCTACAACTTTCTCTTAAATTCAAATGTGTGTAAATAATGACCCAAGACTTTTTTTTATATAAGAAGAGTTTAGAGAGTTCAACTATGATTAAACTTAATCACTTTAATATTAAATTTAATCTAATATTTATAAATCTTATTAAAATAATAGAATGTTTATCTACAAAATAAGTATTTAATTTAATTTAATATTAAGATAATCACTTTAATATTAAATTAATCAAATACTATTTAGATAAGTATTAAATTTAATTTAATATTAAACTATTAAAATAATATTATTTTTGAAATAATTAATCTAAAATTAAATTCTCTGATGGAATTCTAGTAAGAATGTAACACTTCTACTACTCAACCATCGACGACCAACCGCCATTAGCCACCGGGACGCCGACATCGCAGCCACCGACACTGCCATGTTCGGTGATGCAGGTGCGAAACCCTTACGGCACCCTGAGCCAGTTCGACTGTTGCCAGTTTGATCCAGGTCAGTGACGACCCAATCGGTCCATGTTAGTGATGACCCAGCAGTCCGGTCTAGCCATTGGTTGAACCGTCGGCCTACTTTCACATATCAGGCTCAGTTCGACCAGTTTTTGGTTCTTAGTCTCGGTTTTAGTCTTATGGACCCAATTTATGATCTCAGGTCTAATTTTCAAGTTCAATTACTCACTGGGCCAATTGTTTGGCTTGAAAATTAACTTTCAAAAATATCATATTAATTTTAATTTATTTGATTAATTTAATTTTACTTAATCAAAATTAATTTCTTCAAAAATCACTTAGATTTTCCAAATTAATTTTTCAAGAAAATTCTTTAATCAAAGTCTCTAGTTGAACGATTCTCACAAGCACCTAATTTAATTCCACATTGAATAAATCGACTCAATTAAATTATTTTCACAATCATAGAATTTTTTCTAATTCAAACGCAGTCCGATTGAGCTTTTGTTGAGCTAATGGAATGACCAATCGGACATATACAATTAGGCTCTAGTGATTACAATTATGTCAAGAAGCATCGTTCTGATAATGTGCAATTACTTAATCATGGAGTCAGTCCACAAGAAGTACCATGATTGAAAATTCCTTATTGTATACTCTTTACGAAAGTAATTCATCCAACTGCTTTGTCCAATGACCTTATCATTTGTGTGTTACCCTTATATGATATCTTTGATTCCTTTGAGTTAAATCTATTCACTCAATATAATCCTATTGTATCTCATTGTCACCATTGTATCTTATTAATTATTAATATGATCATTGTCAATAAATAATTGTGATAAATTGCTCGTTCGAGAACAAGCAACCCATGGCCACGTTCCATATTTATCAATCCACACAATGCAAATGAGAGGATATCATTAACTCTTTAATTGAGCTATGAATTTCACTATTGCTAGTAAAGCCATGCCATACACAAGTCATGTACCTAACATACCGGCTATGGGCTCGATCATCTTTAGAGCATAAGCCTCCACTTATATCAAAGTACATGAGTTGCATGCGCATGGTCAATGACTAACTCAGGATTTAGGTAAATCACATCATGAATGTCACAAGTGAATTAATTCACAAACAGATTCAAAATTAATTCATCTTGGGTTCAGTCCAATGTATCATTCGACCAATGAATACATCTATGTCTCTACTCGTGGAGTCAATTGCTCCGATAGCCAAGACTAGCTATCTCCCCAATTGGAATTGTAAACAACAGAATAATCCTTCTCAGTATCTGAATCAAATGCTCACTTTGATTCTTTTACGGGATTACAGACTCATTTAGATTATCTACTAAAGTAAGTTGTCTTTCTCGCAATGTACACGTTCTTTTCAATGTTACTTATCTTCAGTTTGAACTTTAGACAATCAATGAGTTAATATTTGCTTGTCACAATTTCGCTATGCATGCAAAATATAAAAGACATAAATACAAAAGAAATAATAGTGAAATGTAAAATTAACTTTATTTATTCATCATTTAAATAAACAGAAAATAGTTACATGTTTACTTAATATGGGCACATTTCCCAACACTTTGTACTAAATTTAAAAATTTGTTGGCATGTGTGTACAAAAAAATAAATTCTGAAACATTTATAGTAGAAAGGATTAAAAGTCTAGTTTCTAAAACATCAAATGGATCTTGATCTTGATTTTGAATTTAATTTTTTTGGATTGAGAAATAAATTGTTTAATGACTCCTACTCAAGTATACAATTCTATTTTGAAAGACTAAATTTTGCTAAATATAAATATATTAGATCATAATGACCCTTCGTGGAAATGATTATAAAAAATTAATAAATAAATGAAATTGTTACTTTTCGTTTATGGAAATCATAGTATAAAAGATTTGAACATGATTATAAGGCTTATATAAATATAATAATTTGAATGTATATATGAGAGCACTTGGGTGCCTATGTGTGGAGTTAGGCATAGAATCGCCTAATTATACTTCAAACTATATGAACTTGGAAAAAGTTTTTTTTTTTTAAATAGATGCATTGATGGTTTATACGGATATATGATATGTGTCATGATTATAATTTGTCTTATTAGACTTAATGAATTTAGGATACGGTTGACATTCCATTTAAGGTTTATAGTCCATTCGAAGTTCTATATTTAAAGTTTTGTTGCCTTCGGGCTTTGCACATATTATGTGCTTTATATGTTGCCTTCAGGGTATGCAGTTACATTCATATTTTGAAGCCTTCGGTACTCTCTTTAGTATGGTGTAATTTATGCTTTTTTTTTAACTTATTGGTGTGGTAAAGGGTTGTGCTGTGATACTATATGATTTTACCCTTCGATGCTTTTTGGTGTAGTGGAGGAGTCTCACGTATCCAAGTCGTTTTTCTAGAGTTTACTAAAGGCATAAAACAAAAAAAATGTTGATAATGTTACTTGCTCATGAATGTTAATTATTTTATATAAAAGAAATTTTATGCACTAAAAGTCTTGATCTAAACGAGATAAAAAGGAAGTAAAAGAGAAAGTAAGCTAATAAGAATTTACTATGAAAATGAGTTCTAAAAGTGTGGTCTAGTGAACTCTCCTTAAATGCCATAAAGGGGATTATGTATGAACATGTTAAGCAAATATGAACTTTTTATAAGAATATTAAACAGAAAAGTCATAATGTGAATTGGCAAATAGACCATCAAAATGTAAGCTAAGCCCAATAAGTAAATTAATTTAACAAATTAGTTAATGGCACCAAAATTATGATTTAAACGAAATTTTATGGCATGGCTCAACACAAGTAAAGAATAGGATAAATAGGTTTATCCATAGTTACTTACTGAGCTTATCGAGCTCAGGCATTAGTTGTTTAAACATGTAAGTATAACTTACCGAGAAACAATGATGTCAACTTATGAGCATCGCATCACCCATCGAGCTTTTAAGGTTGTATCTCAAGTGTTCAAATGTCATTTTTAATTATTTATTGGCATGTATATAAAGACTTAGATTGAAGTGGAAAATATAATGTCGAATGGCAAGTTTAAATAATTTTTAATTTTCTTAAATCAATGTTTATGCCTTTCCATTTTTTTAATGTGTTTATGCTATGTATTTGGGCCTAAATGAGTTTAAATTTTGTTTAAAATATTTTCTTTAATGATTGAAATGATATAATGATTATTAGACATGTTTTAGAGTGTTTTGGAGACTACTTTTTAGCTTCAGAGGCCTAAGGTCCGATACCCTTGCCATAGGCATCGAATTGGAGCAACTCAGTAGCTAAAATGCTATATTACAGGGGCTAAGTACCAATACCTCGTCACTTGGACAAGGTCCATGCATTGTTTTGGCCGTTTTGAGCCCTTCGAAGCTCATACTTGACCTTGGGCACATTTGATAACTCGAAAAATATTTCTAAATGATTTTAAGTTGACTTTAAAGCTTTAAAAATATTTTTATATTTATTTTATAATTTTATTTAAATTATTTAAAGTTTTAAACTTTGATAAAACTTCTATTACCTTTGACTTTATTTTAAGTTAATGAGTTTCGAACAATTATTTTACGGTTTAGATGTGCCCCATAAATATTTAATGAATTAAAATAATTTCTAATCATATTGGATTCTTAATCATAGCCCATTTCAAAATCCAAAGCCCACAAATCCATACCCATCATCATTTGACCATCATCATAACAAAACCAATCCGCATTAAAACTAATAAAACTATTGGCGACCAAATAAGTAAGAAAAAAATTAAATTTTTTTTAAAAATTACAAATTTAATTTTTATACTTTAATTTGATTAATTTTAATTTTTTACTAATTGAATTGATCAATTTTAATCCTTATACTTTTGAAATTTAAAATTTTAATTCTAACTCAAATAATTACAATTAAATCTATTTGGTTAAATTCAAATACTTATAATGTATTATACTTGCAATTGTTGATTTGGTCCTTATTCTTTAATTGAGTGATTCTAATTCACTATTCATTCTAATTCATTATACATTTTAAATTTTAAAATTTCAAAGATTATATTAAAAATAAGTAAAGATTATATTAATATTAATTAAAACTTGAAAAAACACATATCTTACAACCAATAAAAATATTTCAAATTAATAAAAATAAAATTAATTATAATTAAAATATTTAATTCTAAAAATATTCAAAGAAATAATATTTAAGAAATAATAGTTAATTTTAGAAATATTTGGTTTACACTTTTATATAATAATAGGGATAAATTTTAAAACTATACTAGAATTTTAATTTAATATACAATTTTCTATATTAATTTTGATTTTGAGTACTTTTATACATTAATTTTTTTATTTGAATCGATTCTTATAAATTAGTTACATAATTATTAATGTAATATTATTTTATATTTATTTACTACATATCCAAATATTATCTATCTATTTTTCAAATACTTATAATTGAATTAAAACTAAAGTTTTATGTAACCTTTTCAATTACAATCAAACTAATTACATATTTAATCAAAATTGACACATAATTTTGAGATTTATTTCAATAATATAATGTAATGTAGTATTGATTGATTGATTATATAATTCTGCTCTCCAGATCTTGATCTCCTTCTCTACACCCCTCAAAACCCCTTCAATTCTTCCCTCTTTTCTTCCCCTGTTTAATATATTCTGTTTTCTCGTTACCCTCTTCAACAGAAGTTTCATATTGTTTCATTGCAGCTATGTTGTTGAAAGTTGCTCCAGCTTTTTCTTTGGTAAATTCTCAGGTGGAACCTCAGAGTCTTCCCTTGTTTTCCTCCGTTCCTTCAGCTCAATCTGCTTCTTCATTTCTTCGGCTTTCTTCTCCAAGCAATGGAGTTGGGTCTGCTGTAGTTTTTGCAAGCAAGGGATCCGAGAACAAGCCGCTAACCGGTGTTGTTTTTGAGCCCTTTGAGGAAGTGAAGAAAGAGCTTAATCTTGTCCCCACTCTGCCTCAAGTCTCTTTGGCTCGTCAAAAGTTTAGTGAGGAGTGTGAAGCTGCTATCAACCAACAAATCAAGTGAATTTTTTTTTATTTTTTTTGTAGATCTTTAAGTCAAATCTATATTAAAAAAATGGGTTTTTATTTTCATTTTTTTATCGCGTCAGCTTTAAGATTCTTGAAAAAGACAGTTCTTTTTGTGTGAGGAAAAAGTAGATTATTCATGTTTTTCCTTATTTCTTTTGGAAACAGGAATTATCCTCAAGATTCTTTTTTAGTTGTTTTTAAGAATAAATTATTAATGGATCTCTTAGATTTATGCTTAATGTAAACATGAATCTAGGCATATGTCTGATGGCTATGGATTTTATTGATGAGTTGCTGGTTTGGCTGCGTTTTACTTTGTTAATTACTTGTTTATGCCTATGTTCTGATGGTTTTCTATGTTCCTTCTATAATATTTTGGTGGGATGACAGTGTTGAATCCAGTATCTCCTATGGGTACCATGCTATGTTTGCCTACTTCGACCGGGACAACGTTGCGCTCGAGGGTTTTGCCAAGCAATTCTCTGTTTTGATTTCACTGAACATTTCTGATACCATTTGTGTGTGTGTGTTGAGCTAATTTCGGGCTTTTTATTTAACAGGTTCTTCAATGAATTGAGTTTAAGAGACAGAGGGCAGGTTGAGAAATTGATGAGATACCAGGTTCTGATTTATGCTGTCTTTTGCTTTTTGGTTATGTTTTCCGTTTAATATAATTTCGGCCATCTCTGTGATTGTTTGCCTTGTTTGCATTTGTTTACTGTTATCAGAACAAAAGAGGTGGAAGAGTGCAGCTGCTGGAAATCTCGTTGCCCCTCTCGGAGTTTGATCATGGCGTGAAGGGACATGCATTGCATGGTGAGTTGAAATTATTAGAGCTTAGAAATCTACATGAACAAAGCAATGAGACTTGATACATGTTGCAGTAATGGAAATATTTAGTGAATTTGTATGGCTGCTATGTTGCTTCCAAGATTCATCTATTTTGAAATTTCCAAGTCCGATGGAACTTTTAAAATTTTGAATTAGTCATGCAGCATTTTGTTAAATTCATGATAATGCCGAGTATAAGCGTTAGATGATAGCATTTTTTGTGGATTGCATTGAATTCCTTGGTTTAGCTATGGAGTTTGCCTTGTCAATGGAGAAAATAGCAAATGCGAGGCTCTTGCACGTGCACAGAGTAAGACTTTCTTGCCTCTCGTTTTTATGAAATCACCATGATAAAATAATCATGTTAAACAGCCATTTTACTATTTACAATCTAGCAAACAGCTGTTTTTAAAACTAACCTTCTAAGCTTTGGCGAACAGATAGCTTTGCGGAACCATGATGCGCAGCTGGCAGATTTCGTTGAAAGCGAATTCTTATCTATGCAGGTAAAATACAATATTGTTTGCATTCCACGGATATGCCCCTAAGTTACATCTGAAACCAATTTCTCATAGTACTGTTCCTTGCTTACTTTGTTTAGGTGGAGGCCATCAAGAAAATAGCTGAACATGTGTCTCAGTTGAGAAGAGTGGGCGCTGGACATGGTATGAATTTAAGGGTCTGTTTGATAGGGGGAAAATATTTTCCGGAATTGATTTTCCCCATTTTCCGGTGTTTGATTGGAGGAAAATATTTTCCACACGTAAAATCAATTACAAACACGGGAAAAAGAAGCCTTTAATTTTGGAAAATGTCTTACCGATTTGGAATCAGTAAGACATTTTCCGATTTTTCCAGCGTTCTCCCTTCTCTACACTCTTGTTCTCCCTTCTCCTCTCTACACTGATCTGGTTTCGTTCTCCCGTTCGTTCTCCCTTCTCCCTTTCGTTCTCCCTTGATTTGGTTTCGGGCTCCTTTTCCCCCTTGATTTCTTCTTCTTTTTATAAATTGATTTGGGGATTTTCTGCTTGTTTTTGTCTGAGATCTTGCTTGGGTTTTCTGCTAGTTTGGCTTGTCTTGGGCAGACTTTCTTCACAGACTTGCTTTAGAAAGGTATATTTTCTTCTCCATAGTTTTGTGAATCGGTTTCTTGTCCATAGTTAGAAAGATTTTGGCCCCTGTTTATGTTAAATGTCACCTCTTCTCTCACTGATCTGTGCGTGCTTTTTTTGTTTGATTTTAAGTGTATTTTTTAGCAGATCGAAGCTTGTTTCGCTATTTTTTATCAAAGTGTTTTTTTTCTTTTAATTTTCGGTTTTTGATCGAAATTCTGTGTTTTTCTGTTTGTTTGTCACTATCTCGTTTACTGACTGTTCATGCAATTCTTAAAGAGTATTATATCATAATGGATTCTTTTTAAGTCTCTGTTTGGTTGATAGGAAAATTCTAGAATTATATGAAAAAAGAAATGCAAATTTAAGTTTCGTTCAGAAAATGATTTCTACTTCGATTTTGTTTTATTATTCTGTTTTGCACGTTCTATTTCGTGCAATGCTTCATCGTATCCATATTATGTTACTCGTACTCAGATTTGTATATATGTATATGCATCTGATAATAATATGTTCAAAGAATTACAACATTTGATGTTGAAGAACAAGAAATTAGCTTCTTCATTTTCTTTTTTTTTTTTTTGGTTTAAGTGATTCTGTTTTAAGTATATGTTTTACCTTCTGCAGCCATTTCATATCTTTCAAGCCTTCCCTCCCAAAGCAGGCCAAGGTGAGGATCTTTGACTGGTTGTGAAAAGTGAAAGAAAAACTGGTAAATGATTCTTGTTATGCTTTAAGTCTAGCATTACGTAAGCAGGGTTTGTGGTTCATGTTTTTAAGTATCTGCTTTACCTTTGTTCTCCAGAGTAGTTGAATATTTGTTTCACAGCTACATATATAGGAATTTGTGGTTCATGTTTTTAAGTATCTGTCTTACCTTCTGCTGCCATTTCATATCTTTCAAGCCTTCCCTCACAAAGCAGGCCAAGGTGAGGATCTTTGACTGGTTGTGAGAAGTGAAAGAAAAGCTGGTAAATGGAACTTGCATTTGTGCCGTAGAGCCTCATTTGGAGGCATAGCTTTTAACACGCTCTTATATAGAAAATAGTCATAATTGAGCATAATGCAATTTCAGTTCAATATTTCATTTCATTTATCAAGGTTTCAGTTTCGTATATGGCGGTGCTGCATTGTTGATATTATCCCAATTAAGAGATATTATTCCAATGATGCTAAAAGAGAATGGGGTAGAGCTAACAAGAACAAATTCATAGCATGTGGATGGTTTTAAATAGTTGTGCAAACACTTTGAGTGTAAAACTGCTTCATGATATGGTTGTGGAAAGATTGTGGGTTAAGCAAATGGCACAGTTTTTGTTTTAATGTAGTAGGTTGTACATTGGTTTTGGTTGCATTTCTTGGTGGATGCCGTTTGAATAATAAATTAGAATAACTAAAATTTTTTCTTACACCGATTTTAATTTTGATTCGTATAGTGTACACTGACTAAAACATTTCACACCGACTAATGCACGAACAATACTAAAAAATTATTTTTTACCAACTTTATGGATAATAATTTAATTATGGATAATAATTTAATTATGGATAATAATTTAATTAAAGATACAACATAATGAAATATGGATTATTCATTTTTCTTTATCTTTTTTTTTGTGAATTTATTCGTTTTTCTTTATTTACAAGTAATCGATATCAAAATCTTTTACGAAAAATCTGATTAGTATATTCTCAAACTAGAATTTATATCAAATTGGTCTCTATAATTTAATTAAAGATACAACCAAAGTTTTTTTAGTTAAAAGTAAGAAGCATAGAAAAATTTGGCTTCAAAAATTTTCTCAGGGTTGAAGATATTGATACATTTATGTGGTGTAATATTATACACTTGGACAATGCTGTTACTATGTGGTGTACTACTAAGTATGTATTTGGATAAATTATTTCTAGTACTCATTGTGGTTTCGAAGCAATTTATAATTATTCAATATTATTACTAGTACTCATTGTGGATAATATTTTTTCAATTTTTAACAATCAATATTGTAGCTTAATAATTGAGTATTATTATAAATAAATCATTGCAATATATGTAAAAGCAATTTAAAATATAAAAATTTATTAATATATGTAAAAAATAACTTTTCCGGAAAATATTTTCAGGAAATCTGTCAAACAGCAGAAAATATTTTACACAGATTCAATCAAACACTAGAAAATATTTTCCAGTAAATCATTTTACAGAAAAGTAAAACATTTTCCAGAAATCATTTTACGGAAAACATTTTACTGGCAATCAAACACAGTAAGTTAACGAACTGACTATGCAATCCTTCCAAAACATACAAAGCGGCCGCCTTTGCATATGCTGAAAAGCTTACTTCTTAAGGGTCATGGACGGAAGCGTCAGCCTGTAGTGTGGAAAAACGATGAATACTTGGGGAGAAGGCTAAGTACGGATTCTAGGCCTCAAGAACCCTTTTTGGGGAATATTGACAACTTTCGGCTAGATAGGTTTTAGTGGCTCATGATAATGGTGGAAAAAGAAATAAATATAAAAATGGAAAAGGGAATTTTATTGAAAGAAAATATGAAAAAACAAAAGCCTACACTTTCAGGGGGAGAGTGTTTATAGAAAAAGATGAATACCAAATAAAGTCACTTCACCCCCTATTTATAGTACTAGAGAGATAGTCTAGTTTAACTTAAATTCTAAAAAGATAAATACATTTAATTAAAGATAAATAAAGATAATTAAAATAAAATCCTAAAATTAAATATCCTAATAATTATCTTAATATTAATTATCCTAATATAAATAAAATGGACTCTTATAAAATAAAATCTCTTCTTTTTGCGTTTTTAATCCTTGTGTCTTCCATGCTCGCACTTATGGCACAATCTTTTTCCTGTGTTGCATATCAACCCATTGTGTCTCCAAATTTGCACTTTTGTCCCTTAATTTTGCTTTTCCCTCGAAATTAGCCCCTAAAAGATAAAAAGACATAAATAGCTCAAATTAGTAGGATCAAGCCTAGAATAAACGTATGATTAATACATAAAAATACGTTATTCTGGAGCATTATCAAATTCCCCCTACTTAGCCCAGGCTTGCCTTCAAGTATGGTTCCTGTCTACTGTGAAAGTTAGATTCTGCCATAAAAGAAATACCACTCCAAAGTTTTATAAGAATTAGTTAAAAATGCATATGAAAAATAAAGAGAACCCTAAGCTTGCTTTAGGTAAAAATAGAAAAAATTTTCAATTAATACACACAGAAATTAAAATCGATTTGAATTTTTCCATGGAAATTAGGTGGATTACTAAACCTACCAAGACACCCTCTTTGTTTCTTCCTTTAGTCCCAAATTTTATTTATTTACATATTTTTCTTTTTCCCTTCTCTTTCTTTTTTATTTTTTATTATTTATGCACGTATGTATGTTTAACCTTTTGATACAAAGAGTGATGACAGCCAAGCACCAAACCCCGGTTACTCAGCGTAACATACTTTTTATTTTTTATTCTTCCTAAGAACATGTCGGACCTTTTGACGCGAAGAGTGATGACAACCAAGCACCACACCCCGGTTACTCAGCCCAACGCGTTCTTAAGAATTAATCCGGTTAGCGGAGCTTCAACTATCACGTCACATAACCTTTTGACATGAAGTAGAACGACAACCCAAGCACCCTACCCCGGTTACTCAATCAGTCACGTTCTAAGCTGTACTCATAATCACGGAAAAATTTATTAACAATGAAATTAAAACTTTGAGAACTTCAGGAAAAACAATTCAAGTGTCAAGAACAAGTTTCAATAATCACCTTATAGCCACGAATATTAATTAAGCATGCGACCATTTTAAGTGTTCACTTAATATTAAACTTGATCAATTTTACAAAAAGTAAGATAGAGTTAACACCATTAATCACAATTATTTTTAGCCTAATAAAAATAAAACAGTGGAGATGACATCAACTATGGGAAAAATCATAACTTCCCCAGAAGACAAGAATCATGTATGAAAGTCAAACAGTGGCAAAGTCATGGTTAAATTCTTGGGCATGAAAAGAGGCAAGATATTCCAAAAAAATAGTGAGCCAGCAACAATAGCAACAACCAAACCAGCAGCAACAACAAAAATTTAGCAGCTAAAACGACAGGAATAACTTCCTCCCCCTACTTAAAACACATAGTCCTCGATGTGGAATAAAGGAAATAGAAGAAAAAGGGTATAGAGGAACTCCCCGTGTAATCACCGTCGTTCGCGTATAATGGTGAT
Source organism: Gossypium hirsutum (assembly GCF_007990345.1). Classification (NCBI taxonomy): domain Eukaryota; kingdom Viridiplantae; phylum Streptophyta; class Magnoliopsida; order Malvales; family Malvaceae; genus Gossypium; species Gossypium hirsutum. The sequence goes on along the minus strand of NC_053428.1, from coordinate 80,765,897 downwards.
GAGATTCGCTAGTTGCTGGCCAAAAGTGTCGAGTCGAGCCTCGATACGTTCAAGATGTTGTTCTACGGTCATCAATGGTTGAGCTTGAGTGGGTGCATTGTCATGATTTCACCGTCGAAAGACTCGTTAAGTCGGTGTGGTTCGAACGCCTGGAGGGACAAAAAGAAAGGAAGACGGAGTGCCAACAAGCAGCCCCATCGAGTCGAGACATCAAGCATCCAAAAGATCGGCCTGACAAGTAATATGTAATTCTGAAACAGGAGCGTTAGTACCATGCAGAGAAAATAACAGTTGCGTAACAAAAGAGCCTAAAATTAGAGGTCGCTTTGCATTTATAACATGCTCGAATTGAAGCGCGTACCAATAGCCCAAGTTTACCGGACGATCGGTATACATACACCATAACAAAAATAATTCCGTCTTCGAGACGGTAGTCGGAGCATCTCGTCGGCTTGAAAAATTATAGGCCAAATAACGGTGTATGTAACATAAGGCAGGGTTACGAAACCACAAATCCTTTAAGGTTTTCGGACTATATGTGGATTCGGCATTATCAGTTAATAAAGCAAAGGCCTCGTTAGCCTCAAAATCTGCAAGAAAAGTACATAAACTGTGTTCATAATCACTTCTCATAGAATAGTCCTCAGTCACAAAAGATAGTTTAGAAAGGTTTTCGGTCTGTTTGATAGGGGGAAAATATTTTCCGGAATTGATTTTCCCCATTTTCCAGTGTTTGATTGGAGGAAAATATTTTCCTCACGTAAAATCAATTACAAACACGGGAAAAAGAAGCCTTTAATTTTGGAAAATGTCTTACCGATTTGGAATCAGTAAGACATTTTTCGATTTTTCCAGCGTTCTCCCTTCTCTGCACTCTTGTTCTCCCTTCTCCTCTCTACACCGATCTGGTTTCGTTCTCCCGTTCGTTCTCCCTTCTCCCTTTTGTTCTCCCTTGATTTGGTTTCGGGCTCCTTTTCCCCCTTGATTTCTTCTTCTTTTTATAAATTGATTTGGAGATTTTCTGCTTGTTTTTGTCTGAGATATTGCTTGGGTTTTCTGCTAGTTTGGCTGTGCTGTTTGGCTTGTCTTGGGCAGACTTTCTTCACAAACTTGCTTTAGAAAGGTATATTTTCTTCTCCATAGTTTTGTGAATCGGTTTCTTGTCCATAGTTAGAAAGATTTTGGCCCTTGTTTATGTTAAATGTCACCTCTGCTCTCACTGATCTGTGCGTGCTTTTTTGTTTGATTTTAAGTGTATTTTTTAGCAGATCGAAGCTTGTTTCGCTGTTTTTTATCAAAGTGTTTTTTTTCTTTTAATTTTCGGTTTTTGATCGAAATTCTGTGTTTTTCTGTTTGTTTGTCACTATCTCGTTTACTAACTGTTCATGCAATTCTTAAAGAGTATTATATCATAATGGATTCTTTTTAAGTCTCTGTTTGGTTGATAGGAAAATTCTAGAATTATATGAAAAAAGAAATGCAAATTTAAGTTTCGTTCAGAAAATGATTTCTACTTCGATTTTGTTTTATTATTCTGTTTTGCACGTTCTATTTCGTGCAATGCTTCATCGTATCCATATTATGTTACTCGTACTCAGATTTGTATATATGTATATGCATCTGATAATAATATGTTCAAAGAATTACAACATTTGATGTTGAAGAACAAGAAATTAGCTTCTTCATTTTCTTTTTTTTTTGGTTTAAGTGATTCTGTTTTAAGTATATGTTTTACCTTCTGCAGCCATTTCATATCTTTCAAGCCTTCCCTCCCAAAGCAGGCCAAGGTGAGGATCTTTGACTGGTTGTGAAAAGTGAAAGAAAAGCTGGTAAATGATTCTTGTTATGCTTTAAGTCTAGCATTACGTAAGCAGGGTTTGTGGTTCATGTTTTTAAGTATCTGCTTTACCTTTGTTCTCCAGAGTAGTTGAATATTTGTTTCACAGCTACATATATAGGAATTTGTGGTTCATGTTTTTAAGTATCTGTCTTACCTTCTGCTGCCATTTCATATCTTTCAAGCCTTCCCTCCCAAAGCAAGCCAAGGTGAGGATCTTTGACTGGTTGTGAGAAGTGAAAGAAAAGCTGGTAAATGAAACTTGCATTTGTGTCGTAGAGCCTCATTTGGAGGCATAGCTTTTAACACGCTCTTATATAGAAAATAGTCATAATTGAGCATAATGCAATTTCAGTTCAATATTTCATTTCATTTATCAAGGTTTCAGTTTCGTATATGGCGGTGCTGCATTGTTGATATTATCCCAATTAAGAGATATTATTCCAATGATGCTAAAAGAGAATGGGGTAGAGCTAACAAGAACAAATTCATAGCATGTGGATGGTTTTAAATAGTTGTGCAAACACTTTGAGTGTAAAACTGCTTCATGATATGGTTGTGGAAAGATTGTGGGTTAAGCAAATGGCACAGTTTTTGTTTTAATGTAGTAGGTTGTACATTGGTTTTGGTTGCATTTCTTGGTGGATGCCGTTTGAATAATAAATTAGAATAACTAAAATTTTTTCTTACACCGATTTTAATTTTGATTCGTATAGTGTACACTGACTAAAACATTTCACACCGACTAATGCACGAACAATACTAAAAAATTATTTTTTACCAACTTTATGGATAATAATTTAATTATGGATAATAATTTAATTAAAGATACAACATAATGAAATATGGATTATTCATATTTCTTTATCTTTTTTTTTGTGAATTTATTCGTTTTTCTTTATTTACAAGTAATCGATATCAAAATCTTTTACGAAAAATCTGATTAGTATATTCTCAAACTAGAATCTATATCAAATTGGTCTCTATAATTTAATTAAAGATACAACCAAAGTTTTTTTAGTTAAAAGTAAGAAGCATAGAAAAATTTGGCTTCAAAAATTTTCTCAGGGTTGAAGATATTGATACATTTATGTGGTGTAATATTATACACTTGGACAATGCTGTTACTATGTGGTGTACTACTAAGTATGTATTTGGATAAATTATTTCTAGTACTCATTGTGGATAATATTTTTTCAATTTTTAACAATCAATATTGTAGCTTAATAATTGAGTATTATTATAAATAAATCATTGCAATATATGTAAAAGCAATTTAAAATATAAAAATTTATTAATATATGTAAAAAATAACTTTTCTAGAAAATATTTTCAGGAAATCTGTCAAACAGCAGAAAATATTTTACACAGATTCAATCAAACACTAGAAAATATTTTCCAGTAAATCATTTTACAGAAAAGTAAAACATTTTCCAGAAATCATTTTACGGAAAACATTTTACTGGCAATCAAACGGACCCTAAATTTGTGTTCGCTAAAAGCGTATGCTACCCATGATTTCATCTGTATCTATTTTATGCCTTAACTAATGTATTACATTTGGGGTTGGATATCACTTCAATCAGATGCTTCTCCGCGAGGGAGGTATTGCATGAAACCAAATGTGCAGAAACTTTTTCCGACGAGGGATCATTTTAAGCCCTGTTATGTTAATAAAGAGTTGTATATTCATGGATTTCATACCCCCATGAATATTCATTTTAGTCATAGCTGTTTAATTCCTGCACCTTGAGAATATAGGTACGTAGAGGTTTCTTTTTGTTAAGGTGAGGACACATTATATGCTTGCAATCTAATAAAATGGAGTCGGAGTAATTCCAAATGAAACCTTTTCCCTTTTTATATTGAGAAAGGATTGTACGAAACAGTGACGCCACGTCATCTGTATCCCTTTCCAATAGTTTTATGTCACATTAATATTATTATCATGAATTTTAAGATTTTATCCTGTATTTTAGTATTTTAATTCGGATTTGATTTTTTTCAAGATAAAATCCTGAAATTCAGGATAATAGTACTGATGTAGCATAAAACTATTGGAAAGGCATACAAATGGCGTGACGTCACTGTTTCATACAATTCTTTCCCTTTTATACTTCTCTCAAATGAGGCTAAGAATGGTTATAAAAGTGGGGATGGTGATTGATTTTGGGAGTTTTTTTTCAATCATATTGCTCAGTTAACATCTAAATATAATTATAAATTAATTAGTTAAATTTTAAATATTTTACATAAAATATATTTTTATTAATAATAATCACCTTTTTTTATTAATAATAATAATGTTAATGTAATCTATACATTTATTCTTATTATTCCCTCCTTTTTCTGCAAATATAAAACGTCTTTAGTTGAATTTGTGGGCTGGTTTCTTATTTGAATAATAATTTAGTAGAAATAAAACTTGAGTTTATTTCATTAATGTAATAATATAAAGTAAAATTAATAATAATACTGTTGATAAATCCTAAAACTGTGGCGCAAACGAATTTGTATAATGAGTTGAGTTAATGGTTCTATCATATTACTATTTTTTTTATTGGGTGATTAATTTAATGCGGAAGTCAAATGATTGAGTCATGTCACAATTTTTTTCCTAATTCTACTCACACGCCAACTTTTATTTTTTAATAATAATAATAATAACTGATGTAAAATTAAGTTTTATTTTGAATAGAATTTTACTTATAATATAAAAAAATATTAGAGTTTTATATTAATTAAAATTTAAGTTTATAGTTAAGTATATTTAATTAAGTTCATCTAAAAAAATTGTTGGTAAAAGTAAAGGAGATTGTTAGCATTATTACACTAAAAATATTTCAAAACTTATGAGTAATAAAGTAATGATTTTTCGAAAAAATAATATCAAATTATATTCGAATAAAAATGGCAGGAGAGATGAAAAGTTGTATTAATTTATGATGAAGTAATATAAAAATATGTCTTTTTTTTTAATATTCCAAGCACCTTTATTTTTTTTGGACCTTCCATTTAATCGATATGATTTTTATCACGAGAAAGCTTAAATTTTTTATTTTAATTTTTTATTGATTTAAATTATTTTAGGGAATTAAAATTCAAGTAGTAATGTTGAACGGTGCTGTTATAAAATTCAAAGATGTGACACAAAGGAAAAAGAATTTTATACAGTTACAAATGGTGTAGTAAAAAATCCTATTGATGAGAATAATAGTGTTAATAATAAATATGAACGGTCATTGACTTCTTATACCGTTGATAAAGAAGTAACTTCTCCTTTTCACAAAAGTGTGTTCTTTTTATGATTTTGGTTCTTTTGATAATTTAAAAAGCACATGAGTAAATAAATCGGTAAAATTTTATTTTTCAATTAGTATTAAATATAGTTTTTTTACTTTATATAATCTACAATATTTTATTTATTATAAGATATTATTGATGTGGTTATTAATAGCAAACTAACCTTTAAAAAAAAACAAAAATAGAATGGGTGAAAAGAGAAATTATTATTGTTAATGATAAGTTTATACGTTAAGATTTTTTAATTTTAATTTTATATATTTTTAATTCTTTTTATTTTTAGTTTTATAATAATGTTAATGTTATATAATCTTTTACCACTATCAACAAAGTTTACGCAAGCTCCCGAGTAAATTATTACGGTCAATTTATTGATTATTAAGAAAATAAAAAAATTTTAAATAATGAAGATTTTATTTTACAATGTACAGATTTTTATTATTTATACAAATGTTTTAATAATAAGATTTTTTATTAGTATTAAATTATCAAAATAATTAATATATTTTAATAATACTTATCCGTTATTATTTTAAATAATGATTAGATGCCGTAAAATTATTTTGTATGTTGAGCATAATACAAATATTTTAATTATGATTTTAATTTTTTTAATATTGGTCTACAAAATATCAATATTTTAATATGTTAATAATAGAGTAATATTGTATATTGCGTATAAAGGTATTCATAGGTCAGGTTAGGTTCAGGCAAAATTTTAGGCCCATTTGCTAAGCTCGGCCCAAAAAATAAGTTTAAAATTTTGCTCAAGCTTGACCCAGATAAAAATGTTAAAACTTGGGTCCAGCTTGCCCATATTAAATTTTTTATATAACTTTTTTAAAATATAATACATCAAAAATACTAAAAATATTAAACTAAATATTTCCAAACAAATTAAAAATAAATTGAGAAAAACATGTATACTTAAACAACACTAAGATAAGTGCAACTTAACAAGCAAATACCTTTAAAATAGTAACAAAATTAACAATAAACATGAGTTATATAATATCAAAAAAATAACAACAAAATAATAACAATATAATAGTGAAATGGTGGCAAAATAATAAGAAAACAACAAAACATTAAAAAAACAACAAAAAAAGAGAAAAAAATCAGTAGGTTATTTTTTTGAAAATTCGGCCCGAATCAGACTCAAGCCAAAAAAGCATTACTCAATGCTCGACCCGCTTCTAAATAGGATTTATTTTTTGTCCAAACTAATTTTTCAAGTTTATATTTTTATCCAAATTCTCTCACTTTTTGAGCATACTTGACCCTACCATAGATAGTTTTAATTGCGTATTAGAAAAGCATTTTATGTTAAGGAGAAAATTATTAGCAGTTGAGTAATGTTGTGATAATGAGAGGAAGATAAATCAAATGGGCAAAGAACAAAGTGGTGATAGTTTCAAATTTGTGTTTAAATTGAATGGAAAACAAACCTAGGGAGGGTCTACTTGTCAAATTCATGAGCTTGTTTGAGGTGTTTCTCTTCCATGAAATTATCATCTGGATGTATAAAACCGCCATACATACGGCTCCCAGTGAAGCCGATATGCTAATCTGGGTCGGCTCCTATCTAAACTAACAACTTATTCTGACTCAACTCTTATCAATGTAGACCCAACAATTTCAAAAAATGTTATATACGGCTATGCAGTTTAAAACATCAATTTTTTTTTAATATGTTCGGGTTAAAATATTTTATAAGTCTTTATATTCTTATTAAGATTTAGTTATTGTATTTTTAACTTTAAAAATTTAGTCTCTTTACTTTTTAAATTTTAAAATTTAAATTTAATAAATTTTAGTTTAGTAAAGATCCCTTCATAAATATTTTGAAAATCAACTTAGCCCCTAATTGAAAAGTATAATCAATTAGATTCTTAATAAAAAATAACAATCAATTAGACTCTTTGAATTGTCATTTCTATTAAGGTATGTCGTTAAAATTTTGTTTAGTGGATTTAAAGAATCCACATGGTAATATGCCATTAGCTCAAAAACATAACAAATGTAGGGGTAGTATTTAATACACTTATAACTTTTTTTTTTCACGAGTAACTTTAAAAATGTGTCATGTGTTGTTTTTTTAACTATGATACTTTTCAACTAAATATTTTCTTTAAATGTTATTTTATTTATATTTCTGAAATTGAAAAAAGAAACCAATTAAATCCTCCACCTTATAGTCTTCTTTCTTCATCTTCCTGAAAACCTAAAGAAAACCTACAAATCCTCGACTCTTCTAAATGTGACCCTCCTTTAATGGATTCCCAGCTTCTAACACACAAATCACATGAAGAAAACCTGCAATTTTCACCCAAACTCCGCAGCTCATTCCCCAGTTTTTGTTCAACATCGGCCGTCGAATAATCGGAGCATCCCCTACCACTTGATGTTAGCTTCTCCATCCCACAAACCAAAACATGTTCTTCGAATCTTATCATGGAATTCAAGCATCTTGTTTGCTCCCTTGAATCCAAGAATATAAACCCGGTTTGATTTGCTCCGAGCCTCAATGCTTTGAGGTAGCCATTGAATGTGGTTCCACAATAGCTTTCGTTGAGAAATCCACCCCAATCGCCATTTTCATTGCTTTAATTTGCGGGAGCTTTGAACTCGAAATCAAGGGTACAGTTTGTTTTCTGGCAAAATGCAACTTTGGCAATAATTATGAAGATGAAAATGCAGACATTTGTGTTAGTTCTGGTGGACATGTCGACCAGATTAGGAGGAAATTTTGTTTAAAGTATAGAAATTAAATTATATATTTTTATGATATTAAAAATATAATTTTATTATTTTAATAATTTTTAAAATATTAAATCACATTTTTATCATTTTTGGAGAGTTAATATGTAATTTTATAATTACTAATTTAAAATTTTATAAATTATAAAAGAGTTTAAATGAAAAAAATTTCATTTTAAAGTATCGGGCAATGTCAATAAGTTTAAGGAACAAATTTCAAACTATACTGTTTTAGTTAAATACTCAAATTGTAGTTAAAACTTTTAAGAATTATTCAAATAAGGATCAAAACTTTCAAATTATTCTTTTATAAAAGTGATAAAATGAAAGCCATACATTTCAATTGAGTTCAAATAAAGGTCAAATTTTTTTTGAAGTGGCCATATAAAAGTCAAACTCTTTTTAAAGTACTCAAATAACTTCCTAAATATTGTAAACCAAGTCTCAAATTGTATTTTTACCGTTTTCTTTTATTTTTAAATACGTTGGAATTCACGTTATTTTTACTTAAATTGGACTGAAGTAGTGAAAAATCTTTAAACATTTTTATAAATTTCGTAAATATTTTGAAAAAGTTTATCCAATGAACATCCTTAAAAAGGTTGGCCCAATTTGAGGATTTAACGTATTATTTTCTTATTCTTCTTGCATTGAATTTCAGATTTGAAGAAAGGTTTTTTTATTTCACTGGAAATGTTGTGTTTACGAATTTTACTGGGAAAGTGTTTTTATTTTCGAATCAACAGTTGAAATTTTTCAGTCGAGTCGATGTTATGGTTTTGATTGCAGGTTGGTTTTACTTGATTTGGAATTTTCTGATGAACAAAGTTTTTACAAAGATTAGGATTTTTTTTATTTGAAGATTTGATATCAATCTTATTATTTTTTTTAAGAATGAATAGATTACTTTTAATATCATAATTATAAACATAAAGAGTTAACAAGTGTTATATTACATAGAATAAAATATTAAAAAATAAATATTTTAAAAAAAGACATGAATTTTTTTTAATTTGTGGAATAAAAAATTATATTATTAATATACCAAATATTAACACATTAATTAATTTTTTTTCAATTTCAGAAATATAAATAAAATAATATTTATTACATTTTCCATATATTTTTTATGAAACAAATAAAAAAATCCGTGGAATAATGGGGTTTCACCACCTGAATTTTTAATCCACATAGCAGGACGTTATCGATTCTTTATTCGGGGTTTTTTAACGAAAATTATAATTTAGAGGGTCCAATTGAGTGCTATTTTGTATTAAAATTCTAATTGATTGCACTTTTCAATCAAGGATTCAATTGAGTTTCGAGTTATTTTCGAGAGATTTGTTTTGAAATTAAAAAAAATACTCATTCGATGACAATCTAAGTGAAGAATAAGATTTGAATTTTAAAATCTAAAACTTTAAAAAAAATTCTTAAAAATAAAAATATAAAAATTAAATTCTAAATTAACAAAAAATACATAGTCTTATTAAGCAAAACCATACCTATAATGATCAATATTCACTGTATTATATCTTTATAACTATTATTTTCAAAAATTATGAAATTAAATAAATACAACATAATTAAATAAACATGAATCCTAATTTGAGTAGATCCAAGAAAGGTTGGATCTCCCAAAAATGATTTGTTTATTTGAAAGGTCATTACCTTTAAATAATTACTGGTTTAGGTTAATTTTTTTTTTATAAAATTATGAGATTAAATCAAAATAACGAAAATGCTTTCAACTCCTCAACAGCCACTTCTAATGGCTATTTTCTCCAATGGCTCCCCTTAACGGCTATAATAATTTTTCTATATAAACCTCTCATTTTTTTTTAATTCAATCTCAACTGTCTCTCTCTCTTTCTCACACACATTCTCAAATCTCTCTCAAATTTCTCTCAATTCTCTCTTAATTTCTTACTCAAATTTTATTTCTCTCTCAACTCTCTCTTTTTATTAAAATTATATTAAGACTTTCTTAAATTATTTTTCTATTGCAATTTATTTCGTGTTTTTCGAAATTAGCAATGGCACAATCGCTAATTCGTTTGGATGGCAAGCACATTTCAGTCGATCTATTGCAAATGGTAAGAAAATCTTTATTATATTTAGTCTAATTTAATTTAATATTTTCTTGTTATATTGGAATTTAATATTTTTATGTTATTTTTATATATAGCCGAAAGATCGAATTTTGAAGACGTATATTCATAATTTACCCGCTCTTCCATCACTCTTAATTGAACCCTACTTGAGATATGTGAGATTTTTGCACGTGACCCTTATGGGTAAGGGATGTAAATTAGACCCCACACTTGTAAGCGCATTGGTGAAAAGGTGGAGACCCAAGACGCACACATTCCATATTCCATTCGGCGAGTGTACTATCACTCTTGAGGACGTGCAATTAAAACTCGAGTTACCAATGGATGGGTTGGTAGTGACTGGGTCAATTGTCACAACCGATTGGAGAGACGTATGCGAGCAACTTTTGGGGAGGGTCCTGGAAACGATTTAAGGAGCTTGGATATTTATGAATTGGTTAAAAGAAATTTTGGTGGGTTTGATGTGGATTCGGGTGAATTCCAAAAAGAACAACACGCTTGGGCGTATTTATGATCATCGGGGGTCTCCTAACGCCTGATAAGTCACAAAATCTTGTCCATTTAAGGTGGCTGCTAAAACTTGTCTACGTTAGAGAAACGGTCAAACTTAGTTGGGGGTCAGTCATGTTGGTGACGTTGTATCGAAAGAGGTGTCGAGTGACAGAACCACAAAAAATTAAAATTTATGGTTGCATGTTACTACTGCAATCATGGGTGTGGTACCAACTGTCTTTTTTACGTCCTCGAATAGACTACCATTATACATTTCCACTCATAACAAGGTAAAATTCATTAGATAATATATTAATCATACTAAAATTATTTAAATTTTAAATTATTGTCTTAACGTATTATTTCAATAGGTGGAAACATGTGTGAAGTTACGCGGAACTACCGGATGAGCTTCATGACATACAACTTCTATTAGACCAACAATTGGATGCGGATGTATGTATTTTTTAAATTTGAATTATATAATATTGATACAGTTGATTTAAAAATTAATAGTATATGTATATAACTAAATTTTTTAATATTTTAATATAGTTTGAACGGACGTCATATTTCGATCCGGCAATTCAAGAATGCATCCAGTCCAAATTCTTGGTGAATCCCAACATCTAGTACGTGAATATGCCATTGGTAGTGTACGCTACGGTGGAGATGCACGAGTCGGACAGAGTGTTGGGGCAGTTCGGATTTAGGCAATCGATTTCGTCGGCACCCCAAGACATTGAAAATCTGCATCATATCGACTTACGGGGAGAACAAATGTGCAACGACCCGAACTTTAAGGTTATAAGAAAAGTGTATTTTCGGGTCTCTGTTTTTAAAAAAATGGATTAGAAAATATTTATTAAAAATAATTACGAAGTTAATTGAGTAATTAACTAGACTTTAATTAAGTGAATTTAGCTTAATTAAGAGAAATTAGGAAAATGACTAAATTGAATAAATGATGAAATTTGAATTGTAGATTAAAAGAAAGTAAAAAAGATTAAAATGGCAATTAAGCTATTGACAATAGATGAGGTGGCATACATGTAATTAAAATATAAGATTTTTCTTAAGTCATATATAAATATATTATAATTATTATTACGATTTATATATATTAGTTATTAATTATTATTATATTATTATTATTAAATAAATTGAAATAAAGATAAATGTATGATGATAAAATTGTACAAGTGTAATAAATGTATTTGAATACTTGGAATATAATTGTATCTTTACTTAATTTTAGAAAAAAAAAGATATTTATTAATTAAATAATTAAATAATGAGATTTTTTGTTTGATAAATAAATTAAATAATGGCAATTGTAATAAATTTATTGGTACAAATGTGAAAATATAAGTGTGTACAATTGTAATATTAGTATTTGATATTAAATAAGATATTTATTAATTAAATAATTAAATAATGAGATTTTTGTTTGATAAATAAATTAAATAATGACAATTGTAATAAATTTATTGGTACAAATGTGAAAATATAAGTGTGTACAATTGTAATATTAGTATTTGATATTAAATAAGATATTTATTAATTAAATAATTAAATAATGAGATTTTTTGTTTGATAAATAAATTCAATAATGACAATTGTAATAAATTTATTGGTACAAATGTGAAAATATAAGTGTGTACAATTGTAATATTAGTATTTGATATTAAATAAGATATTTATTAATTAAATAATTAAATAATGAGATTTTTTGTTTGATAAATAAATTAAATAATGACAATTGTAATAAATTTATTGGTACAAATGTGAAAATATAAGTGTGTACAATTGTAATATTAGTATTTGATATTAAATAAGATATTTATTAATTAAATAATTATATTATGAGATTTTTATGTAATAAATATATTAAATTATGACAAATGTATGGTAAAATTTGTGAAATGTGTAATAATAAAAATGTATACAAATGTAAAATAAATATTGATTATTAAATAGATATTTATTAACTTATTATATTATATATATATAAAACAAAACAAAGTAAAAGAGAGAAATAAAAAGGAAAGAAACAGAATAGGCAAACGTGAAACAAGGGAGAAAGAAGGAGAAAAAGAAAGGAAAGAAAGAAAAGGGAAAATTGAAGGTTTCTTTAAAGTTTAATTGGTAAGTTAATATAGCCATTTTCACTTAATTTTGATGTTTTAAAAGTTTTAGAACAAAATTTTGATGAAATTAAATTAATATTTTGAAAGTTATTAGATTTCTAAATATTGTTCATATTGAATAAAAAGATGAATTTGGGGTTAGATTGATAGGAATTCAAGTTAGAAATGAAATAAGAATTGAATTGTAAAGTAATTCATAAGTTTTATGTTGTAGGGACTAAATTGATGAAATTTTGAAATTAAGAAAATATGCTGGAAATTTAATAGTTAAGTATGAGTTTGGACAAAATTTGAATAGAAATGAAGTATGAATTGAGATAGAAAAAGTAAGCGAATTTAGTTAAGATTAAATTGAAATTAAAGTAGAAATTGAATAAAAATTGTATTAATTAGATATAAATTAGTAGTGAATTAACGAATATGAATTGTTTTAATTCCCGTAGCTAATGTTGTCTCGGGAAATCTCGGCTAAGCGAGGAAAACTAGCAAAGACAACGGGAGTTAGCTCGAGAAAATACGGTTTGTATTTCTATAATCCGAACTCAGTCATTATTTATTATATTTATATACATATGACAATTGCTAGTGTTAGAATTATGATGTTTTACAATTGAAATGGATTGATTTTGATATGCAATGAATTTATTGAATTTATATTGAATGAAATTATTTTGATTGAATTTATATTGATTGAATTATATAATATATATGATTTATGTAAAAATTTAAATATTGAATGAATGTTATATTGAAAAATATATTGATTGGAAATATGAGGAAATTGATATGAATATATGAGATTTGTGATATTTGAATATTTGATATTGAAAAGTGAATTGAGTTGTATTGAATTATGAATTAATGTGAATAATTGAAATATATTTGTTGAATTGAATGAAAATGTATGAAATTGTGAAAATGTGTGAATATATGTGATTATTAGAATGATATATTGATGGAAGAATTATTAAATTGAGAAAGTGAATTAAATACCCTATTAACAGTATCAGACTAGATTGGATACAAATGGCATGCCATAGGATTGTGATGTGATGAGGAGATTTGTAGCTCGGCTGAGAAGATGGTTCTGTTATTATATGCTTCGATTTAACCGAAGAGGCATTTAATACCTTATTGGTGTGTTTGGGTTGGATATTCTGGTGTGTTTGGGTGGAATCCGCGTATCTATCAGAATCCGAGTCTTGTTAATAGGGGTAAATAAGTGAAAAGATAAATCGAATAAATTTAATTGATCAAGCTATTGAAATGAAACGAGAAATTGAATTGAGAATTGAAAATTTAGATATGAGATTGAAAACATGAACCCAAGGTTCATGGAATGATTGGAGTTCAAATTGATGATATATGATGCCACTTGATGAATTGAAATGTGATTTGAGATATATGAATCGTATGTATATAGTGAAAGCTATCAGGGATAGTAAATTGATATGATATAAATGAAAATGACTGTTATTGAAATGGATTAAAATGGAATATGATTGATAAGTGCATAGTTGAATATAGTTTATTGATATTGAATTGTGAATAAATTAAGGAAAGCTATATCGATTAGTAAGTGAAAGAATAGAATAAATAATAATTGATTTATTTAAGAATTGAACAATTATGTTATTGTGTTTATTATATGATTTGCATAGAATTTATATGGTAAGTAGTTGAAATTTATCTATGAAATAAATAATTGAATAATTGTAATTGTTATTATGATCTTAAGTATTTGTTATATTATTAAATGTTCGGATTATAGAAATATCACTGAGTATACCTACACTCAGCGTACGGTTTGTTTTCGTGCGCAGGTTAAGTAAAGATAGAACGTTGAATTAGCATTGTAGACCGATCCCGAATTCAATAAGGTAAAGTGTGTTAATTATTGGGAATGACATGTACTTAGGGTGTCTTATGTGTGTGCCATTTTGAAATTGTAAATGTAAGGATGAAATAAATAGATTTAGGTTTAGTTATGATATATAATAGAATTTGGTTAATTTGGTATGAAATTGATTTATTTGATGATATTTGATATTTGAATAGAATTAAATATTGGGTAATATGTAAATGCTTAAATTTGGCAAATAATGAGTGTATCTGGTTGTGTTGGTATTTATGTGTATATTTATTGTAAATGTCCGATAGGTCCGGTAATGCTTTTTAACCCTATTTCGGGGACGATTTGGGGTTAGGGGGTGTTACAGAATGAGCATTGGCTTACATTCCATGCATAATATATCAACATTTGAGGCAATAAGTATAGTTTTTACCTACTTGCGAGGCCATTATCGCTCTAGAGTTAGCATGCAATTCGAAATACATACCATGGTTTAGGGTCCATGGAAGTCATCTATGCTAGCGGAAGAGGAAAGGGATAGGCAACTGCATACGAGGAGGTCACGGCGGGCGCCTAGGCATCCAAGGTTTGGAAAGCTGCCGAGGCGGGTCCACTGTCTACACCTATACAAGAACCAACACCAATGACCACACCACCCCCTAGTTAGCATGGCTCGACTTATTCTAGTATTTATACTAACCTCGTTATTTTTACACAAGCATCATATTTTTCTGTTTCTACATCGATGTCAAGTTTTATTTTTGGACCTGATGCGTCGTTGAGAGCACCAAAAATATCCTATTCCCTGTAAAATAATGAAAAAGAACAGTAAAGGGGAAGTAGGGTCGAATCCTCAGGGATCAGATTATACGAATGCTTGTTTCTCGAAATCATGGGCAGAATCGTGCCCAAGAAAACCTGCGTGACAGAAAAAAATAAAAAAAAACAGAATTAAAGATTTGATTTGGAAAAAATAAAAAACAGAATCTAAAGTTGACTGAAATTGTGATTACGAAAATAATAAAAATAATAAAGAGAGTTGAAGGAAAAGAAATTCTTATTGGTAGATTCTAGCCTCCAGTTGTCTCATTCCGCCTTGGGTTTGATCCTCGGCTTTTAAATGACCCTTCTCAACTCAAGTAAGCCAGTTATAGTGGAAGAGGACGCCTACGACCACCAACTCTAAAGATTAGACTTACGATTTTTAGGGAACCTGACTTTAGCTAGTAATCTATGCTAGATCAACACTTCTCAATGGCGAATCCTACGCTATTTCATCTCTTTGGCTCGCCAACCTCTGACACAGTAAGTTAACGAACTGACTATGCAATCCTTCCAAAACATACAAAGCGGCCGCCTTTGCATATGCTGAAAAGTTTACTTCTTAAGGGTCATGGACGGAAGTGTCAGCCTGTAGTGTGGAAAAACGATGAATACTTGGGGAGAAGGCTAAGTACGGATTCTAGGCCTCAAGAACCCTTTTTGGGGAATATTGACAACTTTCGGCTAGATAGGTTTTAGTGGCTCATGATAATGGTGGAAAAAGAAATAAATATAAAAATGGAAAAGGGAATTTTATTGAAAGAAAATATGAAGAAACAAAAGCCTACACTTTCAGGGGGAGAGTGTTTATAGAAAAAGATGAATACCAAATAAAGTCACTTCACCCCCTATTTATAGTACTAGGGAGATAGTCTAGTTTAACTTAAATTCTAAAAAGATAAATACATTTAATTAAAGATAAATAAAGATAATTAAAATAAAATCCTAAAATTAAATATCCTAATAATTATCTTAATATTAATTATCCTAATATAAATAAAATGGAGTCTTATAAAATAAAATCTCTTCTTTTTGCGTTTTAATCCTTGTGTCTTCCATGCTCGCACTTATGGCACAATCTTTTTCCTGTGTTGCATATCAACCTATTGTGTCTCCAAATTTGCACTTTTGTCCCTTAATTTTGCTTTTGCCTCGAAATCAGCCCCTAAAAGATAAAAAGACATAAATAGCTCAAATTAGTAGGATCAAGCCTAGAATAAACGCATGATTAATACATAAAAATACGTTATTTTGGAGCATTATCAATTTCCCCCTACTTAGCCCAGGCTTGCCTTTAAGTATGGTTCCTGTCCACTGTGAAAGTTAGATTCTGCCATAAAAGAAATACCACTCCAAAGTTTTATAAGAATTAGTTAAAAATGCATATGAAAAATAAAGAGAACCCTAAGCTTGCTTTAGGTAAAAATAGAAAAATTTTTCAATTAATACACACAGAAATTAAAATCGATTTGAATTTTTCCATGGAAATTAGGTGGATTACTAAACCTACCAAGACACCCTCTTTGTTTCTTCCTTTAGTCCCAAATTTTATTTATTTACATATTTTTCTTTTTCCCTTCTCTTTCTTTTTTATTTTTTATTATTTATGCACGTATGTATGTTTAACCTTTTGATACAAAGAGTGATGACAGCCAAGCACCAAACCCCGGTTACTCAGCGTAACATACTTTTTATTTTTTATTCTTCCTAAGAACATGTCGGACCTTTTGACGCGAAGAGTGATGACAACCAAGCACCACACCCCGGTTACTCAGCCCAACGCGTTCTTAAGAATTAATTTCGGTTAGCAGAGCTTTAATTATCACGCCACATAACCTTTTGACGTGAAGTAGAATGACAACCCAAGCACCCTACCCCGGTTACTCAGTCAGTCACGTTCTAAGCTGTACTCATAATCACGGAAAAATTTATTAACAATGAAATTAAAACTTTGAGAACTTCAGGAAAAACAATTCAAGTGTCAAGAACAAGTTTCAATAATCACCTTATAGCCACGAATATTAATTAAGCATGCGACCATTTTAAGTGTTCACTTAATATTAAACTTGATCAATTTTACAAAAAGTAAGATAGAGTTAACTCCATTAATCACAATTATTTTTAGCCTAATAAAAATAAAACAGTGGAGATGACATCAACTATGGGAAAAATCATAACTTCCCCAGAAGACAAGAATCATGTATGAAAGTCAAACAGTGGCAAAGTCATGGTTAAATTCTTGGGCATGAAAAGAGGCAAGATATTCCAAAAAAAATAGTGAGCCAGCAACAATAGCAACAACCAAACCAGCAGTAACAACAAAAATTTAGCAGCTAAAACGACAGGAATAACTTCCTCCCCCTACTTAAAACACATAGTCCTCGATGTGGAATAAAGGAAATAGAAGAAAAAGGGTATAGAGGAACTCCCCGTGTAATCACCGTCGTTCGCGTATAATGGTGATGAGATTCGCTAGTTGCTGGCCAAAAGTGTCGAGTCGAGCCTCGATACGTTCAAGATGTTGTTCTACAGTCATCAATGGTTAAGCTTGAGTGGGTACATTGTCATGATTTCACCGTCGAAAGACTCGTTAAGTCGGTGTGGTTCGATCGCCTGGAGGGACAAAAAGAAAGGAAGACGGAGTGCCAACAAGCAGCCCCATCGAGTCGAGACATCAATCATCCAAAAGATCGGCCTGACAAGCAATATGTAATTCTAAAACAGGAGCGTTAGTACCATGCAGAGAAAATAACAGTTGCATAACAAAAGAGCCTAAAATTAGAGGTCGCTTTGCATTTATAACATGCTCGAATTGAAGCGCGTACCAATAGCCCAAGTTTACCGGACGATCGGTATACATACACCATAACAAAAATAATTCCGTCTTCGAGACGGTAGTCGGAGCATCTTGTCGGCCTGAAAAATTATAGGCCAAATAACGGTGTATGTAACATAAGGCAGGGTTACGAAACCACAAATCCTTTAAGGTTTTCGGACTATATGTGGATTCGGCATTATCAGTTAATAAAGCAAAGGCCTCGTTAGCCTCAAAATCTGCAAGAAAAGTACATAAACTGTGTTCATAATCACTTCTCATAGAATAGTCCTTTGTCACAAAAGATAGTGCTATATTAAAATCGGTAATGGACAAGCGATACAAAGTACCAAGTAATCGAAATCGAATAACATTAGGTGTATCCAACAAAATATTATCGTGTCGATGAAAGTAAAATGTAGAATAAAATTCTAACACCAGTTCATAATAATGAGAAATATCAAAATTCTCAACCCAACCAATATTGTGAAAATAAGTAGTGACGTCAGTTCCAATCCACAAAGTATCCAAAACAGGCACTGACAAGCATTTGCAAGGTACGAGTTGTTTGTGGCGTAAATGATCATACCTGTTCCATCTAGTAGTAGTATCGAACTGTAAGTTACCATTTGAATGGCACTCGGGTGGTAAGACGGATGCACGAGACCGGTAGGTTCGGTCACGAGTAGGCAGTGGTTGCTGGTCTTAGCGACTCTCGGCACTAGCAGAACTTGCGACATGGTCAGAGGCATTGGTAGTGTGTGAAGAAATTGCGAATGCGTCGGATGGGTGGACCGAACACCATGGTGGATGATGACGAGACTGTCGTCGTGAGGGATCAAGTGCGTCGTTGGCGGTGCGTGAGGCCGAGGGTTGGTGTTGCAACGGTTCAGGTGCCGTTGGTGGCGTCGTGGCGTGTATGGCTAGGGGAGACGGCGGTGGTAGCCAGAGAAGGGGGTGTTCAGCTTGGAGAGGCAATGGTGGTGCGGTGTCGCTAGGTGGTGTGTGAGGCGGAGAGGAAGAGGGCTGTAGGGTCGGTGATGTCAGGAACGCCGTGGCTTTGTCGGGGTTCGGTGATGGCATGTTAGAGGTGCCACTTGAATCGATGGCTTGGAGAGCGGAGAAGCGACACCGGTGGTGGTTCACAGTGAAGGAGGGTTCGGCGGCGGCGCGGCTACGAGTTCGCACCATGGTGGACGACAATCGACGGTGAGAGGGGTTGGAGAAATGGGTTCGGCGGCTATGGAAAAAAATGAGGGAAAATTTTAGGGATTGGGGGTTTTTTAGTTGCTGAAAAGTAGTGTTTGGCTGCAGGTTAGGGCTAGTCTAGGGCAGGAATAAGGCACTCTAGGCTGGAATAGGGATAGTGATTATGGGCTGGAATGGGGCTGTTTGGCTGCAGGTTTAAGGCTTTTTTTCCTCTTGCACTTTACTTCCGTCTCGGTTCATCTATTTAAAAGAAGATAATTTTATTAATATAATAAAATAATTAAAAGTAAAATAAATTGAAATAAAATAAAATAAAATAATTAATAATTAATAATATAATATAATAATATAATAATAATAATAGAAATAAAATTTAAAATTAAAGATTGAATTGCCTCCCAATAAGCGCTTGTTTAACGTTGTTAGCTCGACGCCTTGAACGGTTTTATGGTGGTTCTAACTGAATTTTCTCGACCGTGTGGGCCTGGAAATTTTCATAAAATGGCTTCAGCCGTTGACCATTGACTGTGAACTGCTTTCCCGATTCTTCACTTTCTATTTCAACTGCGCCATGCGTAAATTCTTCAGTCACAACAAAAAGTCCTTGCCACCGAGTTCGAAGCTTACCTGGGAATAGCTTTAATACGGAGTTATAAAGTAAAACTCTTTGTCCTACCGAAAAATGCTTCTGAACTATATTTTTGTCATGAAACAGCTTTGTTTTGTCTTTATAAATTCGAGCATTCTCGTAGGCATCATTGCGAATTTCCTCCAATTCTTGAATGTCCAATTTCCTTGCCTTCCCTGTGGGCTCTAACTCCATGTTACATTACCGAATAGCCCAATAAGCTTTATGCTCCAACTCTACTGGTAGATGACATGCTTTGTCAAAAATAAATCGATACAGAGTCATGCCAATTGGTCTCTTATACGTTGTCCAATAGGCTCAAAGCGCGTCATTAAGCCTAAGACTCCAATCCTTACGGTTGGGTCGAACCGTTTTTTCCAAAATTGACTTGATCTCCCTGTTCAAAACCTCTGCTAGGCCGTTCGTTTGGGGATGGTAGGCTGTTGCTATACGATGATGAACTCCATATTTTGATAATAGTGCCTCCATGACCTTGTTGCAAAAGTGGGTACCACGATCACTGATCAAAGCTTGAAGTGTGCCAAACCTAGAAAAAATAGTTCGTTTTAGAAACTCCACAACAGTTTTAGCATTATCATTGCGAGTAGGCTTTGCTTTAATCCACTTAGAAACATAGTCTACTGCAAGAAATATATATACGTTTCCAAACGAAGAAATAAAGGGATTCATGAAATCGATGCCCCATACATAAAAAATCTTATATACATGAATCGGGGATAGGGGTATTTGATTTCGTTTTGTGATATTACCTGTATGCTGGCATTTATCGCAAGACTTACAAAAGTTAAATGCGTCGCGAAAGATTGTGAGCCAATATAGCCCACACTCCAATACCTTGTGAGCTGTCCGCTTAGGGCCAAAGTGACCTCCACAAGCTTCTGTATGACAAAAAGTAAGGATAGAGGTTACCTCAGTTTCTGGAACACATCGTCGTATTATCTGATCTAAGCAATGTTTCCACAAGTATGGGTCGTCCCATATGTAATTCCGAGCTTCGCGTCTAAGCTTGTTCTTTACGGATCGAGCTAACTCAGTGGGCAACAATCCTGTGGTTAAGAGATTAACTATGTCTGCATACCACGGATAGTGAGCCTTGGTTGAGAATAAGCTTTTATCAGGGAACTCATCCTTTATAGGAACATTATTAAACAGAGTTTTTATCCTACTCAAGTGGTCGGCCACCAGGTTTTCACACCCCTTTTTGTCACGAATCTTGATGTCAAATTCTTAGAGTAGTAAAATCCACCTAATGAGCCTTGGCTTTGCGTCCTTCTTTGCTATCAAGTACCTAAGAGCTGCATGGTCAGAAAAAACAATCACCTTAGATCTCAGTAAATATGATCGAAATTTATCTAAAGCAAATACAATAGCTAAAAGTTCTTTTTTTTGTAGTCGTGTAGTTGCTTTGTGTAGCATCTAGGGTCTTTGAGGCATAGCAGATGACATGAGGCTCTGTTGCTGTCTTTTGTCCTAATACGGCTCCCACGCTGCGTTCGCTTGCATTGCACATAATTTCAAAGGGATAGTTCCAGTCTGGTGCTTGTACTATAGGGGCGGTTACCAACTTTTGCTTGAGTATATCAAAAGCCACTTTACATTTTAGACCGAACTCATATTTCTTGTCTTTCTGCAACAGCTCGCACAATGGTTCGGCTATTTTTGAGAAGTTTTTTATAAAACGCCTGTAAAATCCTGCATAGCCAAGAAAAGAACGTATCTCTCTAACAGTAGAGGGATATGGCAGAGAAGTTATAATGTCAATTTTGGCCTTATCAACCTCAATTCCCTTAGACGAGACTATATGACCTAGAATCAAACCTTTGTCTACCATAAAATGACACTTTTCATAGTTCAAGACAAGATTAAATTTTATGTATCTGTTCAAAATTATCGTAAGATTTTCAAGGCATTCAGTAAAACAGTTCCCATACACGGTAAAATCATCCATAAAAACTTCAATAATTTTTTCTACATATTCGAAAAATATACTCATCATGCATTTCTGGAATGTAGCTGGTGCGTTGCAAAGTCCAAATGGCATCCTTCTGTATGCAAATGTGCCGAAAGGGCATGTAAAAGTGGTCTTTTCCTGGTCTTCTGGCGCAACAGGGATTTGGAAGAAACCTGAATATCCATCAAGACAACAAAAGTGAGTTTTACCAGCTAAATGTTCAAGCATTTGATCTATAAAAGGAAGAGGGAAATGATCTTTTCTAGTATAAGCGTTCAACTTCCTGTAATCGATGCAGACATGCCACCCGTTCTGCACTCGGACATGTACTAAGTCACCCTCAAAATTTTTCTTTATTGTCACGCCCGTTTTCTTGGGCACGACTTGTACCAGACTTACCCATCTGCTGTCAGAAATAGGGAAGATTATGTCAGCATCCAGCAACTTAATTATTTCCTTTTTACCACCTCCACCATATTAGGGTTTAAACGTCTTTGTGCCTCTCTCCTTGGTTTCGTGTTCTCTTCCAAGTAAATCTTGTGGGTGCATGTCAAAGGGCTTATCCCTTTCAAGTCAGCAATGGTCCAGCCAATCGCCTCCTTATGACTCTTTAGTACCTAGATCAAACTTTCTTCCTCGGGTTTAAAAAGTTTATTTGAAATTATGGGTAAATTATTACCTTTTCCCAAAAATACATACTTAAGATGTTCGAGAAGCAGTTTCAATTCCAAATCTAGAGCCTGCACAACAGAAGGTAGAAGTTTAGTTTCTGATGGGGACAATAATGTATTAACAAATTCATAATCATCATATCTATATTCAGATTTGTCTTTATAAGTTGACTCAAAAGTCTCGTCTACTAATGAGTCAATCATGTCGACACGGTTTATGCTCAATATTTTACTGGGATGGCTAATGGCATCGTAAACATTAAATTTCACGATCTCCCCATCAAATTTCATCATAAGAGTGCCACTTCAGACATCGATCTTAATGTTAGCAGTACTAAGGAAGGGTTGGCCCAACAGGAGGTCCGAAGATCTAGCAATGTTGTCTTCCTCTATCTTTGTTACGTAGAAATCTGCAGGGAAAATAAGTTCATTAAATTTTACCAAGACGTCCTCTAGGACTCCTTCGGGATGCACAATAGACCTATCCTGCAATTGAATAATAACACCTATCTTTGTCAAAAAACCCGCATTAAGTGATTCATAAACAAAATAAGGTATTACATTTATGGAGGCCCTTAAATCGCACATAGCCTTTTTAATTCCTAAATGGCCAATTTTGCATGGAATAGCGAACATACCCTTATCTTTGCATTTAACCGGCATTTTTCACTGTAGCACTGCGGAAACATTCTCACCAACACTTACCTTTTCATTACCTGTTAGTTTTCGTTTGTTGGTGCAAAGCTCTTTGAGGAACTTGGCATACCGCGGAATCTGTCTGATAGCATCTAACAGTGGTAAATTGATCTCGACATTCCTAAATGTTTCGAGGATCTCCTTGTCTTCCTTATTTTTCTGACACTGATTTAATCGTCCTGGGAATGGAGGTTGGATTTTTGGCAGTGGGGGTTTTGCTTGGACCTGTTCGTCGCTTTCGAGATTTTCCTGGGTGATTTCTTGGCCAAGATTCCTATCAGGAATTGGTTCTAGTACCTTTCCACTTCACAACGTCACTGCATTTGCATGTTGTCTTGGATTAGGTTCTGTTTGTGATGGCAGCTTCCCTTGAAAGTTCAATTTCTCAATTGACATGGTCAATTCTCTTATAGATGCCTCGATTTTCTGTTGAAAATCAAGCATATTAGCTACTAATTTATTGACCAATGTTTCTAGAGAATTACCTGAATCTTGTGGCTGCTGTGGAACCCGATTTTGGTATGGTTGGTTATATCGTGGATTGGCCCCATAACTTAAGTTAGGGTGGTCCCTTCATCCTGGGTTGTAGGTGTTAGTGTAAGGGTCGTATTGCCTTTGTGGTGGCCCAGGAAAATTTCCCGTAGCATCTAAATGAGCCATAGTATCATCATTCAAACTGGGACATACATCAGTTGTATGTTCAGGGGTGGCACATATTCCGCATGACCGGGCTTTGTTTTTTCTGCAACAAGAGAATTCAAAATATTAGCAATTCTATCAACTTTATCTTCTAAGGTTGAATTACTTAGCTGATGAACCCTTCTAGGGGGTTCAGGATTGGCTCTAAATTGCTGGGAATTTGCAACTATTGTGGAGATTAAGTCTCTTGCTTGTTGTAGAGTCATGTTGACCAACGCTCTTCCACTCGCGGCGTCTACCATATTTATCTCCATGGGTTTCAGGCCTTCATAAAAGTACTAGAGCAAAGACTGTTCTGTAATACCGTGTTGTGGACAGCTCACACACAGCTTTTTAAATCGTTCCCAGTAGTCATACAGAGACTCTGCGTCTTTTTACCTTATGCCCACGATTTCTCTTCTTAACTCAGTTGCACGCGATGCTGGAAAAAACTTGTTGAGAAATAAACGAGACAGATTAGCCCAAGTTGTTACAGATCCAAGAGGTAAATAAAATAACCATTCCGTAGCAGAATCTGTTAAGGAAAAAGGGAAAGCGCTCAGTTTAATTTGATCCTCAGTTACCTCCTGAGGTTTCATACTAAGGCAAACCATGTGGAATTCTTTCAAATGCTTGTGGGGATTTTCATTCTGTAACCCCCGAAAATTTGGTAGTAGCTGGATCAAGCCTGACTTTAATTCAAAATCAGTATCCATAGTAGGATACGCAATACATAGTGGTGGTTATTCTGTCGGCGCTTCGGCCAGTTGTCGAATTGTCTGAGCCATAAGTTGAGGTGCTAAATTAGGGTTTATGTCAACCCTAGCTTTAAACACTTCTTCTGGGAAATCGACTTCTAATTTTTCACCTTCAAAAGTTTAAGTAGGGTTTTCGTTCACCTTAGACTCTACTTCGTCGTTGATTCTGATTTCTGGCGGTGGATTGCTTTGAGTTCTAACCACCGCTGACTGCTTTTTTCTTAGCTTTGTTTCCTTGCGATTGGCTCTCGCAGTCTTTTCAATCTCCGAATCAAACCCAAGAGTTCCTGGAGCAGATCTGGTCATAAGAAACAAAAAACAAGAATAGTACGTTACCGATCCCCGGCAACGGTGCCAAAATTTGATGCGTCATTGAGAGCACCAAAAATATTCTATTCCTAGTAAAATAATGAAAAAGAATAGTAAAGGGGAAGTAGGGTCGAATCCTCAGGGATCGGATTATACGAATGCTTGTTTCTCGAAATCCTGGGCAGAATCGTGCCCAAAAAAACCTGCGTGATAGAAAAAAATAAAAAAAAACAGAATTAAAGATTTGATTTGGAAAAAATAAAAAATAGAATCTAAAGTTGACTGAAATTGTGATTACGAAAATAATAAAAATAATAAAGAGAGTTGAAGGAAAAGAAATTCTTATTGGTAGATTCCAGCCTCCAGTTGTCTCATTTCGCTTGGGTTCGATCCTCGGCTTTTAAATGACCCTTCTCAACTCAAGTAAGTCAGTTATAGTGGAAGAGGACGCCTACGACCACCAGCTCCAAAGATTAGACTTACGATTTTTAGGAAACCTGACTCTAGCCAGTAATCTATGCTAGATCAACGCTTCTCAATGGCGAATCTCACGCTATTTTGTCTCTTTGGCTCGCTAACCTCTGACGCAGTAAGTTAACGAACCGACTATGCAATCCTTCCAAAACATACAAAGCGGTCGCCTTTGCATATGCTGAAAAGCTTACTTCTTAAGGGCCATGGACGGAAAAGTCAGCCCGTAGTGCGGAGAAACGATGAATACCTGGCGAGAAGGCTAAGTACGGATTCTAGGCCTTAAGAACCCTTTTTGGGGAATATTGACAACTTTCGGCTAGATAGGTTTTAGTGGCTCATGATAATGGTGGAAAAAGAAATAAATATAAAAATAGAAAAGGGAATTTTATTGAAAGAAAATATGAAGAAACAAAAGCATACACTTTCAGGGGGAGAGTGGTTACAGAAAAAGATGAACACCAAATAGAGTCACTTCACCCCCTATTTATAGTACTAGGGAGATAGTCTAGTTTAACTTAAATTCTAAAAAGATAAATACATTTAATTAAAGATAAATAAAGATAATTAAAATAAAATCCTAAAATTAAATATCCTAATAATTATCTTAATATTAATTATCCTAATATAAATAAAATGGAGTCTTATAAAATAAAATCTCTTCTTTTTGCGTTTTTAGTTCTTGTGTCTTCCATGCTCGCACTTGTGGCACAATCTTTTTCCTGTGTCGCATATCAGCCCATTGTGTCTCCAAATTCGCACTTTTGTCACTTAATTTTGCTTTTGCCTCCAAATCAGCCCCTAAAAGATAAAAAGACATAAATAGCTCAAATTAGTAGGATCAATCCCAGAATAAACACATGATTAATACATAAAAATACGTTATTCTGGAGCATTATCAGGACCTCCGTCCTGACATATTACACGCTGATGCCATCGACGTTTTAGATGATGACGAATCCGACGACGACGTATAGGCTGCTTATGTTTGGGGCATTGACTGGAAGTCTGATCTTTCTGCTATTGGTGTATGGGACACAATATAGTTATACCCCTACGTCAATGGTGTCGTAAACACCTCCGGGATCATTGTTTTACCAAGGTAGGTAATATTCACAGCCACCTGTTCTTAGAACACGATGGAAATCGAGGAGCAACTAGTCATAATCAACTATGGATGAAGGCGAAAAAGATAAAAGGCCGAGACCACAATCTGTACCCAAGGAGATCGGTATTCAACTTGAACTAAGAATAAATTTGGCTCGCAACTATTGACCACCTCAATATGACATACATTTTCATTGAGGATTGGATTGATTTATTTATTTTTTGTACTTCTTATGTAAATTTTAATTGCTTAGCTAAGTTATAGCTGATAAGATTGTATCGACGTTGGATATGAAATATTTTTAAATAAATATCATTTTTGCATCAAAATTGGTTGTTGTTGCCATTTTGTATTATTAAATCAAGTTAGCACAGAAAATTAGAGCAAAGTTGTATATTTTATTGATTTTCTATAGTATAATAAAAATGTGTGTTTATAAATTACAACAAAATTTGAGTATGAATGAAAAAATCAACAAATAGGTTGTGGTTAAAAAATTAATAAATCAGTTAAAAATTAATAAATCTGTTAATGAGGTGTTGTCATTATATCATCCCGTCGATGTGGACATGATGGCATTGTATGCCCTAGGTTCCTAGATCCTCCACATAACCTCGGTTGGTTTGTCTTCTTTTGAATATCTATGTTGTTGCGTATCCGAGTCGATGTCGGTTAACCTTTTGGTTTGCGACGCAATGATCTATCGGATAACAACTTGAATGAAGCGTTTGATGTCGGCGGCCACATACTTTCATCTAGGATCGGTAGGAATATGTTTCTCCACAAGTTATACATGTGTTTTAGTTTGTACACTTCGTCCAGAAAGCTCATGTGATCCAAATGTTCAAAACTCAGCCTCCCGTGAAAAATCTGGTTGACCTCAACCTCCCATGAAAAAAAGTTGATCAAAACTCAATTGCATTAAAAAAAATATAAACTAAGATTTAATCAAATTGAGTAGTTTGAGTTTCGATTATGAATTGAATTGAATTTTACAATTCGAATAATTTGAATTTATGATTGGTGTAAATAAGATGCTTCTAAATATTAAATTAAATAATTATTAACTTTACATCTCAAAAAATTATAAAAAAACTAAAGAATATATAAAAAAAACTTAAAAAATATATAAAAAAAGACTCAAAACCCTACACAACTCTAAACTTTAAATCCTAAAATCCATACAATCCTAATCCTATTAAAAAAACAAAACTCTAACTCTAAAAATATATGAAGAAAAACACTTTCGATTGGAAGTATTTTTCAGCCAATATGCTGAAAACATTTCCAGCAAAAAATATTTTCTTACAAATCAATTGAAGTCGAAAGTGTTTTCGTTATTTCAGCCGTAATTTAAAAAAAATCAAACTAATCTAATAATTATTTTAAAAAATCGATCACTTTTCAAAAATTCGCTCTAAAGTTTAGGCTCCTATTGAGCATTTATCTTCAAAAAATTGTCAAACTGCCACGTGGGCTTTGAATTTATACCTACCAAAAAGGCCAAGGTTCTCCCACGTGTCCACTTTCCATGGGCTGAGTAGCATCAGCAGTACGCGGCAAAAATAAATCAGAAGGAACCGCTTTGCAAGTTTTAATAACACCCTCATCAAGCGGTTGAAAATATGGTCAATAATTATTTAGCCCCACTGTAATCCAAATAACGTCTAAAAATTGCTCCGTTGATCCATTTACCGTACTGCGCAAAGCACGAAATCAGCTGTGGCGGTTCTCGAACAACGTCTATAAAAGCAGAAACCAAAAAGACTTCATTTTCTCTATTGAACTTATTATGCTTATAACAAGGCTGCCGGACAAGATGACTTTGGCCGCCGCCGTTTTATTGCTCCTTTTGACGCTAGTTTCTAATTCAAGAGCTGATCGAGATTTCAATGTTCGTCATCACCTCTCTACTGTAACAAGGTCTTGTTGGAACACTGGCAGCAGCAAATCAAACAAATGAAAACACCAAGAGCATAAGCTCTCGAACAGCAAGCAGAAACAGAACAGAAAACTCAAAAGCAAAAATGTGAAAATGAATGGAATACTACATCTTTTCATTTCATTTGAAAATATAAGAGTTACAAAGTTAGAATGTCAGTTACCTAAACTTGTAACTACTCCCACCTGTTTTGGCAAGTTGCCAACTAAAGTAATACAAAAGAAAGCTGAACAATTTTTAGCTATTACATCCATCAATTCAAATCTTAACAACTCTAAAAGTCTAGTTATATTTAGCTTGGATGGCATTACAAAATGAACAAAAGTAAACAAAATAATTAAGCTGCTTCTGGTCCCGCTTGAATGCTGGTCTGCTGCAGCTGCTGGTCTGCATCATGGCCTTCTGTTGCATTGCAGTCCATTCTCAACACTCCTCCTTGGACTGTAGGCAACAAACACCAACCAATTCTCTAAGAATTTCAAACCTCATAGCACCTAGAGGCTTTGTTAAAATGTCAGCCAATTGATCTTGTGAACTACAATATGCAAGACTCACATCCTTTGATTGTACTGCCTCTCGAACAAAATAAAATTTGAGCTTAAAGTGCTTTGTTTTTCCATGAAAAACAGCATTCTTGGAGATAGCTATTGCTGATTGATTATCAACCATAATCTCAGTAGGCTCAAATTGTTCCTCATTTAAATCACACAACAATTTTCTAAGCCAAATAGCTTGGCTTACTGCTCCAGCTGCTGCTATGTACTCTGCCTCAGCAGTTGATTGAGCAACTGTTTGCTGCTTTTTAGAGCTCCAACAGAAAGCTCCTGAACCAAGAGAAAAGAGGTAGCCTGAGGTACTCCTCATATCATCAATCGAACCTCCCCAGTCACTGTCTGAGTAACCAGATAACTTCAGCTGACCTCCTGTCTTGAACATCACTCCAAACTTCAAGGATCCTTTCACATACCTGAGGATTCTCTTTGCAGCCTTTAAATGTGATGTGTTGCAGCTATGCATAAAACGAGATAGCAAACTGACCGAATGCATAAGATCAGGTCTAGTTGCTGTCAAGTATAGCAAACATCCAATTAGACTTCTATACTCTCTTTCATCCACCTTTTCTTCATCTCCATAGCTGCTCAACTTCTGTCCCATGACTAGAGGTGTACTCACTGGCTTGCAGTTTTCCATATGGAACTTAGTGAGAATTTTCAAGGCAAATGCATGCTGGCTGATAAAAATGCCTTGATCAGACTGGTCTACTTCCATACCAAGGAAGTAAGTCATGATTCCCAAGTCTGTCATGTCAAACATGTCTTGCATATTCTTCTTGAACTCCTGAATCAAATCGACCCTGCTTCCAGTCACTAATAGATCATCCACATATATTGAGACAATCAGCAAAGTCTCATCTTTAGACTTCTTTATAAACAAAGTTGGCTCACTCAAACTTTTCTCGAAATTGAGCCTAAACAGGTAAGCATCTATCCTGTCATACCAGGCTCGAGGAGCCTGTTTTAGTCCATAGAGTGCTTTCTTCAGCTTGTAAACCTTGTCCTCCTTTCCTTGGACTTTAAATCCATCAGGCTGTTCAACATAAATTTCCTCTTTAAGGAATCCATTCAGGAAAGCTGACTTGACATCAAGCTGATGGACCTTCCACTGTTTCTGTGCAGCGAAAGCAAATAGAAGCTTTATGGTATCCAGCCTTGCCACTGGAGCAAATGTCTCCTCAAAATCAATGCCAAACTGTTGATTGTACCCTTTCACCACAAGCCTTGCCTTGTGCTTGTTCAGAGAGCCATCTGCATTGAATTTGGTC
Source organism: Gossypium hirsutum (assembly GCF_007990345.1). NCBI lineage: Eukaryota > Viridiplantae > Streptophyta > Magnoliopsida > Malvales > Malvaceae > Gossypium > Gossypium hirsutum. The sequence continues at coordinate 80,735,488 of NC_053428.1, read as the reverse complement.
CTGAAAACCCACTTGACACCTATGACCTTCTTCTGATCAGGTCTGTCTACCAGATCCCAAGTATCATTCTTATGGATCATGTCGATTTCAGCCTCCATAGCCTTCTTCCAGCTCTTGCTTCTAGCAGCTTCTTCATAGCTTGAAGGCTCAACAATGGCCATATTGCATCTTTGGTAGATGTCAGCAATAGACCTGGTCCCTCTCACAGGAGCATCGTCTACATTGGCATTACTGACTTCGTTTTCTGCCAACTCCAAATTGCTGCCAATCTGCTCTTCTTCAAACTGACTTGTATTAGAGCCATCTAGACTCCAAAACCTTCCTTCATCGAATTTGACATCCCTGCTTACCAAAATCTTCTTGGTTGAAGGATCAAATATTCTGTAGCCCTTCTTGCAGCTACTGTAACCAACAAATATACCTGGAACTGACCTCTTCTCGAGCTTGGTTCTTCTTTCTACAGGGACAAGTACAAAACACTTGCTGCCAAACACTTTTAAATGTGAAACAGTTGGTTTAAGATCATACCATACTTCAAAAGGAGTTTTATCATTCACAGCATGTGTTGGCAGCCTATTGAGCAGGTATACTGAGGTGTTGACACCTTCAGCCCAAAAAATGCTTGGAAGCTTGCTTTGAAACAACATGCACCTGGTCATGTTCATCACTGTTCTGTTCTTCCTCTCACACACTCCATTTTGCTGAGGAGTGTACACTGTGGTTAGCTGATGATGAATCCCAGCCTGCTCACATAGCTTCTGAAATCTTTCAGACAAGTATTCAGAACCATTGTCTGTCCTCAAGGCCTTAATCCTGCAGCCTGTTTGATTTTCTGCCAATGCCTTGAACTTTCTAAAAACTTCAAACACTTCTGACTTCTGTTTCATGAAATAAACCCAGCAAAATCTGGTCAGATCATCAATAAACAGTATAAAATACTTACTGCCATTCAGTGAAGGAGTCTTCATTGGTCCACAGACATCTGAGTGCACCAACTCAAGTCTCTTTCGAGCCCTCCATGCTTGGTTAGCTGAAAAGGGCAACCTGGCTTGTTTGCCAAGCTGACACACTTCACAAACGCCTTCACTTGCACTAACCTTCACCATGTCTTCTGTCATGTTCATTTTGTGCAGCAAATCAAGTGATTTGAGGCTAACATGGCCAAACCTCTTGTGCCAAAGGTCAGTATTGTCAACTGAGCTTGTATATGCACTTTTCTCAAGCTGACTCACTTCCAGCATAAAACATTTGTCTCCCATAGGTGCTGAGACAATCTCCCTACCATGAGCATCACTTATAACACAAGAATCATTCTTGAAAACTAGTGAAAAGCCTTTCTTGACTAGCTGGCCTACACTTAGTAAATTTTGGTCTATTTCTGGCACATAGAGCACATCAGAAATGATTTTGTTACCTGAACCAGTGTGAATGACCACATCACCTCTACCTTTTGCTTCAATCAAGTTCCCATTGCCTATCCTGACCTTCGAGACATAACTCCTGTCAAGGTTCTTGAAAAGGCTCTCATCTGCAGCCATGTGGTGTGAGCAACCACTATCCACAAGCCAACTGCTCATGCTTTTAGCTGCATAACATGAAGCTGTAAATACATGCTCCTCCTGAGCTTGGACATCCTCGGCAGACTTGGCTTGTACTGGTTGTGTTTGTGCCTTCTCATGACTTCTACAAATTTTCTCATGATGACCATACTTCATACAGCTTTTGCACTGTATATCTGGTCTGGTCCAGCAAAATTTTTCCAGGTGATTGGTCTTCTTGCAGTGAATGCATGGTGGAAACCTCCTTCTACCGGCATCTTTCTTTGATCTTTCCTTCTTTTCAAACCAAGGCTTCTTAGCTTTCTGGCTTGAGCTGGAGCCTTCTCTGACCTTTGCTTGAAAAGCACCTTTAAGATTCTCTTCCTGCCTGCTTGCTCTTCTCTGTTCAAGTGCATAGAGTGAGTTAACCAACTCAGACAAAGAAATGGTTGTGAGATCTCTCGAGTCCTCCAATGAGGAGATTTTTGACTCAAACCTTTCAGGTAAGGTGGTAATAACCTTCTCAACAACCCTGCTATCACTGAAATCTTCTCCAAGGAGTCTAATATTATTGACAGTAGCCATAATCCTATCAGAATATTGCTTGATAGTTTCTGACTCCCTCATCTTCAAATTTTCAAACTCCCTTCTAAGGTTGATGACTTGTTGCTGCCTAGTCTTGTCTGATCCCATGAACTCCTCTTTCAGCTTGTCCCAAGCTTGTTTGGGTGAGTCACAGGCCATGATGCGAGTGAAAATAACATCTGATATTCCATTCTGCAAACAGGCCATAGCCTTGTGTTTCTTGGCTCGTTCCTCACCATGTTGCCTGATCTGAGCAATGGTAGGATTTGCTCTTAATGGTTCTGGCTCGACATCACTCTCAACTGCACTCCAGAGGTCAAGTGCTTGAAGATATGTCTTCATTTTGACAACCCAAATGTGGTAGTTGTCTCCAGCAAAAACTGGTGGTGGAGGAGGAGCAAAACTCATGCTGCCAAGACTGACTTTGAAAAAACAAAAAACTAAAACATAAACAACAGAGGTCCTCAAAGATAGGAGGCTCTGATTACCAATTGTTGGAACACTGGCAGCAGCAAATCAAACAAATGAAAACACCAAGAGCATAAGCTCTCGAACAGCAAGCAGAAACAGAACAGAAAACTCAAAAGCAAAAATGTGAAAATGAATGGAATACTACATCTTTTCATTTCATTTGAAAATATAAGAGTTACAAAGTTAGAATGTCAGTTACCTAAACTTGTAACTACTCCCACCTGTTTTGGCAAGTTGCCAACTAAAGTAATACAAAAGAAAGCTGAACAATTTTTAGCTATTACATCCATCAATTCAAATCTTAACAACTCTAAAAGTCTAGTTACATTTAGCTTGGATGGCATTACAAAATGAACAAAAGTAAACAAAATAATTAAGCTGCTTCTGGTCCCGCTTGAATGCTGGTCTGCTGCAGCTGCTGGTCTGCATCATGGCCTTCTGTTGCATTGCAGTCCATTCTCAACAGGTCTCCGTCTCTTGCCTTCTCCGTTGAGTCTTTATTTCATCATCTTTATTAAAAGTTTAAATGATTAAAAATTTTGAATCCGATTTTATCTTTTTCATTTTTAACTATTCCTTTATATTCTTAAGAGCAGATATTCTGCAGTGAAAGATATTGTAGACAATTCCTTTCAGCCTACTGATATTCCTGTTGGATGTACTCCTATCCACTTAAATCTCGTGGTAATTTTATTTTACTTTCATGAAACTTGATTTTTTTAATCATCTTTCAAAGCTAGAAATACTATTGAATCGAAAGAAAAAGAAAAGTTTCCTTGTTAGTTTAGGTGATTTGATAGTGCATTTCTTTAGGGGAAACTTTGTGTAAAAGCAAAATTTGCAAGGTTGTAATGTTAATGCTTTTTCCAGAATGAAAATCTGTAAATTTAGTGCCCCGAGTATTTGTGAAATTAGGAAGGCATTTTAAAATTCATACTGTATTAGTATAATACTAACAACTAACAAGTTTGATCAATGATGTATGGAAGAAGTTGCATAAGTTTTGTGCAATGTTTTAAATCGATAGCTTTACTGGATATCTTTAAGATTTTCTCACTGTTTGAAAGGCATGTTGTTGATGTTCTTTCCTAATCATAGTTGTCGAATTGTTGGATGGATGGGAGAATCTCAATAATTATGGCATTGTTGTTTGAGGGTCATTGTTTTACAGCTTCTTTTCTTTCTTTCATTTTTTTTATTTTATTTTTTATCATTGATATCTTCATGTGATCTGTTAATTTTTGAATGCCGTACAAGATTAGAACTAAAAGGCTGGCTAATGTGAATTCAAATTTCTTAGGCAAGACATGGAACTCGTTCTCCTACTAAGAAGCGGATGAGAGAGTTGGAAAAGTTGGCTTCTCATATAAAGGAACTTCTAAAAGATGCCAAAGAAAAGAATTTGTCCCTACAAAAAGTTCCTGCTTGGTTACTGAAATGGGAATCCCCTTGGAAAGGGAAATTGAGGGGTGGAGAATTAGATACAAAAGGAGAAGAGGAATTATATCAACTTGGAATCAGGGTTAGGGAAAGATTTCCTGATTTATTTAATGAGGAATACCACCCTGATGTGTATCCAATAAAGACTACGCAAGTGAGTTCTGTGTTTGAAATTTTATCTTGCTCTCCTATATAAATGCTTTATTCATAGACAATCCTCCTTCTCTTTGTTTGGGAATTTATATGGATGCTGCTTTATTTCCTGCCTGAGACTGCAGCATCCCTTTTTCTTTATCCGTATAGCTTGAAGCTGAAAGCTTGACTTTATATTTGTTTTTTTTCCTTCTTGATTTAGTTAGGATTCATACGTTTTCTTTTTCTTATTTTTGTGGGAAGGTTCCTCAGGCTTCTGCCAGTGCTGTTGCATTTGGCATGGGGCTATTTAGTTGCAATGGAAGTCTAGGACTGGCGCGTCATCGAGCTTTTGCTGTTACAAGTGAAAGTCGTGCAAGTGACATAACCCTGAGGTTCTTTGATTGTTGTCAAACCTATAAGGTATGAATGATGTTTCTCCCTTATTATTCAAGCACCGACACAAGAGTATGGTTTGTGCATTATTGTTTTTCCTTATCTCTGTAATGATATTCACTTTTGCTACTTCAAATAAGGAAATTATCTAAGCTATTTAAATTGGTCACACATTTGTTCTATTTGTACATGATCCGTTCCTTTTATCTCTTATATTAGTCCAACCTGCAAGTTTGGGGTTATGGTTCACTTGTGCTATAATTTCATCGAGTTTTAGACAATGTTCTCTAATTTAATGGGATTTCCTTTTCCTTTGCTTATATAAACTGGATATATGGATGCAGGACTTTAGGAAAAGCCACGAGCCTGCTGTAGATAAACTGAAAGAACCCATCATTGCTGAAATTACCTCTGCATTGGCAAAGCGATATAGGTTCAATTTCACAAAGACAGGATATATCTTCTCTCTGGTTTCTTTGTAAACAGGTAGCTATCTTCTTTTCATGCAAATTTTATGGTGCATAGCGTTCTAAAAATCAGAAAGCAGTAACATTTGATCAGTTCAATTTTGTATTTATATTGTCGAGGATGTTGGATTTGTGATGTGGCAGGAAACAACCTTGTTGGATATAACTGATCAAGCTTGTAGTCTTTTCAGTCCCACCGAGGTATTTTCAATGTTCTTTACTCTCTATGAAAAAAATCATTATAATCTTTTTGTTGCTGCTAGGATTGTTCATTTGAAATATTGAGGATGGTTTCTATGCATACCTCATTACTTTTCATAATTACCCTTGGTATTTAGGGCACTAACTATTTTTGGTATGTAGATTTTTTCTCAAAACATTGATTCTACTATAGCTGGCCAGAAGTATAAACCTTCTTTAATTGTAGATGACATAAGTTTGCAGCTTAAATCTTTTGGATAGTTTTCTTTTTCCCTCTTTACTCTCTATGATATCAATTTTCAGAACTCCGCATGTATAAATACATAGTTGAAAACATCTTGTTAGTTTAGCTTATTTTGTCTTTGTTCCTTAAGAAATGTAGAAACCTTAAAGTTGGGAAAATTAAAACAAGATACCTGATTTGGGTAACATACTTTCCATGATTTATTCCTTTTGATCTGACATGCTAGTTCAGCTGTAATTGTTTAATAAATCATGTTTTTACTTTATGATTTTTTTTTACCTGTAAATGCTATAATTTAGGTGGCTTTGCTGGAGTGGACAGATGATTTAGAGGTGTTCATGTTAAAGGGCTATGGTAAATCCTTAAATTATCAAATGGGAGTGCCTCTGCTTAAAGATGTCATTCAATCCATGGACCAAGCAATCAAGGCTAAAGAAGGTAATGTTACTTCGAGGTTCTGATTGTATAGACTGCTTATCTCTATAAGCGAGGAATCTATATAAATAGTTATCCTTGAATTGTCTGGCAATTGCACTCTTACTATATCCAGCAGTGCTGCTGTACTGTGTTGTTATTTGGAATTACTGGCCGAGGTTGGCCAGGACCAAATCACATTTGAAAATATTACATTATAACATCACAGCATATTCATTACATAATTTACTTCTTCTGTCTATATTTCCTACATGTTTTTATTCTAAAATGGAGAAAATAATAAAAAACATTCTTCTTCTTCTTGTTCATGCGTTATATGTCTCATCACCAAACAATATTTTGAGAGCTTGCTAAACCTAAAATAACTAAATACAGTTCTCTTTTGATTACGGATTACTGAACTACTAGGTACAAGGTTGTTTGATAATGGGTTTTTCTCAACTTTGACTTCTGTTTTTTTTCTCTTTATCTTCGTACCCCTAGATAATCAAGCTCCTGGCAGTTACGAGAAGGCAAGATTGCGTTTTGCACATGCAGAAACAGTGGTTCCTTTTTCATGCTTGCTTGGGCTTTTCCTTGAAGGATCTGGTAAGTGCTTCCTGCCTTTTATGGTTGCATCTGTGAAGGATCTCGTTGGTTTGCATATAGGCATGATCATGTGCATCTGTATAGGCTTTTTGTTATATTTTGGTATTTGTCTAATCATTGCAGATTTCCAACGAATACAAAAGGAGGAGCCTTTGGATTTCCCTCCTAAACCTCCCAAGAGCAGAAGTTGGAGAGGCAGCATTGTGGCACCTTTTGCTGGAAATAATATGCTGGTCTTATACAGTTGCCCAGCTAATTCTTCAAGCAAATACTTCGTGCTAGCTCTACTCAACGAGCATCCCATCGCAATGCCTGTAAGTTATGCTTTTATTTCATGGTTGCTGATCAGTAATTCAATGGTTATACCATTAAAAGGGAACAGGTTTTTTTATATCAAGAATCTTGCCAAATACAGTGTTCGCCTGCCTCATTTTTTCAAAATTTGATTTTTACCTTGTATTTTTCTTGTTCCTTAGTATGCATGCTACAGTTTTATGCAGTTTTGTAAGGTTTTATGCATTACCTTCAAATCAGTTTGATGCTCATGCTACTTTTTTTCATGAATAGGGTTGTGGCGGTACTGATTTCTGTCCATTTGAAGTTTTCAAGGTATGTATGATAATTTTCCGTCTTCTATGTTTATGAAAATAATGACTTCACTCCTAATTTTTACATCACATTTTCAGGAGAGCATTGTAAGTCCGCACTTGAAGCATGATTACAATACCCTTTGCCAAGTGAATCTTGATCAACCAAAGCAGAAGCCCGAAACCAGTAAGTTATTGAAACTGTTCCATTGGCTCTTTTCGTTCGGGAATGATGATCTACCATCTGATAGAGTTGAATTGTAGTTTGATTTTCGAGGAAAGAAAAAAAAGAAAGTATAAATCTTAATTTTTCCCTTGTTGCCACTCCTTTAGTGTGATTTTCAGCTACAGACTAGCGGAGTTCTATTCTGGATTGATTACATGGCTGACACAAAACAAAATTTGCCACAAGATCTCTTGGTACGATACTCCTTTCTGATTGAAGGATTTTTGTCGTCGGAGTAGATTTTCGAACAATAGTTGGAATGACATAGCTTTGTAGCATACATTCGCGAATTAATATCTATATTGGCAAATACCTTTCCGTGTAGGCTTCATGTATTGTTTTGGTGGAGGAATCATCTCTCTGTGTTCGCATCTTGGAATGAGTTGAATGTTAGCTTAAATCAGGCATAGATTATGTGACTGATTGACCAATCTTGAAGAAACGCTTAGCAGAAAGTTTGTTTTAATAGCTTGTTATTTTTGCTTTAGAGTTTAGGGTTTGTTTTAATAGTTTATTTTAATAGCCAATTTTTTACTAAGGTTTAAATGGGGGGAGAATGAAATTAGACGTGGAAACTTTGGCCACTGTTCAAAGAAATAATACAGATGCAATACCAACTTATGAATGAATATGCTGCAAGTTTGATTTAGTATTGTGCGACACACTCAGTACTTTTGGTCTCAAGAATTCGTGAGAAAGAGTGATAAAGGAGAGGCAGATGAAGATGATTGTATTTAAATTGTTCGACTTGAGAAAGATTCGGAGTTAACTTGAAAACAATAAATTATTAAAAAAAGAAAAAATATAATAATAATTAAATAAAGAAAAAAGTAAAAGTGAAAGATATATCGAAAAAGAACTTAAATAGATACGATGGATAGTTGGATAAAGGTTTAATTGAAATTTTTGAAATAAAAATCTTAAACTCAATTAATAATTTTAATTAATCATTTAAAAAATAATTTTTAATAAATTGAAGGATGAAAAGAATTCATGATTTCTTAAAGAAAATTGAAAAAAATATTTCTAAAAATAAAAAAAAATTACACAACTTTTAAAGTTGAAAATTTTATTAATGGAAACAATTGTAAATCTTTAACGAGTAATATTGAGGCTTTTATATATGCTAGTTATGTACATCCAGATAAAATTATTTAGTTTAAACTAGACTTTCTTGTTTAACCAAGAAACATAAAATTTCTCACTTAAAATACTTTTGGAATAAATAAATAACAAAATCTAATAAATACAATATTGGGTTAATATATAATAAAAATTAAGCTTAAAAATCGAACCCAATATGATTTAAACTCAAACTACAAGCTTAAAACTCGTAATTTCCATAATAATCCTATGCAGAAATTTTACTCGTGCAATCTTCACTAAAACGGTCATAACTTGAGCTTGCAAACTCAAAATTGAGTGATTCAAAGTGCGTTTCGAATCTAATGGATAGATTTTCGAATGCTATGAAGATATCTCAACCCAAAAGTGCTTGGATCCCATCCAAAAAGTCGTCGCAAGTTGATTGATTTTTCGAACTTGAAAATTGACAGCTTCGGTAAATGGAATTTAATAAATTTCACTCCATCTGTGTATGTATTAAAAGAGAGAAAATAGAAAGAGGAATTGAAAGAAAAAGAAAAGCAATGAATTCATTCAACAAATTTTAGCATAATCGATTGCTATACTACCTTTGCTCTTTTAAAGCTAAAAACCATTACAACCAATTTGAAATTCTGTTAATAGCCACACAACTAGCAAGATAGTGTTCACTTTCACTTAAAATGGTGAACCCCTTACATTTAACCAAAATGCAGCATCTAATACAACCCAAAATGCTCTGTTTCATTTAAGTCTAAACTCACCATTCTATTAAAACTTAAAACTCAATTTTTAGGCTTAACACGAGACATTTCAATAATTGAATTAACGGTAAAAAGTTAACCCTGTATCAAGTACACCATTGGTCAAAAGGATCCTTGTCTTCAAGGATCGAAGGTAGGATATCGCTTTTGTAAGTTAAGAAAGCTTTCCTAGGTGGCATCTTCAGGGAATGTGTTGGCCATTCAACCAAAACCTCAGTGACTGCTTGGTTGCCTTGTTTCACCATGTGATGATTTAAAATACGAATTGGCTCATTGAGTAGGGTGCCATCCAAGCTGATAGGGGGTAAGGTGGATTGCACTGGCTGATTCCGAAGTGGCATTTAAGTTTGGACATGTGGAAAGCTGGATGGATACAAGAGCTAGGTGGTAGCTACAGTGTATAAAGGCCACTTGTCCATCTTGGCTATGACAGGGAAAGGTCCAAAGAATTTTAGGGAGAGCTTTTGGTTAGTCATCCTTCTCAATGTATGTTGCTTGTATGGTTGAAGCTTCAAGCAGACTAGATTTCCTACGTGGAAGGTTCAGTCATATCAACTATAGCTAGCAACATGCTTCATGCGATCTTGAGCTTGTTTGAGACGAAACTGAAGAAGGTATCTAGTTGCTTCTCGTTGTTGCAAGCTACAATTCACACAATCAATAGTTGAGAATCCTGCTAAGTAAGGTAAGTGCTAAGAGGGGCCTGACCATAGATGGCTTCATATGGGGTTGTTTGAACAACCGAGTGAAAGGTAAAAACGTACCACCTGTAACACCTTTAACCTGTATCTGTCGCTAGAACACGATTACAGAGCATTACCAAAACTTTTAGAATATTTACAAATAATTCACGTTAATTACTATTCATTTATCGAAATATTCACAACGTCCCTTAAATGGACCCTTGAAGCCCAAAACGAGTATTAGAATCAAGTCGGGACTTAATTAAGAACTCGAAGAATTTTTCGCAAAATTTCTAAAATTTTTCCTAGGTACAGGGCTCACATGCCTGTGTGGTCTAGGGACATGCCTGTGTGACCCTAAGATATTCCCGCGCTGCAGAAGGTATCTAGTTGCTTCTCGTTGTTGCAAGCTACAATTCACACAATCAATAGTTGAGAATCCTGCTAAGTAAGGTAAGTGCTGAGAGGGGCCTGACCATAGATGGCTTCATATGGGGTCGTTTGAACAACCGAGTGAAAGGTAAAAACGTACCACCTGTAACACCTTTAACCTGTATCTGTCGCTAGAACACGATTACAGAGCATTACCAAAACTTTTAGAATATTTACAAATAATTCACGTTAATTACTATTCATTTATCAAAATATTCACAACGTCCCTTAAATGGACCATTGAAGCCCAAAACGAGTATTAGAATCAAGTCAGGACTTAATTAAGAACTCGAAGAATTTTTCGCAAAATTTCTAAAATTTTTCCTAGGTACAGGGCTCACATGCCTATGTGGTCTAGGGACATGCCTGTGTGACCCTAAGATATGCCCGTGCTGCAGGCCATGTTCAACCCCGTGTAACTCTCTGACTTGTGCCACACGGCTAGCCACACACCCGTGTGAGTAGGCTGTATGATCAATTTAATTTTCAAAAATTTAGGTGCAGGGCTCACATGGCCAAGGCTCACGCCCGTGTACTAGGCCATGTAGCACACACTTTTGAGACACACGCCCGTGTCCCTGCCCGTGTGCTAAATTCTGAGTATTCTATTTCTTGAATTTAAGATGCAGAGGACACACGGCCTAACCACACGCTCATGTACCAGGCCGTGTGTCATACACGGTCTAGACACACGCCCGTGTAGCTACCCGTGTGGACAAAATAAAACTATTTCTAGCTTCAATTCTCACCCCAAATTTTACCAATTTCTTGCACCAAAACTTATATCCATATACCAACCAATCCAAGCATTATATCAATACTAATTCAAGCATCTAAAATAGTATATCACTACTTGCATAGCTCAATCAAATCATAATATATATACTCATGATAATACCATAAGATTACCTTAATAGATATCTCAAAATATAAATCATTACTAGCCATTTCAAATAGCTAGATTACAAACAACATTTATATGCCAACATTTGGCTAAGTTACCTATACATGTCATTATACCAAAATGAGGTTACTATTTATACCAAAACAAGCTAGTGGATAGTGTGATGATGGCGAGCTTCCGAGCATTATAAAACAGAGAAAAGTAAACCTAGTAAGCATATTATGCTAGTAAGTTCGTATAACTGGAATTAAACTTACTAATCTCATTTATTAAAATTAAGCATATAATAACATGTTTCCATCAACTTGGCAAAATTGCTTAAACACGTGCATTCAATCAAATAGGTTAGTCATAAAATTCTCACATACATCAAGTAAACATAAATGAGCTCATCATACTATATTCTTTGAAGACATTATTTATTTCGTCTCATAGTTCTCATATCATGTCAAGTATTTTGTCCGTTGAATTATTGTAATTCCGATGGATACTCAAATAGTACACTCAAGGTATATAATTCAATAACCCGCCAATTCATATTCAAGAGTGCACATTAAGGCACTTAATCAGGAAGCACATTCTCGAGCCACATATTTTATATCAGGATTACATGTCCAAGCAAAATCCTGTTTCCAATATATGCTTATAAGAGCATAATCAGGATTACTCGTCCGGGCTAAATCCTATATATAACATATGCTTAAGAGGACTTATATCAGGATTTCCAATACAGGCTAAATCCTTTCTGTAATGAGGTCAATAGGATTACTCGTCCGAGTTAAATCCTGTCAGCAACAAATGCAAGACCTCATTCAATAGGGCAAATCACATTTATCCATCCAAATCCAATATTCAAAAGGAACATAACTTTTTAAAACAATATCAAGCATGTATTCAAATCTTATATTATAACATCCAATTAATTTAAATAAATATAAATCACATTCTATACAAATACAACATTTAATTTAACATATTTACATGCTTAATTAAGTTACACGAACTTACCTCGACACTTGTTCACGTATATAGATCTACTAATCCGAAACTTTCTCCTTTCCTCGATCTAACTTTGAATTTGAGTTAATCGGATTTCTATAAATAAATTAAATCATCAATTTATCACATTTCATATTCAATTGAACTCAATTTACATCCTAGGAAAAATTACCATTTTTCTCCTAAACTTTTCATAAATTCCAATTTCGTCCCTAGGCTCGGAAAATAAAATTCATGCAATTTACTTCTTATTCCAAGCCTAACTAAAATTTCAATATAAAATTTATAACACATGTATTCCATAAATTTTAGAATTTTTCTTCAATTTTCACAACTTTACAAATTAGTCCCTAAATCATATTTTCATGAAAAATCATTTTGTAACACCCCCTAACTCTAAACCGTCGTTGGAACAGGGTTACAGGGCATTACCAGACCTCTCAAACAATTTACGAACAATATACAAATAAATATCTAATATACTATAAAACATTCATAATGTCCCCTTTTTGGACCTTTGAGGCCCAAAATACGATATTAGAAGTGAATCGGGACCAATTTGGGTGCTCGGGAAATTTTTCGTGAAATTCTAAAATTTTTCCTAAGTATAGGGCTCACACACCTGTGTGCCAGGCTGTGTGGACTCAAAATAACCCCTTTACAATAACCTAACCAACCCTGCAAATTTTAAATCGCAACCAATTCAAACCAATATCACAACTAATTCAATTTTAATATACAAATACATTTAAACATATCAAGACATCAACATGATAATCTATTCGCTAAACATTCACAAGCAACATTAAAATTAGTTTAGACATTTCATTCTATTCCATTTCAAAGTTTAGTATCATATATGCCATTTTGTCTTCTTATCCTTTCATATGACCATTCAAAACAATATATGTCATCTTTTACAACCAAATTCACCATTACATTCCACATTTACTAAAAAGAAATATACATCACCAAGTTTCTGAGGTCGGGATCGGTTTTGGATGCTGGACTAGAACGTTTGACTTTTACTAACTTGCGCACGGAAACAACCATACGCTGTGTATGGTTATACCCAGTGGTATTACTATAATTCAAATTATTAAAGTAAAGTAACAAATAAACATATCAAATTATATAACAATTAATTCATAAATAAACTATTTCATATTTAACTTTCACTTTTTAACAATAGCAACTCAATTTGGCTATTCATCAATTTGATATCATATAACATTTCATTTGAATATCAATCACTTCATGAACCTTTGATTTGTTCATTTCCTTTTCATTTCTTAATTTCAATTAAAATTTCATTTTATAAACAAAATCATTCATTTTCATTCAATTTTGCTATTTCATTTATTTACTCCTATTAACAAGACTCAGACTTTGACAGATACATGGATCCAACCCAACACTCCAGTATGGCACCCAGTGCCTCATCGGATAGTTCAAAGCAAATAATTGACACCCAGTGTCTCATCAGCCAGGCCGAAGTAAGTTGGTACCCAGTACCTCATCGAATCTATCCGAAGTAATGTAATGTCACCTAGTGTCTCATCGACTCGAGGTCGAAGTATCCCTGAACACTTCCAATACTATAGCATGCCAACTATATTCGACTTAGCTCAACTAGTTAATAGGATATTAAAATCACTTTTCAACATCAAATCAATACATATTTCAAATAATCACATATAATCATACTTTGATTCAATTCAAATCATTTTCCAACTTCCAATCAATTTACAATTCAATTACGCACGTATATATTCACTATTCAATCCAATTCACATTCAACTCAAATATCAATACTTACCTTAAATTTCACTTATCATAGACATTAATTAAACTTTAGCATTTAATAATAAATAATTTAAATTATAGTAATACAAACTGGATATTTTCTCGATTCAATCCTCGTCCATTTTTTCCTTCTTTTTCTTCGTAGATGTCTCCGGTGTAATGTTGGCAAATTAAGCTTCAAGCTTTAGAACCCTAATTCCCTTTTTCTTTTCTTTTCTCTTTTCTTTATTTCTATTTCTATTTTGTTTCTATTCTATTCTTTCCTTCCTTTTTGTTTCACTTACTTTATTTTATTTCTTGTATGTTTTATTATTTAATTAACATAATATTATAAATATCTTTTTACTTAAATTATAAGTAAATACATATTTATAATACAAGTGTACATATATATTATTACCATTACACATATACAAATTTATCACCATACATTTGTCATTATTTTATTTATTTGTAATATAATAATGTTATAATATATATTTTTTATAAATTAATATAATATAATTTATAACTAAATAATATATTTATATAGTTTTAAACCTAATAAAAATCTAAGATTTTTTATCATGTTTGCCGCCTCATGTAATGCATTAGGAATAATTTCCTATTTAGTCCCTTTTATTTTCTTTTAATCTTTAATTAAACTTTCATATCTATTTCAATTTAGTCCTTTTTCTTAATTATTCTTAATTCTAGCTAATTCACCTAACTAAAACCTAATTAAACACGCAACTAGCTTTGTAAATATTTTTAATAAATATTTACGAATCTGTTTCACTAAAATGAAGGCCCGATAATGTACTTTCCTGATGCCGTGAATTTGGGTCATTACATTTCTCCCCCTTAATAAATTTCGTCCTCGAAATTTACCTGAGAAGAGATGGGGATACTGAGCTCTTATTGTTTCCTCCGGTTCCCAAATTGCTTCCTCTACATTATGATTTTCTCCACAATACTTTTACTAAAGGAACCCGTTTATTTCTTAACCTTTTTATTTCTCAAGCTAATATCTGAACTGGCTTCATAAGATAAATCAGGTCGAACCTCTATATCTTCAGTTCTGTAGCATGGAAACATGAAAGACATCATGGATTTTTTGTAACTCTGGAGGCAAAGCTAATCGATAAGTAACCGACCCAATTCTTTCTACAATCTCATGTGGCCCGATATAGCGAGGACTTAATTTTCCCTTCCAGCTAAATCTCAAGATTTTCTTCCAAGGCGACACCTTAAGAAATACTTTATCACCGACAGAGTATTCAATGTCCCGACGTTTCAAATCCGCATATGATTTTTGTCTATCAAAGGCTGCCTTTAATCTTTCTTGAATCTTCTTAACCACCTCTTCTATTTCTTGAATTAACTTCGGCCCAATTATTTTTCTTTCATTCAATTCCATCAACACACTGGTGATCGACATCTTCGACCATATAGAGCTTCATACGGAGCCATTTGAATACTTGATTGGAAACTATTATTATAAATAAATTCTGCCAGTGGTAAATAACGTTCCCAACCTGATTCAAGTCAATGATACAAGCTCGTAGAATGTCCTATAAAATCTGAATTACTCGCTCAAATTGTTCGTCAGTTTGTGGATGGAAAGTTATATTGAAATTAAGTCGAATACCCAAAGACTCAAGCAGTTGTTTCCAAAACCTCGATGTGAACCGTGGATCTCGATCAGAAATTATAGATAAAGGAATACCATGAAATCTCACAATCTCCTGAATATAAATCTCAGCAAGCTTTTGAAGTGATCAATTAGACCTGACTGCTATAAAATGAGTTGACTTTGTAAGCCGATCAACGATCACCCATATAACATTCTTTTTACTTACTAATAATGGCAACCCCGTAACAAAATCCATCGTGATGCAATTCCATTTCTACTCGAGAATATTAATAGGTTGAAGCCAATCGATAGGTACTTGATGTTCTGCCGGTACTTGATGTTCTGCCTTTACTCGCTGCCAAGTCAGACATTTACCAACATGCTCAACTATATCTCTTTTCATCCCCGGCCACCAGTACAACTCTCACAAATTATGGTACATTTTTGTTCCTCCGGGGTATAAAGCAAACACGCTATTATGTGCTTCTCGGAGAATCAAATCTTTTAGCTTAGAAACAGCTAGAACAAAAATTCGATTTCGGAACCTTAAGTAATCATGTTCATCAATACTGAAATTTTCTACCATACCATTCTGTACCATTTCTCTTTTCTTCATCAACTTGTCATCTTCTAGCTATGCTACTCTAATATGATCAAACATTATTGGTTTAACTCTCAACTCAACCAACAGACTTCCATCATCATTGATACTGAGTTGTGCAAACATTGCTCGCAATTCAATTGCAGCTTTCCTACTCAATGCATCAGCTACTACATTTGCCTTTCCCAGATGATAATCTATAACACAATCATAGTCTTTTAGAAGCTCAATCCACCAAGGTTGTCTCAAGTTCAACTCCTTTTAAGTTAAAAGATATTTGAGACTTTTGTGATCATTATAAATATAACATTTCTCACCATACAAATAGTGTCTCTAGATCTTTAATGCAAAAATTACAGCAGCTAACTTCAGATCATGTGTCGGGTAATTATGCTCGTGTGGTTTTAGTTGACGAGATGTATAAGCTATTACCTTTTTGTCTTAATGCAATACACAACCCCAGACCACTCAAAGAAGCATTATTGTACACAATAAAATCTTTTCCCGATTCTGGCAATGTTAAAACTTGTGCCTCAGTCAACATTTGCTTCAATCTCTCAAAACTTCTTTGACACTGATCATCCCAAATAAAAGGAACATTCTTTTGTAGCAGCTTCGTCATCGGCAATGCTATCTTCAAAAACCCATTAACAAATCTCCTATAATATCCAACCAGTCCAAGGAAACTACATACCTCAGGTACATTTCTCGGTGCTTTCCACTGAACAATTGCTTCAATCTTTTTCAGATCAACTCTGATACCAACAAATGTAACACCCCTAACCCTAAACCTTTGCCAGAATAGGGTTACAGGGTATTACTAGACCTTTCAAACAATTTATATCAGCATCCAAATCCTGACTCAGTTTCGACTCAACAGTGGCATATATCTCTAGACTCGTTTACGAGCTCGATTTAGTTCGAGAATTGACTAAAACTGAATAGTTCTGATACCAACAAATGTAACACCCCTTAACCCTAAACAATCGTCGAAATAGGGTTACGAGGCATTACAAGACCTTTTAAACAATTTACGAAAAATTTAAAAATAAATATCTAATATGCTATAAAACATTCATAATGTCCCTTTTTTGGACCTTTGAGGCCCAAAATATGTATTAGAAGTGAATCGGGACCAATTTGGGTTCTCGGGAAATTTTTCGTGAAATTCTAAAATTTTTCTTAAGTACAGGGCTCTCACGCCTGTGTGCCAGGCCATGTGGACTCAATATAACCCCTTTACAATAACTTAACCAACCCTGAAAATTTTAAATCGCAACCAATTCAAACCAATATCACAATTAATTCAATTTTAATATACAAATACATTTAGAACGTATCAAGACATCAACATGATAATCTATTCACTAAACATTCACAAGCAACATTAAAATTAGTTTAGAAATTTCATTCTATTCCATTTCAAAGTTTAGTATCATATGTGCCATTTTGTCTTCTTATCCTTTCATAAGACTATTCAAAATAACATATGCCATCTTTTACAATCAAATCCACCATAATAAACATAGATAACCTAGGTACATGCCACATTTACCAAAAATAAATATACATCACCAAGTTTCTGAGGTTGGGATGGGCTTTGGATGTTGGACCGGAACATTTGACTTCTACTAACCTGCGCACGGAAACAACTGTACACTGAGTATGGTTATACTCAGTGGTATTAATATAATTCAAATTATTAAAGTAAAGTAACAAATAAACATATCAAATTATATAACAATTAATTCATAAATAAACTATTTCATATTTAACTTTCATTTTTAACAATAGCAACTCAATTTGGCTATTCATCAATTTGATATCATATAACATCTCATTTGAATAGCAATCACGTCATGAACCTTTGATTTGTTCATTTCTTTTTCATTTCTTAATTTCAATTAACATTTCATTTTATAAACAAAATCATTCATTTCCATTCAATTTTTCTATTTCATTTATTTACTCCTATTATCAAGACTCGGACTTTGACGGATGCACAGATCCAACCCAACACTCCAGTATGGCACCTAGTGCCTTATTGGATAGTTCGAAGCAAATAATTGACACTCAGTGTCTTATCGGCCAAGTCGAAGTAAGTTGGCATCCAGTACCTCATCGAATCTATCCGAAGTGATATAATGACACCCAGTTTCTCATCGACTCGAGGTCGAAGTATCCCTGAACACTTCCAATCCTATGGCATGCCAACTATATCTGACTTAGCCCGACTAGTTAATATGGTATTAAAATCATTTTTCAACATCAAATCAATACATATTTCAAATAATCACATATAATCATACTTTGATTCAATTCAAATCATTTTCCAACTTCCAATCAATTTACAATTCAATTACGCACGTAAATATTCACTATTCAATCCAGTTCACATTCAACTCAAATAATCTATACTTACCTTAAATTTCACTTATCATACACATTAGTTAAAATTTAGCATTTAATAATAAATAATTCAAATTATAGTAATACAAATCGGATATTTTCTCGATTCAATCCTTGTTCTCTTTTTCCTTCCCTTTCTTCGTAGATGTCTCCGGTGTAACGTTGGCAAATTAAGCTTGAAGCTTTAGAACCCTAATTCCCTTTTTCTTTTCTTTTCTCTTTTCTTTATTTCTATTTCGTTTCTATTCTGTTCTTTCCTTCCTTTTTGTTTCAATTACTTTATTTTATTTCTTGTATGTTTTATTATTTAATTAACATAATATTTTAAATATCTTTTTACTTAAATTATAAGTAAATACATATTTATAATACAAGTGTACATATATATGATTACCATTACACATGTACAATTTTATCACCATACATTTGTCATTATTTTATTTATTTGTAATATAATAATGTTATAATATATATTTTTTATAAATTAATATCATATACTTTATAATTAAATAATATATTTATATAGTTTTAAACATAATAAAAATCTAAGATTTTTATCATGTTTGCCGCCTCATGTAATGCATTAGGAATAATTTCCTATTTAGTCCCTTTTATTTTCTTTTGATATTTAATTAAACTTTCACACCTATTTCAATTTAGTCCTTTTTCCTAATTATTCTTAATTCTAGCTAAGTCATCTAACTAAAACCTAATTAAACACACAAATAGATTCGTAAATATTTTAAATAAATATTTATGAACCCGTTTCACTAAAATGAAGGCTCGATAATGTACTTTTCTGATGCCGTGAATTTTGGGTCATTACATGTAAAAGATGTTTACCTATCAACAACCTTTCATTTTCTACCATAAATTTTAAATTTTCAGCATATTCATCCATGGCATAATTTCTATACTTTGATAACTTTTCAAATTAATCCTCCAAATAGATAGAGTAAACTATCCCGGTTTTAAAAATATAAAAATTACTAAAAACGGGACAAGAATACTTATCCAATTAAGCTTGATTAGTTTCTTATCTCTCTCCTAGGTTTTCCATGCAAATTTTGGGGAAGATGATATAAAATAAGATGATATTTCTATTTAATTTAATTATCATCTTTAATTTCATCACTTTCCAAATTAGTCCTTAGCCTTTTCTAATTTTTCCATGGATGAATCACCAAAAATATCTACTAAATTTTAATTAATGGTCTAATTACCATATAAGGGCCTTAAGTTTTGAATTCCATAGCTATTTGATCCTTCTAGCTATTGGAATTCAACTTTTACATTTTATGCGATTTGATCCATCCCATATTTAAGCACTAAATCGATAAAATTTTCTTATAAAAAATTTCACATGATATTCCTATCAAAATACAAATCATGCAAAAATATTAAAATAAAATATCTTTTTGGCTCGGACTTGTGGTCCCGAAACCACTGTTCTGATTTCACTGAAAATGTGTTGTTATAACTTTCCCCCTTAAGAATTTTCATCCTCAAAAATCTTACCAAGAAAGGGATTTGGATATTGCTTTTTCATGGTATCCGTCGGTTCCCAAGTAGCTTCTTCTATACCATGTCGTTGCCAAAGAAATTTTACTAAAGCCATCTTTTTGTTTCTTAATTTTTTGTTTCATGGGCCAAGATTTTAATTGGTTCTTCACTATATGTCATATCAGATTAAATCTCTACCTCTGGCGGAGAAATAACATGTGAAGGATCTGATCGATACTGTCTTAATGTAGAAACATGAAAAATATTATGAATCTGATCAAGTTCTGGCGGTAAAGCTAACCGATACATAACATGTCTAATTCTTTCTATGATTTCATAAGGCCCAATGAACCGTGTACTCAATTTCCTTTTACGTCCAAATCGAAGAACTTTCTTCCAAGGTGACACTTTCAAGAATACCTTGTTACCAACTTGAAATTCTATTTCTTTTCGTTTAAGATCAGCATAGGACTTTTGACGATCAGATGCTGCTTTCAAACTGTCCTGAATTACTTTCACTTTTTCTTCGGTTTCATGGACTAAGTCAACTCCATGTAAATTTTTCTCACTGATTTCTATTCAATACAATGGAGTTCTGCATTTGTGACCATACAGAGCTTCATACAGTGCCATTTTGATACTGGACTGGTAACTGTTATTATATGCAAATTCAACCAAAGGCAGATACTTTTCCCAATTACCTTTAAATTCAAGTACACAACATCGAAACATATCTTCTAAAATTTGTATTACACGTTCAGATTGACCATCTGTCTAAGGATGGATTGTAGTACTGAAATGTAACTGTGTACCTAGAGCTTCTTGCAATTTGCTCCAGAATCGGGATGTAAATCGAGGATCTCTGTCTGAAATAATAGAGATAGGTACTCCATGCAATCTAACAATCTCAGAGGCATATAATTAAACCAATCTATCCAAAGAAAAATCCATATGTACCGGAATAAAATGTGCAGATTTTGTCAACCGATCAACAATTACCCAAATGACATCTTTCTTTTTTGGAGATAGGGGTAATCTCGATACAAAATCTGTAACACCCTGAACCCGAGACCGTCACCGGAGTCAAACACGAGGTGTTAACAGACTTTAAACCACTTATAAAAAAATTTCCCAGACACTGCCAATCTGCGTACTAGTCACTTTAAAAATCATATCTTGAGTTTAGAAACTCGGAAACCAGTTCTGTAAATTTTCCCTGAAACTAGACTCATATGCCCATCTACATATTTTTTCTAGAATTTTTGGTTGGGCCAATTAGTACAGTTTATTAGTCAAAATCTCCCATGTTACAGGGATCGACTACACTGACCTTTGCGCATTACTACTTGGATATCTCCCTGTACAGGGCTTCAATACTAATGTCGTTTGTTTCTATAGAAACGAGACTCAAATAGGAATCTATACATATATGGAATGACTCCTAATTATCTCTGTTTAATTTATAATGAATTTCCAAAGTCGAAACAGGGAATCCAGAAACCGTTCTGGCCCTGTCTTACGAGAACCTGAATATCTCTTAACATACTGTCCATATGATTGTTTCGTTACTTTCCTATGAAAATAGATTCATCAAGGTTCGTTTACATAATTTATTCACTATTTAATTCCCTTCCTACTATTTTTAGTGATTTTCCAAATCTACATCACTGTTGCTGTCAGCATCTGCCTTTAAGGTAGACTTTACCTATTTCATAGTTTCCA
This sequence comes from Gossypium hirsutum, assembly GCF_007990345.1. NCBI lineage: Eukaryota > Viridiplantae > Streptophyta > Magnoliopsida > Malvales > Malvaceae > Gossypium > Gossypium hirsutum. Next base: position 80,713,636 of record NC_053428.1, on the reverse strand, counting down.
TGATTCAACTAGCCCTTTTAGCATAAATAGCACAAATTATGATAGTGATTAACCATTCCCATGGCCAATCCTTGTTAAGCATATCCACACCTCTCAATAACCATATCCAAATGATTATAACATTATACTCAAACATATATAAGCCATTTTCGCATGGCTATCCAAAATTATACAAGTCCAAAGGGTCCATGACCCCCAACAAAAAGGGTAGTCCTATACATGCCATTTCGAAGTTAACCAAAATTGTACCAAAAGGGGGGGGCTTTGATGGTGTGGGCGACTTCGACTTCAAAATCCCGAGTCCGATAGCTGGAGAACCAAAATCTATAAAACAGAGAATCAAGGAGACGGAGTAAGCAATTTATGCTTAGTAAGTTTTGAGCAAGGGATCCCAGCACAACAAAAGTATATCATTCATGTAGCTAAACGGATAATTTCATATGCACAATTTTTCAATATCATACTTACTTCACATTACCAACCCTTTTATTCATACACAAAGATCAACTTAGCCAAAGGCCGGTAGCTCATTTATCAACTGAGCGAATACTTATTTGTAAGGGCTCAACTAATTCAAAGCACATACAAAACATACCTCAATGTTGGGATGTTTCAAGCGTATTAACTGAAATTTTTACAGCAAGATCATTCATTCCCAAATCACGTACCTTCAGAATTTAACCGGATATAGCTACTCGTTCAAATGCCTTCGGGACATAGCCCGGTTATAGTAACTCGCACAAATGCCTTCGGGACTTAACCCGGATTTAGTAACTCGCACAAATGCCTTTGGGCTTAGCCCAGAATTAGTATCTCGCACAAATGCCTTCGGATCTTAGTCCGGATATGGTCACTTAGCACAAAGCCTTCGGGACTTAGCCCGGACATCATTCAAATAACCATGCACATTTAACAATAAATCATGGCACATTCGTATTTCGTTTTCGTTAGCAAAACTCAAACACAAGACACTTATCATTCTTGCAATTTCGGCTCAATAGCCACACACAAAGAGCATGATTTTGATTTGCTTAAAACATGATCTAATCAAATCATAATTTAAGCTCTTTTACTCAAGAACTTACCTCGGATGTTGTCGAACGATTCCGATGGCTACTCGACCACTTTTTCCTTTCCCTTATCCAACTGGGGTCCTCTAAGCTCTTGAGCTAATTCAAACAAATTTAACTCATTAAAGTCTCATTTTGCTAGCTTATGGCCGAATATGACAAGGAGTTTGATAGGTCATATGGCCACCCTTTTAGCTCAAATACACAATGGTCATACGCATTTTAATCACATCAAGCAATTTAATACAATTCATTCGAACATCAAAAGAGAAGCTCAAGGTACTTAGCCCATATATACATTAGACATTAGAGTCACATGTGTACGAAATCACGAATCGAATTCAACATACTAGCTAAAATTTCCCCTTAGCCGAATTTTCTAAGTCAAGCTAAAGCCATCAATAGGCTACCTATGGCCGAACATACACATAGCTTATGTACTTATTCATGTGGCCGAACATACATGTCTATGTTGGGGCCGATTGCAACACTTAATACATTCTACAAGTATGGTTACTTTTATTGACTAAACACCATTTTGTTTCAAGTTCAAAACTTGGCTAATACACACATATATACAGTAGTAAAGCATCCTCTCCCTTTCCATCAATTTAACACATGCATTACTCATTAATATACAAAAATTATATTCGGCCTTAGCACACAACTTGCTAGCCGATTCTTCTCCATCTAGCAACCAATGCACATATGTGCTCACTCAAAAATGCTAAAAAGAAGATTCAAGAATCATCAATCCACCATCACATGCATCATTAACAAGCTTCATATTTAGCATGCAATGGCATTAACACAAAATCCACCTAGGCCGAATATCATCCCCATGACATAGCAAAGATTTGAACCATGGGCTAATTAGAACTCAAGCTAGCAACTAAAAACATGCATGAATCTCATGGCACAACCTCAAACATACCTTGATCTAGATACAAGTATGGCCAAACCTCCTCCTAATCCTCTTCCAAACCAAACATGAAGCAAGAACTCCTTCCTCCTTCCTTAGAATTTTCGGCCAAAAGAAGATGAAAAAGGATGAACAAAATTTTTCTTTTCTTTTCTTTAACTCACGGTAATGGGGGGGGGGGAAACAACCACACACTTTTTTTTTGTTTCCATTTCTTTATTACCCATACTCCTTATTTTATTTTTCCTAACATACCTCACTAACATAACATGTTTGTGACATGTTTCCACTCATAGCATGGCCGGCCACTATGCCTTAATTTGGGTAAATTGACATGCAAACCCATCATTTTCACAATATGCATTAATAGGCCACTTTGCATTTGCCTAGCACATTTCAAAATTTTCTCACATAAGTCCTATTTGATAAAATTCACTTACAATTAACAAAATTCAAACACGAAATTTTCACACATGCACATGTACATATAATGAGCATCAATTATGATGGTTAATTATTTTTGTGACTTGGTTTAGTGGTCCCGAAACCACTTCCCGACTAGGGTCAATTTTGGGCTGTCACAAAATCCATGGTAATTCTTTCCCATTTCCATTTCGATATTGTAACTTGCTGTAATAATCCCGAAGGCAATTGATGTTTAGCTTTTACTTGCTGACATATTAAACATTTAGATACAAACTTAGAAATATCCCATTACATTCCTGGCCACCAGTATATCTTCTTCAAATCATTATATATTTTATTACTTCTAGGATGAATAGACATGTTACCATTATGAGCTTCATTCAAAATCTTCTGTATCAATTCTGAATTCTTTGGTACACATAATCTACCTCTGAATAACAGACAACCATCAGTCCCAATCTAAAATTCTGAATCAGAAGTCGATTCACACTGTTTCCGATTTGCTTGTAATTTACTATCATATTTTTGAGCTTAAAAAATCTATTGCAAGAACATCGGTCTAGCTTTTAGCTCAGCTATAATTGAACCATCATCTAATAACATCAATTGAGTATTCATAGCTCGCAAGGAAAACAAGAATTTTCTACTTAGAGCATCAGCAACCACATTGGCTTTTCTTGGATGATAATCAATAACCAAATCATAATCTTTCAATAACTCAAGCCACCTATGTTGTCTCAAATTCAAATCGTTTTGCGACATCAAATACTTCAAACTTTTATGACCAGTGAATATGTGACATTTTCACCAGATAAGTAATGTCGCCATATTTTCAATGCAAACACAATTGCAGCTAATTCAAGATCATGTATTGGGTAATTTCTTTCATGTGATTTTAGCTGTCTTGAAGCATAAGCTATTCCTTTACCTTCTTGCATCAAAACACAGCCTAAACCATTTAACGATGCATCACTGTATATTATAAATTCCTTATCCGATTCAGGCTGAATTAACACATGTGCTTCTGTTAATAAGACTTTCAACCTGTCAAAACTCTGTTGACATTTATCAAACCACTCAAATTTCACATCTTTTTGCAACAAATAAGTCATCGGAGAGGCTATCATTGAAAACCCTTTTACAAACCTCCGATAATATCCAGCAAGTCCCAGAAAACTTCTAACTTCATACACATTCTTTGGTGGCTTCCAATTTACAGTAGCTAAAATTTTGCTCAGATCTACTTGAATACCTTTTGTAGATACAATATGTCTGAGAAAACCAACTTCCTGTAGCCAAAATTCACATTTACTGAATTAGCATACAACTATTTTTCACGTAATGTTTGCAGCACAATTCTCAAATGTTTAGCATGTTCATTTTCATCTCGGGGATAAACCAAAATATCATCAATAAATACCACCACAAACCTGTCTAAATAAGGTCTGAAAATTCTATTCATCAGATCCATAAATATTGCATGTACATTTGTCAAACTGAATGGCATTACAAGAAACTCATAGTGTCCATACCTGGTTCTAAAAACTGTCTTTGGCACATCTAAATCTTTTACCCGTAATTGATAGTAACCAGAATGGAGATCAATCTTTGAAAATACAGTGACCCCCTTCAATTGATCAAACAGATCATCTATGCGAGGCAATGGATACATGTTCTTTATTATAACTTTGTTAAGCTGTTTGTAATCAATGCACTGCCTCAAAGATCCATCTTTCTTCTTTACAAACAGAACTGGTGTACCTCAAGGTGAAAAACTAGGTCAAGCAAAACCTCTGTCAATCAACTCTTGCAATTGTCTTTCAACTCCTTTAATTTGGTAGAAGCCATTCTGTAAGGTGCTATGGATATAGGTGTTGTTCTCGGGACAATATTTATAGAGAATTCTACTTCTCTAACCAGTGGTAAACCAGGTAACTCTTTTGGAAATACATCAAGAAATTCATATACGACTGGCACTGACTGAATTTTTGACTTAGATACTTTAGTGTCCAACACATAAGCAAGATAAGCTTCATAACCCTTTCTGACATATTTCTATGCTGACATTATTGAAATCATATTAGATAACCCATCTAATTTATCAGATTCAACATGAAGTAACTCACCATTCTGACATTTCAACACAATGTATTTCTGTTTACAATTTACCAGTGCATCATGTTGGGTTAACTAGTCCATTCCCAAAATCATATCAAATTCATGAAATGACAATAACATCAAGTTAGCCAAAAAACAATAGCCCTTTACTATCAATGGAAAATTTTTACAGGCTTTATCCACCATAACATACTGGCCCAGGGGGTTTGAGACTTTAACTACAAATTCAGTGAATTCAACAGGTAAATTTTTAACAGGCACTAAATTTGTACATATGTATGAATGTGTGGAACCAGGATCAATCAAAATAGTAATATTAGTATCAAGTAGAGAAAATGTACCAGTAATGATGTCTGGTGCAGAAGCATCTTCTCTAGCACAAATAGCATATGTCCTTACTTATGCTCGTGCCTCAGATTTAACAGTTGTATCCCTTGTAGTACCTCGGCTACTACTGAAATTACTGGGTTGACGGGGTGGTCTACCTCTTGAAACAGGATTACTCGGATTTGGAGCCTACTCAATTTATTTTTCAACCCTTTCCAGACAATCTCTGAGAAAATGGTCAAGGGAACCACATCCTTAACAAGCCGTACTTCTCAAACGACATTCTCCAAAATGAAACTTATTACAATATTTACATTTTGGTTTGGGATTACCAACACTACCAGCACTGGTTACAGATGGAGATGAATACCTCGGGTTAGAGTGGTTAGAGCTTCGATCTTTTCTAGAATATCCCGATGATGTTGTAAAATGATCATAATATTTCTTTGGTTTCTTTGAAGCGGATGACCGTGACTTGCTTATAATTCTTTTACCAGAAACTTGAGCTTCTCTTTCAGCTTGGTTCTTTTCTTTACTCAGTTCTTTAGCTTTATGTGCTCGATCAGCCAGTACCACAAATTCCCTTAATTCTAGAATACCAATCAACAACTTAATGTCTTCATTTAAGCCCTCTTTAAAACGTTTGTACATATCAGCCTCAGTTGGAACCCACTTTCTAGCATACTTACTTAATCGAACAAATTGTCGCTCATACTCAGACACAATCATGTTTCCCTATTTAAGCTCTAAAAATTTTGTCTTTTTCTGATCCATAAATCTCTAACTAACATACTTCTTTCTGAATTCGGTCTGGAAAAACTCCCATGTAATGTTTGCTCTTGGTACAACAGAAGTTATAGTATTCCACCAATGATAAGTTATATCTTTCAATAAAGAAACTACACATTTCAAACATTGTGCTGGCGTACAAGATAATTCATCTAAAACTCGAATAGTATTTTCCAACCAAAACTCAACCCTTTCTGGATCATCACCTACAGTAGCTCTAAATTCTTCTACCTCATATTTATAGATTTTATCTACTGTAGGCTTACCAGTTCTAATGAGTTCAGCACCTTGTGGTACCTCAGGAGCTGGTTGAGGAGCAGGTGGTGGAGGTTGTTGTACAATAGGATTTATTCTTATATATTAAGTGAACCATTCATTCATCATTTGAAAGAAGGCTTGTTTTGCCTCCTCACTTGGCCCTCAGATATAGGCTTTTCACTACTGGATGTAGTTCTTTGAACTGAAGCTAAAGCATTGCTCTCAGCTTCCTTGGATTCAGCTTTAGCTTGGATGGATGACATTACTATATGAAAACACATTTAAAATGGTTAGGAATATCACACTATCACAAATTATATAATGGCATGTATAGCTAACTCATACTTGCTACATTTAATCCGAGAATCGACTTAACCTGGCTCTGATACCAATAAATATAATACCCCTAACCCCGTATCCATCGTCAGAATAGGGTTATAGAGTATTACCTAAACTTTCAGAATATTTAAAAATAATTCATGTTAATTACTATTCATTTATCGAAATTATTCACAACGTCCCTTAAATGGACCCTCAAAGCCTAAAACGAATATTAGAATCAAGTCAAGACTTAATTGAGAACTCAACGAATTTTTCTCAAAATTTTTAAAATTTTTCTTAGGTACAGGGCTCACACGCCCATGTGGTCTAAGGACACGCCCGTGTGACCCTAAGACACGCCCGTGTTGTAGGCTCTATTTAACCCCATGCAACTCTCTGACTTGTGCCACACGGCCAGCCATACGTTCATGTGAGTAGGCCGTGTGATCAATTTAATTTTCAAAAATTAGGTATAGGGTTCACACGGCCAAGACACACGCCTGAGTTCTAGGCCATGTAGCACACACGGCTGAGACACATGCCCGTGTCTCTGCTCGTGTGCTAAATTCTAAGCATTTTGTTTCTTGAATTTAAGATGCAGAGGACACACGACCTAACCACACGCCCATGTACCAGGCCGTGTGTCACACATGGTCTAGACACACGCTCGTGTATCTACCTATGTGGACAAAATAAATCCATTTCTAGCTTCAATTCTCACCCAAAAGTTTACCAATTTCCTGCACCAAAACTTATATCCAAATACCAACCAATCCAAGCATTATATGAAGACCAAATCAGTCATCTAAAATAGTATATCACTACTTGCATACCTTTTTATGATCTTATTTTTAATAGTCATATTAATTTAGCATAGCTTAATCAAATCATAATATATATACTCATGATAATACCATAAGATTACCTTAATAGATATCTCAAAATATAAATCATTACTAGCCATTTCAAATAGCTAGATTGCAAACAAGATTTACATGCCAACATTTGGCTAAGTTACCTATACCAAAATAAGCTAGCGGATTGTGTGATGAGGCTCCAACCGTTCACCAACCTTCGCGAGCTTCCGAGAACTATAAAACAGAGAAAAGTAAACCTAGTAAGCATATTATGCTTAGTAAGTTCGTATAACTGGAATTAAACTCACCAATCTCATTTATTAAAATTAAGCATAAAATAACATGTTTCCATCAACTTGGAAAAATTGCCTAAACACATTCATTCAATCAAACAGGTTAGTCATAAAATTCTCACATACATCAAGTAAACATAGATGAGCTCATCATACTATATTCTTTCAAGACATTATTCATTTCATCTCATAATTCTCATATCATGTTGTAATAACCCTAACCCATATCTATTGCTGGTACAGGGTTACGGAGCATTACCAAAATTTTAGAACATTTACAAATAATTCTTGTTAATTACTATTCTTTTACCGAAATTATTCATAATGTCCTTTAAATGGAACCTCGAGGATCATTATGAATATTAGAATTGAGTCGGGACTTAATCGTAAACTCTATAAAATTTTCACCAAATTTCAAAAATTCTCCTAAGTGCAGGGCTCACACGCCCGTGTGGTCTAGGGACACACTCATGTGACCAAAGACATGCCGTGCTATAGGCCATGTTCAACCCCGTGTAACTCTTTGACCTGTACCACACGGCTAGCCACACGCCGTTTAACATCCCAAATTAGAGCCTACTCGGAATAGTGGTTTTGGGACCACAAAATTAGACGTAAAAGTATTTTTTATTATTATTTGAGGTCTAGGACGTGAGATCATGCATGTGTGAAAGTTTCATGAAGAAATTCTAGGTGTAAGGTGTTCAATTGAAAATTAGGGATCAAATCGAATAAATTACAAAACTTGTGTTCTAGAAACAATTTGTATGAAATTGCTTTGGATTATTTACTTGGCGGTCATAAGTAGCAATTTTCCCAAATTCTAAGTTTTTGGACAAAAATCGACTTGGATGGAAAAATTTGAAAGTTTAGTAAGGAAGGACATTTTGGTCATTTAGTAATAAATGAAATAAAAAGGGAAAATGAAAGCAAAATTCACTCGTATTCTTCCTTGTGGCTGCCGAAATTTGTAAGGGTTTCATAAGCTAGTGTTTTGACATTTTCAAGCTCGATAGTAAGTGACTCCTAGCCCTATTTTTAACATTCTTTACATTTTTTATATCCTTGTAACATGCTCTATCCATTTCTACCCATATTTCAAGCTAGGGTTCATGTTAGAAATTTGAATCATGCATGAGATGATTGTTTTTTGATGATTTATGGAGGATTATGAAAGTTAGATGTTGGATAAACATCTTTTACTAGATGATTTTTCATGAAAACACTAAAAAGGGACTTATTTGTAAAAGGTACAAAATGTGTGGTAGAAATGTTAAATAGAGGAAAATGTGGGCTGATATGAGCTTAGAATAGATTCGGCTAGGCTTGGGTAACCAAGAAAATACATGCATTTCGTTTTATGAACGTTAGGACCAAATTATAAAAATGTGAAAGGTTAGATGTAAAGTGGTCATATTGCCCAAGAGTGAAATTTTGGGTTGAATTTAAATAATGAGATAGAATAATAATTTATTTTGTTTATATAGACCTCAAGAGACCAATTCTGGAGGTTGACCATGGAAAACAAAAGGTTTTGGAATAATCGAAATCCAAATCTGAAACATCTTCCAAGTAAGTTCATGTAACTAGAAGTAATACTTTTAAATTACTTAAATGTATATTCTTGAATGTGATATAAAATTTGATACTCAATGTATGATGATTCATGAAACATGATTGTATTGATTTTAAAAAGGATTCAAATATCTCGGTTGAATGAAAAGGGTATCTAATGGAATTCTTAAAAATGAATTGACAGTAAAAAGGATCTAGCCAGGACGAGTGTTCCTTATGTGATCTGGCCTCCCGAAATGTTTTCTAAATGGATTTGAATTAGGATATGAATTTAGCCTAGACTGGTAATTAAGATCCAAGCTCATTAGAGTATTTGTCGTTGTAGGGGATTTAGCCTGGACTGGTAATCCCGACATTACTCTAGGATTTTATATTACGGGGGATTTAGCCTAGATTGGTAAGCGCGCCGTAAAAGAATGAGGTTCATGAGAGCGTGCTCGTTGAAAAGGTGACTAATATGAATTGATGATAAATGATTTAGTACGCCATAAGTGTACTAAAGAATATCTATCGAGATTCCGAGAAATTTAACAAGATTAGTATGAGAAGTGGAATTGAGTTTTTTGTTATGATGAGCTCATCTACTAATTGTTTATTATTATATATTATTATGTATCTAATCTTGATGATTAAGTGCATGTGTTAGGGAAAATATTCTATACTAGATGGATTGCCTATTTAATGTGGTTGTATGTTAAAGTAACCGGTAAGTTTACTTTCCTGTTATATGGACTTACTAAGCATGTCAATACTTACCCCATTTCATTTTTCCTTATTTTATAGAGCTCGTGGACTCGAGTCTTGATCACACTATTAGCAAGTCTCATTTTGGTATAAAGAAACATTTATTTTGATGTAATGGCATGTATAGGGTTTTTTGATCATTTTGTTATATGTGACATTTGGTCAGCCAAAGAAATGGCTTATGAAGATATGCTAATTCATTTTGTATACGGCCATGAAATGTGGCTCGTATTGATATGGTGGTAGCCCTACTAAATATACAATGTTTAGGTTTAAATGTTTCTTGTGATGTGATTGTATAGCCTAGCATGAATGGATGTGCAAAATGAGGCCCAATAACTTGAGAATGGTTATGGCATAAAATGGTATGCGGTTATATCATGGCCTAAGTATAAAATGTGGGATGTGCTATTGATAACCCTAATACAAGAAATGTAACTTGAACAAGTGTAATAAGGTTTACATGTGTGAACCATGTCAAGGATGTTTAAGTGTAATTATATACCATGTTAAGTGTCCATGAAATATATGAGTGTGTATGGATGTAAAAGGGTGACCAATGGCTTGGAAAATAGCCTTTAAATGGTCCACATGGGCAGAAATACGGGTATGTGTCCAGACCGTGTATGACACACGGTCTGCCCCACGGGCGTGTTGAATGGCTGTGTGTTCCCTGCACCCTAATTTTTGCAAGTCAGTATGCTCAGTAGTAAACACACGGGCTAAGACACGGGCATGTGTCTTGGCCGTGTGAGGGACATGGCCTACCTATATGGGCGTGCACTCTGGCCGTGCAAAGTCTGCACCTTTTTATGAAAAATTCACTTAATTTTAATTGACCATACAGTCTGGCCACACGGCCATGTGACACTAAATTGATGCTGACATCATAGTCAGAGAGTTACACGCCCGGAGAACACGGGAGTGTAGAGAGCACACGGGCGTGTCGCTCTGTATTAGGGAAATTTCCCAAAATTTTCTAAAAGTTCCCGATTTAGTCCTGATCCTTTTTTGATGGCTGTTTTGGGCATCGTAGGCCCATATTAGGGACAATTTGTGTATTAATGAATGAAGTTGTTTTAAAGAAAAAAAATTTATAGCCCGACTTTTTGCATGAATGACTGTGTATGTGTTCGATAATGCTCGTATCTTATCCCAGCCTTAGTTAAGGGTAAGGGGTGTTATACAGTCGTGTGAGTAGGCCGTGTGATAAATTTAATTTTCAAAAATTAGATGCAGGGTTCACATGGCCAAGACACACCCCCGTGTTCTAGGCTGTATAGCACACACGGCTGAGACACACACCTGTGTGTCTACTCGTGTGCTCAATTCTAAGCATTCTGTTTCTTGAATTTAAGATGCAGAGGACACACGGCCTAATCACACGCCCATGTACCAGGCCATGTGTCACACACGGTCTAGACACACGCCCATGTGTCTGCCAGTGTGGACAAAATAAAGCCAATTCTAGCTTCATTTCTCACCCAAAATTTTACCAATAACCTGCACCAAACTTACATCTAAATACCTACCAATCTAAACATTATATCAAGACCAATTCAAGCATCTAACATAATATATCATTATATGCATACCTCAATCAAACCATAATATATGTACTCATGATAATACCATAAGATTACCTTAAGATATATCCCAAAACATAATCATTACTCAAATAGCTAGATTACAACAACATTTATATGCCAATATTTGGCCAAGTTACCTATACATGCCATTATACCAAAACAAGCTAGCAGATAGTGTGATAATGCTCCAACCGTTCACCAACCTTCGTGAGCTTTCGAGCACTATAAAACAGAGAAAAGTAAACCTAGGAAGCATTATATGCTTAGTAAGTTCGTATAACTGAAATTAAACTTACCAATCTCATTTATTAAAATTAAGCATATAATAACATGTTTCCATTAACTTGGTAAAATTGCCTAAACACATGTATTCAATCAAACATGTTAGACATAAAATTTTCACATAAAACAAGAAAAACATAGATGAGCTCAGCATACTATATTCTTTCAAAACATTATTCATTTCATCTCATAACTCTCATATCATGTCAAGTATTTTATCCGTTGAATCATTGAAATTTCGATGGATACGTAGGTAGTACAGTTAAGGTGTACAATTTAATAACCCACCAATTTATAATCACGAGTACCCATTAGGGTACTTAATCAGAGAGCACACTATCAAGTCACATATCATTTATCAAGGTTACCAAGTCCTGGCTAAATCCTTTCTGCAACATGTACTCAGAAGAGCTAAATTAGGATTATTAGTCCAGGCTAAATCCTAATTATAACATATGCTCAAGAGGGATTAAACAGGATTACCCATTTGGGCTAAATCCTATCTGTAATGTGGTCAACAGATTACTCGTCCAAGCTAAATCCCGTCAGCAACAATTGCAGGACCTCATTCAATAAGGGAAATCACATTTATCCATAGAAATCCAATATTCAAACGGAACTTAACCCTTTTTAAACCATTATAAACATGTATTCATTTCTTTATTATAACATTTAAACATAAATATAAAACACATTCCATACAAACGCAACAATCAATTTAACATATTTACAAGGTTGATTAAGTTACACGAACTTACCGCGACATATGTTCATGTATATAAATCTACTAATCCGAAACTTTTTCTTTTCCTCGATCTAGCCTCGAATTTGTGTTATCTGGATCTATATAAATGAATTTAATTATCAATTTATCACATTTCATATTTATTTAGACTCAATTTACATACTAGGCAAAATTACCATTTTGCCCCTAAATTTTCCATAAATTCCAATTTCGTCCCTAGGATCGGAAAATGAAATTCATGCAATTTACTCCCTATTCCAAGCCTAACTAAAATTTCAATATACAATTTACAACACATATATTCTATAAATTTCAAAAATTTTCTTCAATTTTCATAACTTTACAAATTAGTCCCTAAATCATATTTTCATCAAAAATCACTTTGTAAAATTGTTTATATATCAATGTAACACCCCCAAACCCGGCCTAGACGTTATGGTCGAATCTGGCAGCGTCACATGTGAGTGCTTTTAGAAAAACCTTAGCAAGTTAAAAGTCGTCCAATTTGTTATCTTTACTTAAGTCGTGAAATCTCTGTTCGAAATATTAAGTAAAAACATTTCATTAACGCGGAAACTAAAACATCATTAATTCATAATCAATAATTTAACAATTTAAAATCCCCAAAATAAACCCAAGAATAGTTCGAGTCCAAATACATATTAATCCCAAAATAAATATTTAGATAAAGCAGACAAAATAAAGTGTTACTCAAAAATCCGTAAATGTCTACCAGTGGTCACCATCGAGCCCTCCGTCACACGATCCATCCACTGCTGAGGATTACCTGACAACAAAATAAACAAAGGGGAGAGTTTTCGAAAACTCAGTGTGTACATCCCCACAAACAGCATGCATACAAACATATAGCAGAATACAGTTATTCGACCTTAGCCATATAGATATCGCATGCATAATTAGAAATATCATGCCCACCAACCTAGCACACCATCTCCGTCCAACCCATCACACCATGTAGGGATAAAATCGACCCACCCAGCCCTGCACATCAAGTATGGGGATATAATCGACCCATCCAACCCTACACACCAACTGGTACCGTAAAAACAGTACATAAAAAATATATGCGGCATGGCTGCCAGAAAACAGGCTAAACACCTCTCAGACTTCCCTCTCTTCACAACAATCCCAACCTAATGCAATGCAACACAAATATTATGGCAAGATTATATGCAGATATCAGATCATACGTCATGTCAGAACAGATATACAAAATCAAGCAGACATACATGCAGGTATTATCATACTTCTGCATACAATGTAGTAATCAAACAGAGTATAGGGTCTAAGTAACGCTTACCACCCCTACGGTCAGGTCACAGTCAGCTTAGGCGACCCGTGCAACCTTATGAACATTTCAAACAAATTGGGCTCACACGCCCGTGTGCCCTACCAGGGTGGGCCCACACGCCCGTGTGGCTTACACGGCCAAGGTTGGCCTTGCCCGTGTGGATCACACGGCCTAGCTCGAACTTCCACACCCCCGTCTGGTTCACCCGTGTGACCCACATGCCCGTGTAGGCCACACGGTCCAAAAGGTCGAGCCCGTGCCTCGTACACGGCCTCGCCAGCCTCACATGCCCGTGTCTCGCAACTCAAGCTACCACGTGCAGACCACACGCCCGTGTGGCGTCAACAGGCCACTTTTCGGCTTTCACCGAAACTCACTTTCTGCATAATTAGAGTACACACCTAGTTCATTTTCACTGTTAATCCCACCACGAGCACTCCAAAGCTCAAATAATGATCCACATATCCTAGAATATTCCCTAAACAGCAACCAAAATCCCTCTTAAACAATCTCTAAGGAAATCACTTAACTTTATTAAAGACCAAACTTACCGAACTGACGAAATCACTAGCAACACGCCACAACTAATCGAAGGAGAAGAAAAACGAAGAAGAAGAGAATTTAGGCAGCTAAGTTTAAAAAATATTTTTCCAAAAAGATGGAAATAAGAAAACCCCCTTAATTTTTCTCTAAAACCCTCAACTCAGAATTTTAATAAAACCTAACACTTAACTGAAACTTGCAGCAAAAATAATCCCATCGCTACTGCAGGGAATCGAATTGCAGGCCTCCAATACACTAACACACATCTTAACCACTAGACCAGCAGACCCATTCTGTCATAATCTTACAAATAACTTCTTATAAGTCCATTAACCAAAGTCAAGCTTTATCCAAATAAAAACCAAAATTTAAGCCCAAGTTAAGGCTCGAACTTGAGACCTCCCAACCACACCCCAAAACACATAACCTCCTAAACCACATATGTTTATACCAAAAAGAATCAAAACAAAATTTTCAACATTTCCATGCTCAACAATCACCAAAGTCGAAATTACAAAACTTTTAGGGCGTTACAACTCTACCCCCTAAAAGAAAATTTGACCTCGAATTTTACCGGATCAGAAAAGGTGAGGATACTACTGTCGCATCGAATCCTCTGGCTCTCAAGTAGCCTCTTCAGTTCTATGATTCTGCCATAGCACCTTCACCAAGGGAATAAACTTCCTACATAAGACCTTAATGTTGTAATCTAGAATCTGAACAGGCTTCTTCTCATACGTCAGATCCGGTCTAATCTCAATCTTCTACATGGGCACAAAGTGCGTTCGATCAGAGAGGTAGCGTCTCAACATCGAGACATGGAATACATTATGTATACGATCCAACTCTGGAGGTGGCTCTAATTGATATACGACTGGCCCTACTCGCTTCAGAATCTGGTACGACCTAATAAATTGAGGGCTCAACTTACCCTTGCGACCGAACCTCAGAACCTTTTTCCATGGTGAGACCTTAAGGATGTCCCCCACAGAATACTCGATGTCCTTTCTCTTCAGATCAGCATAGGACTTCTGTCTATCAGAAGTCGTTTTCAAACTTTCTCAAATCAAACGGACTTTATCCTCAGTTTCTAATACCAAATCCGAACCTAGAGCACGTCGCTCACCCAACTCAGTCCAGCACAAAAAAGTGCAACACTGACGACCATAAAGTGCCTCATATGGTGCCATTTGTATACTAGATTGATAACTGTTGTTGTAAGCGAACTTTGCTAGAGGCAAGTACTCCTCCCAACTACCTCTATAATACATCCTCTCAACATATCCTCTAGTATATAAATCACCCTCTCTGACTGATCGTCTGTCTGAGGATGAAATGCAGTACTGAAGTCAAGGCGCGAACCCAAAGCCTCATGGAGCTTCCCCAAAAATCGAGACGTAAAATGAGGACCCTTATCAGAAATGATCGAGACAAGTACCCCATAAAGCCTCACTATCTCAGAAATGTAAAGCTTGGCCAACTTTCGTAGAGAGAAGTCTGTCCTAACAGGAATGAAATGTGCGGTCTTGGTCAATCGAACCACAATGACCCAAACAAAGTCCTTCTTAGTGGGTGTTAGGGGTAACCCACTAACAAAGTCCATCGTTACTCGCTCCTATTTCCACATCGGTATCTTCATTGGCTATAGCAAACCTGATGGTAACTGATGCTCAGCCTTAACCTGCTGGCATGTCAAATAGCGAGCAACAAAGTCGGTAACATCATGTTTCAACCCTGGCCACCAGTATAACTCTTGAAGATCTTTATACATCTTGTTTCCACCAGGGTGCATAGCATAAGGACTACTATGCGCTTCCCTCAGAATCGGCAGTCACAAATCCTCATCATTAGGTACACAGATCTTACCTTGAAAACATAGTACCCATCACTATTCAGCCCAAAATCTGTAATAGTCCCAGTCTCAACCTGACGAAATCGCAACTGAAGAGACTCATCTCCTAACTGCTTATCCTTAATCTGAACTAGCCACATCGGCCTAACCTGCAACTTAGCCAGGAGACTCCCATCGTAAAAAAGGCACAATCGAGCGAACATTGCTCTCAGATCGGTCATAGCCCTACGGCTTAACACATCGGCCACCACATTGGCCTTACCAGGGTGATACTCAATACTGCAGTCGTAGTCCTTGAGCAGCTTAACCCATCGATGCTGCCTAAGATTTAACTCCTTCTGAGTGAGGAGATACTTAAGGCTCTTGTGATCAGTGTAGATGTTACACTTCTCTCCATAAGATAATGGCTCCAAATCTTCAATGAAAAGACCACTGCAGCCAGCTCCAAATCATGCGTCGGATAATTAGCCTCGTGAATCTTAAGCTGTCGAGACACATAAGCAACTACCTTACCGTCTTGCATCAAGACGCAACCCAAACCCACATGTGACGCATCACTGTAAACCACGAAGTCCTTACTAGGCTCAGGCTGTATTAGAACTGGAGCCTGAGTTAAAACTATCTTGAGCTTCACGAAGCTCTCCTGCTACCCATCAGTCCAAACAAAAGGAACTCCTTTACGCAACAACTTAGTCAACGACGCTGTGATCAATGAGAACCCCTCTACAAAATGTTGATAATACCCTGCCAGTCCTAGAAAACTGTGGATTTTCGACACACTTTTCTACTATTTCTAATCCAACATAGCCTCAATGTTACGAGGATCCACTCAAATCCCCTCAGCAGAAACTACATGACCCAGAAATGTCACTTCTCGAAGCCAAAACCCACACTTGCTGATCTTCGCATACAACTATTTCTCACGAAGGATCTACAGAACAACACTTAAGTACTCGTCGTGCTTGTCCTCAGACTTAGAATACACCAAAATATCATTGATGAAAACCACCACAAATCGGTCCAAGTAGGGCTGAAACACACAGTTTATCAAGTCCATAAATGCCGCTGGTGCATTAGTCAACCCAAAAGGCATGACTAGAAACTCGTAATGCCCATAACGAGTCCTAAATGCCGTCTTATGCACATCGGCCTCCTTTACCCTCAGCTGATGATAACCTGACCGCAGATTGATTTTGGAGAACACAAAAGCCCCTCTGAACTAATCGAATAAGTCGTCTATCCTAGGAAGTGGGTACTTATTCTTAATCGTGAACTTGTTCAATTAACGGTAGTTGATACACATCCTTATTGTACCGTCCTTCTTCTTTACGAATAGAACAGATGCTGCCTATGGAGACACACTGGGATGAATAAACCCACGATCCAACAGCTCTTGAATTTGAGCATTCAGTTCTACTAGCTCCTTCGGTGCCATTCGGTAAGGGGCGATAGACACCGGAGTTGTACCAGGAATCAACTCAATCCCGAATTCTACCTCACATTTCGGAGGTAATCCTGGTAGTTCCTCTGGAAAGACATCTAGAAAGTCCTTCACAGCACGGATGCCCTTAACCGGTAAGTTTACAAAATTCGAGACACTGATGTAGGCCAAAAACATCTCACATCCTTTCCTCACCAGCTTTTCTACTACTAACGCAGATATCACATTACTCAGATAATTTCATCGTTCTCCAATCACGACTATCTCATTATCCTCACCGGTCCTCAAAACCACCCTCCTTTTAGCACAATCCAAACTTACACGATGCTTTACCAGCCAGTCCATACCCAGAATTAAGTCAAACTCCCCAAACGAAAGTTCCATCAGATCAGCCAGAAATATCATCCCTTAGACTTCCCCAAACATCTCTAAATAGTTTACTAACCCTAATAGACTGCCCCAATAGACTCGCCACTGAAATCTCACTAGAAGCTCTCTCAGATGGTATTCCCAGGGTCTCAGACACAAAATATGCAACGTAGGAATGTGTAGAGCCTATGTCTATCAGTGCAACATAAGGTACATTAAGGATTAAGAATGCACCCGTGATGACGTCTGAAGCATCTCTATCTTCACGACGACGTGCAGCATACACAAGCGTAGGCTGCCTCACCTCAGTTGGCCCAGTACCTCGGCCCCTAGGTGGCTACTAAACTACCCTCAGCGGCTGTGCAGTCTCAGTAACCGGAGCTTGCATTTGATTAGTCCTCAATGGACAGTCCTTAACATGATACTCAAAAGACCCACATCTACGACAAGCTCTAGTAGGCCTCCAACACTCGCCCGGATGACGTTTATTACAAAGCTGACAAATTGCCACCTCAGCAGATGCAATAGTAGGCCCAACTCTCACGGGCCCATCAGATCTGGCCATTTTCCTAGGCCTCACCCCAGCATTCAAAGACTCTACATCCCTCTTAGCTTTCCCTTTGTCACGGTTCTGGCACTCAACGCGCTTAACCTCCTCCGCAATCTTGGCCTTCTCGACCAACACGACAAACTCACGCTCCCTCTACAGAGCTATTAGGACCCTCAAGTTATCCCTAAGGCCGTCCTCAAAAAGAACGCAGCACTCATACTCAGTCGCCACCATGCCTCGTGCATAACGGCTCAGCCTCAGAAAGTCGGCCTTATACTCGGCCACTGAACGATCTCTCTGAGTAAGATTCAGGAACTCACGCCTCCTAGCATCAATGTAACTGGACCCCACATATTTGCTCTGGAAAGCCATCTTAAACAAATTCCATGTCAGACTGTCAGGCTGAGGGCCATCCCTAACCATTAGCCACCACTGATATGCTTCATCATGAAGCAATGAAACAATCCCCTTGAGCTTCTACTCGGTAGTAAAATTCAGATCATCCATAATACGCTCTGTGGCCTCCATCCAATACTCAGCCAGATTAGGAGTAACTCCAGCGATACCCCTGAATACCTTAGCCCAATTGGACCGGAGTCATTTCGTAACCAACCTACAGCGTCCAAATCCAGCATTAGCCCCAGCAACCCTTTCCAGAATTCGCAGCATGGCCTAGGACAATGTGTCATACCTAGTTGCATAGTCCTAAGACTCAGCACCAGTCTCAGTAACAGGTGACACTGGCGTCTCGCTAGTGTCCAGATTAGGGATCGTATCAGATGCAAAGGACTCAACTCGAATCCCTCTATGGCCTCTACCTCGGCCTTTAGTACCCCGTCCACGAGTACCACGTGTAGTCATCGTAATTTTGAATTAATCTGTATTAAAAATTTTAAGCAAGTCAGTTTACAGTTTCGATAGTTGTTATCAGGTATTTTATGCAGAAGAGTTATCAGAGTACTCAGAGTCTGTTATCGCAAATCGTAGTTTACTACGATTTTCCATTTACACTACCTAGAGTGTTTCGATAAGCATACTACCTACAGTAGTTTCACAACAAACATTAGTATTTTCAAATAGGAATCAGTATATTCTAAGCATGCTTTCAAACAATTTCATACAAAGTTTCAAAAACTTACAGGATTGACGCCGAAGACTCGGTGAACCACATACTTAATCAGAGTATTTGAAAACATTCAAAAGTGTTTCTCTAAAACCAATTTTGAAACTCAAAATTCACAGTCGAGTTTTGAACTTGGCTCTGATACCACTAAATGTAACACCCCCAAACCCGGCCTAGATGCTATGGCTGAATCTGTCGGTGTCACATGTGAGTGCTTTTTAGAAAAACCTTAACAAGTTAAAAGTCGTCCAATTTGTTATCTTTACTTAAGTCGTGAAATCTCTATTCCAAATATTAAGTGAAAACATTTCATTAACGCAGAAGCTAAAACATCTTTAACTCATAAATCAATAATTTAACAATTTAAAATCCCTAAAATAAACCCAAGAATAGTTTGAGTCCAAATACATATTAATCCCAAACTAAATATTTAGATAAAGCAGACAAAATAAAGTGTTACTTAAAAATCCGTAAATGTCTACCAGTGGTCACCATCGAGCCCTCCGTCACATGATCCATCTACTGCTAAGGATTACTTGAAAACAAAATAAACAAAGGGGTAGTTTTCGCAAACTCAATATGTACATCCCCACAAACAACATTCATACAAACAGATAGTAGAATACAGTTAATCAGCCTTAGCCATATAGATATCGCATGCATAACAGATCAGATATCAGAAATATCATGCCCATCAACCTTGCACACCATCTCTGTCCTACCCATCACACTATGTGGGGATAAAATCGACTCACCCAACCCTGCACATCAAGTATGGGGATATAATCGACCCATCCAACCCTACACACTAACTTGTACCGTAAAAACAACACATAACAAATATACGCAACATGGCTGCCAGATAACAGGCTAAACACCTCTCAGACTTCCTTCTTTTCACAATAATCCCAATCCAATGCAATGCAACACAAATATCATGGCAAGCTTATATAAAGATATCAGATCATATGTCATGTTAGAATAAATATACAAAATCAGGCAGATATATATAGAGTATAGGGTCTAAGTAATGCTTACCGCCCCTACAGTTAGGTCATAGTCGACTTAGGCGACCCGTACAACCTTGCAGAACATTTCAAACAAATTAGGCTCACAAGCCCGTGTGCCCTTTTCGTGTGGGCCCACATGCTCGTGTGGCTTACACGACCCAGGTTGGCCTTGCCCGTGTGGAACACATGGCCTGGCGCAAACTTCCACATGCCCGTGTAGTTCACCCGTGTGACCCACACACCCATGTAGGCCACATGGCCCAAAAGGTCGAGCCCGTGCCTTGCATATGGCCTCGCCAGCCTCACACACCGGTGTCTGTCTCCCCCGTGTAGGGCCCGAATGGCCTGGCTCGTCAGTGACACACCCGTGTCTTGCGACGCAGGCTACCACATGAGTAGATTATACACTCGTGTGATGTCGACATGCCACTTTTTGGCTTTTGCCAAAACTCACTTTTTGCGTAATCGGAGTGCACACCTGGTTCGTTTTTGCTGCTAATTCCACCACGAGCACTCCAAAGCATAAAATCGATCATAGCGAACCCAAATCAGTCTCTTAAGTCAGATTATTAATAATAAGGAAATCCTGAAACGAGAGATCTACTTACCTTCAACGAATAACTGTGATTCCTCACTGTTAAGAGCTCAAATAATGATCCACATACCCTAGAATATTCCCTAAACAGTAACCAAAATCCCTCTTAAACAATCCCCAAGGAAATCACTTAACTTTATTAAAGACCAAACTTACCGAACCGACTAAATCACTAGCAACACGCCACAACTATTCGAAGGAGAAGAAAAACAGAGAAGAAGAGAAAAAGAAGAAGAGAATTTCGGCAGCTAAGGTTTGGAAGAGGAAGAACGGTAAAGAAAATATTTTTCCAAAAAAAAAGAAATAAAAAAACCCCTTAATATTTCCTTAAAACCCTGAACTCAGAATTTTAATAAAACCTAACGCTTAACTGAAACTTGCAGAAAAAATAATCCCATCGCTACTGCAGGGAATCAAACTCCAAGCCTCCAACACACCAATACACATCTTATCCACTAGACCAGCAGGCCCATTCTATCATAATCTTACAAATAACTTCTTATAAGCCCATTAACCAAAGTCAAGTTTTATCCAAATAAAAACCAAAATTTAAGCCCAAGTTAAGGCTCAAACTTGGGACCTCCCAACCACACCCCAAAGCACATAACCTCTTAAACCACATATATTTATACAAAAAAGAATCAAAACAAAAGTTTCAACATTTCCATGCTCAACAATCACCAAAGTCGAAATTACAAAAATTTTGGGCCGTTATAACCAACAATCTTTCATTTTCTACCATAATTTTCTACTTTCATGATATTCATCCATGTCATAGTTTCTATACTTTGATAAATTTTCAAATTAATCTCCCAAATAGATAGATTAGAGTATCCCAGTTTTGAAAATTTTAAAATTACTAAAAACGAGACAAGAAAACTTACCCAATTAAGCCAAGAAAGATTTTTTTCTCTTTCCTAGGGTTTCCATGTATTTTGGGGAAGAAGATGACATAAAATAAGATGTTAATTTCTTTTTAATTATTTATCATCTTTTAATTATTTCTATTTCTAATTTAATCCCTGCCATTTTCTAAATTTCCATGGATGAATCATCAAAAATATCTACTAACTTTTGATTAATGGTCTAATTACCATATAAGGACCTCAAGTTTTGAATTCCATAGCTATTTAATTCTTCTAGCTACTAGAATTCAACTTTTGTATTTTATGCGATTTGGTCCTTCCTGTAATTAAACACATAATCGGTAAAATTTTTCTTATCAAAATTCTCACATGACATCTCTATCATAATACGGATCTTGCAATAAAATTAAAATAAATTTTATTTTTGGCTCGGATTTGTGGTCCTGAAACCACTATTTTGATTTTACTGAAAATATGCTGTTACACATGTCAAGTATTTTATCCGTTGAATCATTGCAATTCTGATGGATACTCAAATAGTACACTCAAGGTGTAGAATTCAATTACTCGTCAATTCATATTCAGGAGTGCCCATTAAGGCATTTAATCAGGAAGCACACTCTCGAGCCACATATCATATAACGAGATTACTTGTCCAAGCTAAATCCTGCTTCCAATATATGCTCATAAGAGCTTAATTAGGATTCCCCGTCCGGGCTAAATCCTATCTATAACATATGCTCAAGAGGACTTATATCAGGATTACCAGTCCAGGCTAAATCCTTTCTGTAATGAGGTCAATAGGATTACTCGTCCGAGCTAAATCCCGTCAACAACAGATGTAGAACCTCATTCAATAGGGGAAATCATATTTATCTATCGAAATCCAATATTCAAACGGAACTTAACTCTTTTAAAACAATATCAAACATGTATTCAATTCTTATATTATAACATCCAATTAATTTACATAAATATAAATCACATTCTATACAAATACAACATTTAATTTAACATATTTATATGCTCAATTAAGTTACACGAACTTACCTCGACACTTGTTCACGTATATAGATCTAATAATCTGAAACTTTCTCCTTTCCTCGATCTAACTTTGAATTTGAGTTATCCGGATCTATATAAATGAATATAATCATCAATTTATCACATTTCATATTCAATGGGACTCCATTTACATCCTAGGCAAAATTATCATTTTGCCTATAAACTTTCCATAAATTCCAATTTCGTCCTTAGGCTCAGAAAATGAAATTCATGCAGTTTACTCCTTATTCCAAGCCTAACCAAAATTTCAATATACAATTTACAGTACATGTATTCCATAAATTTTAGAATTTTTCTTCAAGTTTCACAACTTTACAAATTAGTCCCTAAATCATGTTTTCATGAAAAATCACTTTATAAAAGATGTTTATCTATCAACAACCTTTCATTTTCTACCGTAAATTTTAAACTTCCAGTATATTTATCCATGGAATAATTTATATACTTCTATAACTTTTCAAATTAATCCCCCAAATAGATAGAGTAAACTGTCCCGGTTTTAAAAATATAAAAATTACTAAAAATGAGACAAGAATACTTACCCAATTAAGCTTTATTAGTTTATTCTCTCTCTCTTAGGGTTTCCATGAAAATTTTGGGGAAGATGATATAAAATAAGATGATATTTCTATTTAATTTAATTATCATCTTTAATTTTATCACTTTCCAATTTAGTCCTTAGCCTTCTCTAATTTTTCCATGGACGAATCACCAAAAGTATCTACTAAATTTTAATTAGTGGTCTAATTACCATATGAGGACTTCAAGTTTGAATTCTATAGCTATTTGATCCTTCTAGCTATTAGAATTCAACTTTTGCATTTTATGCGATTTGATCCTTCCCGTAATTAAGCACTAAATCGATAAAATTTTCTTATCAGATTTTTCACATGATATTTCTATCAAAATAAAAATCATGCAAAAATATTAAAATAAATTTTCTTTTTTGCTTGGATTTGTGGTCCCGAAACCATTGTTCGAATTTCACTGAAAATGGGCTGTTACACCACCATTCAACCAAGGGAAGCCGACCACACCAGTCCTTAGGCCTTTCTCCTATTATACATTGAAGATAGCTCTCAAAAACTTATTTAGAAACTCAGTTTGACCATCACTCTCAGGGTGACAAGCTGTGGAGAGATGGAGGTAAGTGCCAAGCATCCTAAAGAGTTCCTTCCAAAAAGAGCTGATGAAGATCTTAGCTCAATTAGAAACAATAGATTCTAACAACCTGTGAGGCTTGTACACGTTGTCAAGGTAAGTTTGGGCCACAATTACAGCAAAAAAAGGATGGCTTAAGGCCATAAAGTGGCTATACTTGGTGAGTTCTTCTGTAACGGATAGGTTAGTGTCCTTGCCTCCTCTAGAGGAAGACAATCTTTCAATAAAATCCATGCTGATATGAGACCAAGCTCTGTTAGGAATGACCATGTGGAAAAAAAATCTGGTTTAACACAGCAAAAAATTAAAAATTTGAAAACTGACATGATTTGTGATATTTATAGCAACAAATCTTAACTAAATTCGTTCTCATGTTTTCGGATAAGCGGATCCTTAAATGTTTTCCAGCTTTCAATCAAACGATCTTCTCTGCTATTCTTGTACCACGAACTGCTTCAAGTGTGGGCTTGAACCAATTGAATTGAAACATAGAACTAGAAAAAGTTTTCTTTTCTTTTGGCGTGAAAACGAAAATTCTATAGTAGAAATCGGTAGAATTGTTATTTTGGAAAAATATTTTTAAAAGTTGAGAATAAATCCTCTCTATTTTTCGGAAAAATAATAATTTCTCAAAATTTCTATTAATAGCACTATCGGTGCCATCTATTTATGGGAAGAGAAGGTAGAACCTTGTTGAGTTGTAAAGGTTCATTTTAAATAGAAAAATAATATCCTACTTAAAGAAGGAGGGGTGAATGACTCTCCCTTGTATTTTTACTAGGGTTACTGCCTCCTTCATGTTATATGAGGGGTTTTGGGCCTCTCTCACATTGACTCCAAATATGAGTACCTCCTGGGCATTTTTGACCTAGTACTCTATAATGTGATCCAATCCAATTCAAATTTTCTATTTCCCAAAATAAATTTTAATATTTACATATTAAATAATTTTTCATCTCAATTTTACTCTAGTAAAAATTTAACAATTTTACCCCTAATAAAATTTCAAGAAAATTCGTTCAATGTCATAACTCAACATGTTCACTATGACCGAATGGTTTATTTTCATTTTTAGACTTCAAAACAGTCCAAAAATATAAACTCATTCTTCTATCATTTTTTAAGTAATCTTATATAAGATTGCAAATTTTCATTTTCATTTTTCATTTTTGAAAGCCTACATTCATTTCCAAATGATTCCATTTCTCCATTTTGGAAAAAACCATTATCATTCTTGAATATTTCCATTTCTTTTTTACTATTAATTTCATTCATTTTAATTCAAACATGCAATTCATTTTTGGTTTCAACAAGCTAGTAGAGGGACCGATTGGACATATGAAGTTAAGGCTCAAATGACTTATAATTAAATTTTGGCTTTTCTTCTATCAATTATAAGCTCATTTAGTCACGAAGTCATTCCATTGAAGTATTGTGGCTGAGCTCTCCCTAATGACATACCATTATGAAAGTAACTACTTAGAGCTCGTCCAATGACCTTGTCATTAGTGTGTTACCCTCATAGGATATCCTTGATTTATATGGGATAATATCCATTCTCCCAATATGATCCTATTTTATCTCATGATAACCATTACGTCTTCCTTCATGAAAAGTCAATCATTATCAATTAGTGATCAAGTCATCTATCACAAAGATGGACAACCTGTTGTCTTGTTTACTTTTCATCAACTATGCAATGACAATGAGAGGATATCATTTACCCATGTTTTGGGCTATGAATTTCCCTGTTGTGAATGACGTACTATAGAACTCGTACACCTAATGCACCAACTTTTGATTCCTTATTTTATTGAACTCAGGCTTTTACTTATATCAAAGTGTACGAGTCTAAATTTAGGCCCATTTTTCATGCCGGGTTGGGCTGGACTGAGCCTAGCAAATGAGGCTAAATTTTTGGTTGAGTTTCATCAAGCCCGACCTGACTCGACCCGACCCATGAGCACCTTTAGCCACACTATGAACGTCACAAGTGAACAAATCTACAAACCCATTCAGGATATATTCTGCTTAGGTCCTGTCTAATGTAATGTTAGTCCAGTTAGTTATATCATGTCTTTATTTTTTGGGAGTCATCAGCTTTGTTGCCAAATCCAAGACATCTCTCCAATTGGACTTGATAGACGACATATTAGTCTTTTAATCGGTTTGATGATTTTCAATTAGACTAAGGACATGTTTAGGTTCATATACTAATACAAGCTATCTTTCCATGCTACGACCCAACCACGTAATATCTCTTAGTATTAGTTAAACATTAGACAACCAATGAGTAACATTTTCTTCCATTTTGTTTTGCATGCAAAAATCATGTGTGGAAATTATGCAAAGTGTTAATGTAATTCATAAATAATTTTATTAATCATTCTTTTTGAAAAATTACAAGTGTACTTAGAAAAAAAAAACACTGCATTCAGGGTACTAGATCCAATAGGCCAAGGTTGCTTTGTAACACCCCAAATTTGGACCTAGAAGTACTGAGACTTGAGTGTGGGTCCGTAAGGAGGTTATATACAGGTATTTAATTGTGCAATGAAATGACACAATTAAATGTCTGCTTTAGTGGTTAATGGCCCTGAGAAGTGTTGGAGAAATCTTGGGTTCAAACCTGGGCTTTAGCAAAAATTTTGGTATTAAGTGAAAAAAAACCTGGATGCTTGGATGAGGGCCTTTTAAATTATTGTGTTAAATAAATGACACAAGGAAGCTTGTAGTCTAGTGGTTGTGGCATCATTAAGGTTGTATGGGAGCCTGGGTTCAAGCCTTGGCTCTTGCAATTTATTCTGGTTTTTTTAAGGGAACCTTGACTTTGGCCTTTAGACCTTATAATTAATTGGGGATAAAATATGACACAAAAAGAGCCTATGGTGAAGTGGCAAGGTGGCGTCATAGAGTTGGCAAGGAGGTCCAGGGTTCAAAACTCATGGCAATCAAAGAGCATTTATTTTGCTAACAGGGGGGCAAGAGTTGGTGTTGAATTTAAACTTGATGTTGGAGGGATCCCACATTGGGAAGCTAACATAAGAGGGGATGCGAAGTTGGCTTTAAATAGAGAGAACCATGAGGAGAGTAGAGGTACCTTTCTTGGCTGATCCCTTTTGTTTTATGGCGTGCTCGTTTGGGTTGGGCATCGACTAAGAGTGCTCAGAGCGTGGATTAACTCCAGTCTCCAATCAGGTGTGTATTTTCTCGCTACTCTAGCCGTAGGATAGCTACTTCGGGCCGCGATGGGCCGAAAGGGGTCATGTGGGCCCAATGGGCCTACGAGACCAATTGGATAAGTTGTTTGATTGTGTAGTAAATATTGGACTAGGCTAGATAAATCTCATATCTATGGCTAGATTTGGGCTAAAAGGGCCACACAAGCGTGTGGGCCCATTTGGGCCGAGAATGGGCTTTAGGCCCATTCGTATTGTTATCCCTGTTTAGAATACTTTAGTTGACCAAATTATTGAAATACCCTTAATTTGTAAAATTACCAAAGTACCCTCGATTTATAGAATTACCGTTTTACCCTCGATTTACAGAGTTACCATTTTACCCTCAATTTATAGAATTACCATATTACCCTCGAATTATAGAATTATCGTTTTTCTCTCGATTTACAGAATTACCATTTTACCCTCGATTTACAAAATTACTGAAATACCCTTGGTGTACAAAATTACCAAAATACCCCTGGTTTGTAAAATTACTAAAATACCACAGGTTTGTAAAATTACCAAAATACTCCTGGCTTGTAAAATTACCAAAATACCCCTGATTTGTGAAATTATCGAAATACTCTCGATTTGTGAAATATCGAAATACCCCTGTAGGGTAGAATTACCGAAATACCCCTGTAGGGTAGAATTACCGAAATACCCCTGTAGGGTAAAAATACCAAAATACCCCTGTAGGGTAGAATTACCGAGATACCCTTGTGGGGTAAAATTACCATTTTGCCCCTAGGGTGTTAAATGACTGTTTTGCCCTTGTGGGCAAGTGACTGACTTGGACTGTGTGGTTGACGGATTTGATTGTGAATATATGTGGTGATATGAATGACTTGACTGTGATTGTTTGATTCAAATATGGGCATGACATTCTGCATACATGACATGTTGCATGGGTTGGGTTTTATAAATGGAGGAAGTGGTAAAAGGGCTATGCCCCAGTTTACCGAAAAGGGTTTTGCCCCAGTTTATCAAAAAGGGCTTTGCCCCAGTTATTAAAAGAGGCTAGGCCTCTAGTTATATGATAATGCAGCTATGCTGGTAGTGGAGAGTTTGGTTGGGTGGGTTGAGTTATTCCCCACACTGAGAGCTTGGTTGGTACGGGTGGAGAGTAGCGGATGGTGGGTTGAGTAGTCTCCCCAAATGGGCTTGCATACATTCTTTGGTATTTCATGTGATATTGAAATGGGCTATGGGCCATACCGTTTACAGTAAAGGCTTCGGCCCAGTAAATGTCGAGACTGAATAGGGCTTTGGCCCAGATTATACTGGTACCATGTTATTCACTGTTTGTTTGTTATTGGGATTACACACTGAGTTTTTGTAAACTCACCCCGTTTCTAACTGTGCAGGTAATCCCTAAGCTTAGATGGTTTGGAGCTGGGAGGGACTCGGAGATGGCCACACTATTGTTTCTGTTTCTTTTAATTGTAATTAGATTTCGTTTTGGGTTTTAATTTATGTAATAAGGCCTTTGGTGGGTTTTAAGTTTTAATTTGGATTGTGATTTCTTATACTAAACTGGTAGTCTAGGAAAACTCGAGATTTCAAAATGGCATGATTCCTCTAAGGAACACGAGCTTCCAACAACAAAGTTTTCAAAATGCTTCCGTGATTTTAAATGAGGTAATATACCAAAGGCAAACAAATTGGTAAACGTTTTGATGAGAACTTTAGTTTAATAATAATAAAGGAATTTAGATTCAGTAATGGATTTTCACCGGAACGGTCAAATTTGTAAAATGGTATGATGTGACACGCCATATTTGGCCATAACGTCTAGGCCGAGTTTGGGGTGTTACATTTAATGGTATCAGAGCCAGGTTACAAAACTCGACTGTGGTATGGGTGCAGAAAATTATTGTTATTTTTTTCTTTTTTTCTTTCTTTTTTCGAAATTGGGGTTTGAAAAGAGGTTTTCTAAAATTTTGTTTGGAAATTTATCAACGAAACTTGACTTGTTTCTGAAAAGATGTTACTGGAAGTGTAGCACACTGAGTCTCCGGCACCAAATCTGGAAGTTCTCTAACTCTGTTTACTGTTATAGATTGAAATGCTATATTGAGAAACTACTATAGATAGTAGCACTATACTGGAACTCTCTAGTTAGAGTAAACTGTAACGCTTGAATTTTGATTTAGTATTTATTTGGTGTATGTTCTGGAAATGTAATTGTTAGCATGTGAAATCTAGCCGCTCCGATGGATAAATGTTTTAGGTGTATGTTAGTATTATTAGTATCAAAGTGCACAGCGGAGGTGTGGTGGTATAGTCTGAGAGTGGGAAATTTCGAGGACGAAATTTCTATAAGGGAGTAGAATTGTAACACCCCGAATTTGGGCCTAGAAGTATTGAGCCTTAAGTGTGGGTCCACAAGGAGGTTATATATAGGTATTTAATTGTGAAATGAAATGACACAATTAAATGTCTGCTTTAGTGGTTAATGACCCTGAGAAGTGTTGGAGAAATCTTGGGTTCAAACCTGGGCTTTAGCAAAAATTTTGGTATTAAGTGAAAAAAAACCTGGATGCTTGGATGAGGGCCTTTTAAATTATTGTGTTAAATAAATGACACAAGGAAGCTTGTAGTCTAGTGGTTGTGGCATCATTAAGGTTGTATGGGAGCCTGGGTTCAAGCCTTGGCTCTTGCAATTTATTCTTGTTTTTTTAAGGGAACCTTGACTTTGGCCTTTAGACCTTATAATTAATTGGGGATAAAATATGACACAAAAAGAGCATGTGGTGAAGTGGCAAGGTGGCATCATAGAGTTGGCAAGGAGGTCCAGGGTTCAAAACTCATGGCAATCAAAGAGCATTTATTTTACTAACAGGGGGTGGCAAGAGTTGGTGTTGAATTTAAACTCTGATGTTGGAGGGATCCCATATTGGGAAGCTAACATAAGAGGGGATGCGAAGCTGGCTTTAAATACAGAGAACCATGAGGAGAGTAGAGGTACCTTTCTTGGCTGATCCCTTTTGTTTTATGGCGTGCTCGTTTGGGTTGGGCGTCGGCTAAGAGTGCTCAGAGCATGGATTAACTCCAGTCTCCAATCAGGTGTGTATTTTCTCGCTACTCTAGCTGTAGGATGGCTACTTCGAGCCGCGATGGGCCGAAAGGGGTCATGTGGGCCCAATGGGCCTACGAGACCAATTGGATAAGTTGTTTGATTGCGTAGTAAATATTGGACTAGGCTAGATAAATCTCATATCTATGGCTAGATTTGGGCTAAAAGGGCCACACAAGCGTGTGGTCCCATTTGGGCCGAGAATGGGCTTTAGGCCCATTCGTATTGTTATCCCTGTTTAGAATACTGTAGTTGACCAAATTATTGAAATGCCCTTAATTTGTAAAATTACCAAAGTACCCTCGATTTATAGAATTACCGTTTTACCCTCGATTTACAGAGTTACCATTTTACCCTCGATTTATAGAATTACCATTTTACCCTCAATTTATAGAATTATCGTTTTTCCTTCGATTTACAAAATTACCATTTTACCCTCGATTTACAAAATTACTGAAATACCCTTGGTTTACAAAATTACCAAAATACCCCTGGTTTATAAAATTACTAAAATACCACTGGTTTGTAAAATTACCAAAATACTCCTGGCTTGTAAAATTACCAAAATACCCCTGATTTGTGAAATTATCGAAATACTCTCGATTTGTAAAATATCGAAATACCCCTGTAGGGTAGAATTATCGAAATACCCCTGTAGGGTAGAATTATCGAAATACCCCTGTAGGGTAGAATTACCGAAATACCCCTGTAGGGTAGAATTACCGAGATACCCTTGTGGGGTAAAATTACCATTTTGCCCCTAGGGTGTTAAATGACTGTTTTGCCCTTGTGGGCAAGTGACTGACTTGGACTGTGTGGTTGACGGATTTGGTTGTGAATATATGTGGTGATATGAATGACTTGACTGTGATTGTTTGATTCAAATATGGGCATGACATTCTGCATACATGACATGTTGCATGGGTTGGGTTTTATAAATGGAGGAAGTGGTAAAAGGGCTATGCCCCAGTTTACTGAAAAGGGTTTTGCCTCAGTTTATCAAAAAGAGCTTTGCCCCAGTTATTAAAAGAGGCTAGGCCTCCAATTATATGATTAAGCAGCTATGCTGGCAGTGGAGAGTTTGGTTGGGTGGGTTGAGTTATTGCCCACATGGAGAGCTTGGTTGGTACGGGTGGAGAGTAGCGGATGGTGGGTTGAGTAGTCTCCCCAAATGGGCTTGCATACATTCATTGGTATTTCATGTGATATTGAAATTGGCCTATAGGCCATACCATTTACAGTAAAGGCTTCGGCCCAGTAAATGTCGAGACTGAATAGGGCTTTGGCCCAGATTGTACTGGTACCATGTTATTCACTGTTTGTTTGTTGTTGGGATTACACACTGAGTTTTCGTAAACTCACCCCGTTTCTAACTGTGCAGGTAATCCCTAAGCTTAGATGGTTTGGAGCTGTGAGGGTCTCGAAGATGGCCACACTACTTTTTCTATTTCTTTTAATTGTAATTAGATTTCGTTTTGGGTTTTTAATTTATGTAATAAGGCCGTTGGTGGGTTTTAAGTTTTAATTTGGATTGTGATTTCTTATACTAAACTGGTAGTCTAGGAAAACTCGAGATTTCAAAATAGCATGATTCCTCTAAGGAACACGAGCTTCTAACAACAAAGTTTTCAAAATGCTTCCGTGATTTTAAATGAGGTAATATACCAAAGGCAAACAAATTGGTAAAAGTTTTGATGAGAACTTTAGTTTAATAATAATAAAGGAATTTAGATTCAGTAATGGATTTTCCCCGGAACGGTCAAATTTGAAAAATGGTATGATGTGGCACGCCATATTTGGCCATAACGTCTAGGCTGAGTTTGGGGTGTTATATTTAACGGTATCAGAGCCAGGTTAAAAAGCTCGGCTGTGGTATGGGTGCAGAAAATTATTGTTATTTTTTTCTTTTTTTCTTTCTTTTTTCGAAATTGGGGTTTGAAAAGGGTTTTTCTAAAATTTTGTTTTGAAATTTATCAACGAAACTTGACTTGTTTCTGAAAAGATGTTATTAGAAGTGTGGCACACCGAGTCTCCGGCACCAAATCTGTAAGTTCTCTAACTCTGTTTACTGTTATAGATTGAAATTCTATATTGAGAAACTACTATAGATAGTAGCACTATATTGGAACTCTCTAGTTAGAGTAAACTGTAACGCTTGAATTTTGATTTAGTATTTATTTGGTGTATGTTCTGGAAATGTAATTGTTAGCATGTGAAATCTATCCGCTCTGATGGATAAATGTTTTAGGTGTATGTTAGTATTATTAGTATCAAAGTGCACAGCGGAGGTGTGGTGGTATAGTCTGAGAGTGGGAAATTTCGAGGACGAAATTTCTATAAGGGAGTAGAATTGTAACACCTCGAATTTGGGCCTAGAAGTATTGAGCCTTAAGTGTGGGTCCATAAGGAGGTTATATATAGGTATTTAATTGTGCAATGAAATGACACAATTAAATGTCTGCTTTAGTGGTTAATGACCCTGAGAAGTGTTGGAGAAATCTTGGGTTCAAACCTGGGCTTTAGCAAAAATTTTGGTATTAAGTGAAAAAAAACCTGGATGCTCGGATGAGGGCCTTTTAAATTATTGTGTTAAATAAATGACACAAGGAAGCTTGTAGTCTAGTGGTTGTGGCATCATTAAGGTTGTATGGGAGCCTGGGTTCAAGCCTTGGCTCTTGCAATTTATTCTGGTTTTTTAAGGGAACCTTGACTTTGGCCTTTAGACCTTATAATTAATTGGGGATAAAATATGACACAAAAAGAGCCTGTGGTGAAGTGGCAAGGTGGCGTCATAGAGTTGGCAAGGAGGTCCAGGGTTCAAAACTCATGGCAATCAAAGAGCATTTATTTTACTAACAGGGGGTGGCAAGAGTTGGTGTTGAATTTAAACTCTGATGTTGGAGGGATCCCACATTGGGAAGCTAACATAAGAGGGGATGCGAAGCTGGCTTTAAATACAGAGAACCATGAGGAGAGTAGAGGTACCTTTCTTGGCTGATCCCTTTTGCTTTGTGGCGTGCTCGTTTGGGTTGGCGTCAGCTAAGAGTGCTCGGAGAGTGGATTAACTCCAGTCTCCAATCAGGTGTGTATTTTCTCGCTACTCTAGCTGTAGGATGGCTACTTCGGGCCGCGATGGGCCGAAAGGGGTCATGTGGGCCTAATGGGCCTACGAGACCAATTGGATAAGTTGTTTGATTGTGTAGTAAATATTGGACTAGGCTAGATAAATCTCATGTCTATGGCTAGATTTGGGCTAAAAAGGCCACACGAGCGTGTGGGCCCATTTTGGCCGAGAATGGACTTTAGGCCCATTCGTATTGTTATCCTTGTTTAGAATACTTTAGTTTACCAAATTACTAAAATGCCCTCAATTTGTAAAATTACCAAAGTACCCTCGATTTATAGAATTACCGTTTTACCCTCGATTTTCAGAGTTACCATTTTACCCTCGATTTATAGAGTTACCATTTTACCCTCGATTTATAGAATTACCGTTTTACCATCGATTTATAGAATTTCCATTTTACCCCCGATTTACAAAATTACTAAAATACCCTTGGTTTACAAAATTACCAAAATACCCCTGGTTTGTAAAATTACTAAAATACGTCTGGTTTGTAAAATTACCAAAATATCCCTAGCTTGTAAAATTACCAAAATACCCCTGTTTGTGAAATTATCGAAATACTCTCAATTTGTAAAATATCGAAATACCCTTGTAGGGTAGAATTACCGAAATACCCCTACAGGGTAGAATTACCGAATTACCCCTATAGGGTAGAATTATCGAAATACCCCTGTAGGGTAGAATTACTGAAATACCCCTGTAGGGTAGAATTACTGAAATACCCCTGTAGGGTAGAATTACCGAAATACCCTTGTAGGGTAAAAATACTAAAATACCCCTGTAGGGTAGAATTACCGAGATACTCTTGTGTGTTAAAATTACCATTTTGCCCCTAGGGTGTTAAATGACTGTTTTGCCCTTGTGGGCAAGTGACTGACTTGGACTGTGTGGTTGACGGATTTGACTGTGAATATATGTTGGTGATATGAATGACTTGACTGTGATTGTTTGATTCAAATATGGGCATGACATTCTGCATACATGACATGTTTCATGGGTTGGTTTTTATAAATGGAGGAAGTGGTAAAAGGGCTATGCCCCAGTTTACCGAGAAGGGCTTTGCCCTAGTTTATCAAAAGGGCTTTGCCCTAGTTATTAAAAGAGGCTAGGCCTCCAGTTATATGATAAAGCAGCTATGCTGGCAGTGGAGAGTTTGGTTGGGTGGGTTGAGTTATTCCCCACATGGAGAGCTTGGTTGGTACGGGTGGAGAGTAGCGGATGGTGGGTTGAGTAGTCTCCCCAAATGGGCTTGCATACATTCGTTGGTATTTCATGTGATATTGAAATGGGCCTATGGGCCATACCGTTTACAGTAAAGGCTTCGGCCCAGTAAATGTCGAGACTGAGTAGGGCTTTCGCCCAGATTGTACTGGTACCATGTTATTCACTGTTTGTTTGTTATTGGGATTACACACTTAGTTTTCGTAAACTCACCCCGTTTCTAACTGTGCAGGTAATCCCTAAGCTTAGATGGTTTGGAGCTGCGAGGGACTCGGAGATGGCCACACTACTTTTTCTGTTTCTTTTAATTGTAATTATATTTCGTTTTGGGTTTTTAATTTATGTAATAAGGCCGTTGGTGGGTTTTAAGTTTTAATTTGGATTGTGATTTCTTATACTAAACTGCTAGTCTAGGAAAACTCAAGATTTCAAAATGGAATGATTCTTCTAAGGAACACGAGCTTCCAAGAACAAAGTTTTCAAAATGCTTCCGCGATTTTAAATGAGGTAATATACCAAAGGCAAACAAATTGCTAAACATTTTGATGAGAACTTTAGTTTAATAATGATAAAGGAATTTAGATTCAGTAATGGATTTTCACCAGAACGGTCAAGTTTGAAAAATGGTTTGATGTAACACGCCATATTTGGCCATAACGTCTAGGCTGGGTTTGGGGTGTTACATGCTTGATTGTGCTGCATTCTCAAATTTATAGCTTTGGTAGGCTACACATTCTCTTAACTCATGCCCTTCCAGTACATCAAGCTGTTCAACATGTGTTTGGTAGCATGAATGCCCGAGTTGCCACCTATAGGACTTTCATGGATATAGGAGAAAAGTTCCTTCTGAAGTTCTTTATTGACTTTCAGCACCAGTTTTCCTTTCCTCCTAAAAAACCTACTATCCCAGTTGTACTTGAAGTGAGAAGAAGGCTGATGCTGAAGCTCAAAAAAGAGTTTCTTGAGCTTTGGACCATCTTGCTAGGAATGATGCATTCTATCTAGTAGATTAGAAATAGCTAAACTTCCAACTATTTGTAATAGTTGATCATCTAGACTATGGTGGAGAGTGCATTGACCACTATATTAGCACTACCTTTCCTGTATACCACCTCAAAATCATAACCTATCATTTTGGCTACTTATTTATGCTGAAATGGTGTGATGATCTACTGCTCAAAAAGAAACCTCAATCTTTGATGATTGGTTCTGATGTGGAAACGATGACCAATCAGCTAAGGATGCCATTTTTTGACATGTGATGCCTTATATCGACCTGATTTACTGGATCCAAGTATAAGACGTCATAATACTTATTTATTTAGCTAAAATTTTCAATTTGCTAAAATATATACTGAATATGCCTCTTATTTATTTAAATTCCTTTATAAGATAATAGGCTTGAGTAACACATCAATCGTTTGTCACAAACTTTCAAAGGTAAAATAAAACCTTACAACAAATTGCTTAAATAGACAAACATATTTGTAGCAAGTGTTACTATTTATCATTTGAAAAACATATTTCTATAATCTCCCTCTATATGCATAATATTGCCTTCAGTTTACCGCCAAGGCGCATTCTGGCTTGGTCTCTTTTGACGTACAAGTTCAACTCAAGAAATTGGAACATGTATATAAGTTTCCAAGGAACTTAGTGAGTCTTACTCATTTTTACCTTTTTACAAAGACGTAGATTCTTCTGACTCAAGGGTTTGGGTTCCCTTTTAGATATTGGCAGATACATTTCTGATTCTTGGTTGGAAGATAACCGTACATCAATCTTTGTTGTTTATAGTTAGAGACGCTTATCAGAACAATACCCAATGAATACTACTCCTGGTAGATTCCCTTACAGGACTTATCGATTGCTAGAACACCAGTTACATTGTATTTTCAAATCGGTCCAAACGATCATACTTGTTTAGAAGAACATAACATTATAGTACATGCAATAGAATTCTAGATAAAATTAATACAAGACGTAAGAAATTTCAGGTTTGGCAGACCCTTACACCACCAATATTTAAAATGCCTTAAGTTCCCTGTCATAATAGATCACTAAGGCGTATTCATCATATGGTTACTTTGTTGAGAATTTCATCAGAAGATGCCTTATAGGCTTACCCAAATATCATGCAAGGCTGACTAACATCTCACCACTTGGTCATTATAGAATTCACTTTACAAATTTTTTAGAGAATTCACTACAAAGTCTTTATAGAGAATTCGTATAGAGAATTTGTGTTTATTGTCCTGGCGGACCATTGCTATAGATGCCATGGGGTTTCCCCCACATGGTCTTATACCTTCACGCCCTCTCTGTGTATTGTCATATAATGTCATGGCCATGGACTTTCCACAGATTTATTTCATGATCTGCCAGTTCGGTTACCATTATAGCTGCCCCATCGAAGGCTACACAATCTTCATTTTCACAGTGATCTGCCTATTTGGTTAGCAATATACCTACTCTATTAGAGGCAATACAAATGGATCTTTTTCTCACCTTTTTAAATAACTTAGATTTGTCAAGAAACATCTTATATCACATAATACCATATCATGCTGCACATTGTTCACCTCATTTACGTATTTGTAGATACCTTTTAGAAACACATATACACACAATCTCATAACATGCAGGAGTTAGATTTAGAGACTCACCTTTACCTCGACTTAGAGCTTTGGTTTCGATAGTGCTTCACGATCCAGCAGTAGCAACTGCTTAAACGACCATAAAATATTTATTAAAATTTTCATTACAAACATTTTACAAACATTTCAACTACACATGACCTCTATATAGGGCCTTTTTGTACACTCTTCCCTTCTATAATCGTAACGTGCAAAGCTGTAAGACTTACCAGAATGTAGAATCATCCACTAATTAAACTAGATCTTATTTCGATCTTAATAAGAAAAAAATGTTGAGGTTAGAAAGAAGGACCTGAACATTAAGTAGAAACAAAAACCATTTGGAATGGTCCTCTTCTATAAATATAGTCTTGGATCCCTTAATTTTCTACCAAATCTAGGTTAAGGAAAAGAAAATTTGGTGAAGGTTAACGTCACTATTGACTAGTCATGGAGGTCAAATCAATTTAATTTACTCTTGTTGAGAGATGGTCAACTATACTACTTGTGATGATTTGTTTAGTTTGTTGGTTATAGAGTACAATCAATCTTTCATGCATTATGCTACTCAGATCTTTACATTTAGTTGCTGTAAAATCCCAACAACTCCCAACTAACCTGATATGAGATCTAATTGAACCGTACTTATGCAAATTAAGCATCCTATATCTTGGAAGTAACTCACGTCTGACGAGGTCTTAGAGACAATTAAGTCTTTTACAACTTCTTCATATACTTGACGAGCTCTTAGTGTTCAAACAAAATTTTGGGGCATACCCCCTTCATAGGCATACACTTTCATGGGAGCAATCCTTCTCCACTTGAAAACAACCTATAATTAATTCTAGATACCGCCAATAGATGGATACTTTAGTGCTAGTATGCATTGATACTCTTAATTCGCCATCAAGTCAACAGAGGGGCAGATTATGTTACCACAACAAACCTAATAGTTTATCTACCCACCTTACTTAACTTCTCAGATCCGTCAATATTTAGGTTTGACATGACAGGTATGAGGATTGCTAACATCTCCTTCTCATATATGAACATATTTAGCGCGTCTTTCTAAGTGCCTTATTGAAGAAAGTAATGCGATCCCCTTACTGTTGAAGAATAACTTCCACTCTCAAGCTATTAGAATCTATGTAAGCACAAAATTCAAGTTGGAAATTAGGTAAAAGAAGGACAAGAGAAGTACTCAATGCACCTTTCAACACTTGAGAGGCTTCCTCAACTCTCACGGGCCACTGCCACTCACTTTTCTTGATGAGGTTAGTTAGGGGCTTGACTATAGTACCATGGTTTCAAATAAACCTTCTGTAAGATCCTGAAAGTTTTAAAAACCTTCTGAGTTCCTTAATTGAATGAGGAGCTGGCCAAAACATTGTGATCTCTACCTTAGAACAATCCATTACTATTGTTCTTTGGGGTGATGACATGCCCTAAATACTCAATTGGAGTAGTAAAAAAACTGGTATTTGCTCTTTTTTGCAAAGAGCTGATGGTTTCTCAGATGCTAAAAACTTGCCTGAAATGTACCAAGTGATCTGCTTAAGACATAAAATACACCAAGATATCATTAAAGAAAACCAATACAGATTTCCTCAACAAAGACTTAAAGACAAAGTTCATCGGGGCCTGAAAGTTAGATGGGGCATTAGTGAGATCAAAAGGTATGACCATGAACTCATAATGCTCCTCATGAGTCTTAAAAGTAGTTTTGTAGATCTCAAGCTCCCACATTCTAATTTGGTGGTAGCCTAAATTAAGGTCTAACTTAGAGAAAAATATTGCTTGTCCTAATTCATCCTAAAGCTCTTCAATGACAAGTATGGGAAATTTGTCCTTGAAGGTCAACTGGTTGAGTTACCTATAATCCACACGCAACCTCCAACTGCCATACTTTTTCTTAACCATCACAATAAGGGATAAAAAAGAGTTGTTATTTTCTTTAGTGATCCCTTCCTTTAGCATCTTTTTGATCATATATTCCATTTCGTTATTTTATATGGTAGGATACCTATAGGGTCGGATTTTGATCACCGATCCCTTATCTTTTTAGGGAATCTTGTGATTTTGCAACCTAGGTGGAGGAAAATCTGTAGGAGTTTAAAAGATGTTACCAAGTTCATCCAACAAGCTCTGCAACTCAGTGGGGATGAAATCGGTGGCCATAAACAAAGAGGCCTTTGTAGGAGTAGCTAACACCAAAACACATGGCTTTACCAACTGACTACTAGATAAGAACCCTTAGTAGATTGGGTTTTCCCTACTACTTTCATGGCCCATGGCACAATACTTTGTAACACATAAGGTTGTCCCTTATGAGTAAATTGTATAGTCAAAGTACTAAAGTTCCAAGCAATGGTTCCTAGAGAAAGAAGCCACTGCATTCCTAGCACCAAATCACAATCCTTCACAGGCAACATAAAGAAACTAGTACTAAAATTAGTGGTTTCAGTTCTCTAAGTTACCCTTTTGTATATGCCTCCATATGCCTCTAGAAGTAAGGTTACTACTACCATTAATAATTATAACCCTCAATTTGTGTTTTTAGCTAATAGGCAAGATTAGCTATCTCACCAACTAATAAAGTTGTGAGTACCACCTAAATCTATCAATACAATGACCTTGGAATGTCCAATGTAGGCAACAACCCTCATTGTATTCTAACCTTAGGAGCCTTTTATAGCATGCAGAAAGAAAACTGGCCCCTTAACATCCTCAGTAAGGGTGAATTCCTCAAGTTGGTCCAAACACTCTTGGAATTCCTCTCTCCCTATTAGAACAAAACTCTATAAAAATTTGATAGAATTGTGATTTTATACAGTTGTGACCAGTACTATACTTAGTCCCACACAAAAATATAGCCCTTTTCTTTTTCTATTTTCAATTTTAGCTGATGATAATGATCAGATTAGCCTTTTAAAGTGTCTACCAAACCCTACTGTACCATTGATCTATGTGATAGGAGGTGTAGACACCAAGCTTTTGACACTACTTACATTTGAAAGAGTCTGTGGAGGTGCCCTTGATGCACCCTACCCTTTTAAAAGAACACGTTTGGGAGAGGAATTGAATATGGTTTCCACCTGTCGAGTAATCAGGAATTCCTCCAGAAAGGACTTAGGCTTGAAAAGCTATAGGTTTCATATTTCTAATAAAAATACTTAGTGCATATAACTCAGGTGAAGCTGGTTCAAAAGACTGATAAATATGTCATGGTAGTGATCTACCGTACCTTGTTGCCTCAAACTAGATCAACCATAAGGTTTTGGAACATACTAGAAGCAAATCAC
This sequence comes from Gossypium hirsutum, assembly GCF_007990345.1. Lineage (NCBI taxonomy): Eukaryota > Viridiplantae > Streptophyta > Magnoliopsida > Malvales > Malvaceae > Gossypium > Gossypium hirsutum. The sequence goes on along the minus strand of NC_053428.1, from coordinate 80,672,847 downwards.
TCCTTTAAGCTTTGAGCATAAGAGTCCCAAGATAGCATATAGAATCCTCCTTGACATTGAGTGTAAAAATGGTGCCAGTCAAGGGCCTTCCCTTCTAAATACAACATGAATGTTCTCACTCGAGTATTAATAGTGACCTCTTCAACTTCAAGTACTTTCTAGTTTAACCTACCATCCTCGAATATCAATCCCATCAAATCTATGACACTCCAACTTATAAGATCGAGAAGTGGCCTTTACGCTACCTCAATGATATGAGGGATTCAAATTACCTAGATCTACCCTTGAAAAAGCTAATAAGGCCTTATTAGAAGGGAAAGTAGGGGAGGACCTCCCAAGATCCTCTTACCCTTGTCTGGTGATTGCCCAACAGAATATGAGCCAATCAATCGGCCCAAGTATTGCTCAAATAGTCCTTGTAGCTCCACCTTCAGCTCTCATTGAAACTTGTCTTTCAAATCCTTAAAACGACCCTCTAGTTGTGTATTTTATTAAGAGAAATCGTTCTAAAGCTTGGCCATCTCTTGTTGCAGATGGTTAACCTCTTTTTGTAATCGATTAGATACCTTATTTTTGACCATGTAGGAATGTCAAGCTTTGATACCTTTGATACATTTGGTCTCAAGAATTTGAGAAAAAGAGAGAAAATAGAGATAGGAGATCGAAAGAAGAAGAAAAGCAACGAATCAATCAAAATTTTTTTAGCATAATCGACTGCTATATTGTATTTGCTATTTCAAAGCTAAAAACCATTACAACCAAATTGAAATTCTGTTAAGTTGTTAGTTACACAACTAGTAAGGTAATGAAACACATCGTTTCATCTAAAACGACCAACAGCCTACATTTAACCAAAACACAATGTCTAATACAACCCAAAATGCACTGCTTCATTTAAGTCTAACTTACTATTTCATTAAAGCTTAAAACTCAATTCATAGGCTTAAAACGGGGCATTTCAATAATTAAATTAACAGTAAATAGTCAACCCTATATCATACACAAGCTAAAAATTTAAGTACCTCAAATGTTAAAAGGGTGTTTGAATATCTTTCTCTCATTTTGCTTTGAAAGAGATCTCAAAATATATATGGTCCCAAATTTATGTGCATTAATTTGAAATTAGTTATATTGTTAAAATATGTTGGTTTGGCTAGTTTATTATTATTTATTTATCTCGAACAAACGTATTTCATTTGTAAAGCTTCAAAATTTCAAGTATAATAATCAATACTATTTTGGGATTGAAAATAGTGAAATAATGAAAGCGAGTATATTAAATGAAGTTTTAAGGAATTAATTACACATTTGAAGAATTAAAATTCAATGAGTATGAGTGAATTAGAGATAGTAGAATAAAGACTGATTGAAAGAGTTGAAAAAATGCAGTGTAATTTGGCCAAATAGAGGAAAAGAGTGTTAATAACGATTATCAAGTATGGAGATGATATTCAAGTATTGCTGATAAGGAAGTCTTGATTGGACTAAATTGAATGAAAGTGAAGAGTATAAGATTAAATTGTAATTTTTTTATTTTGCCGAAAAGGAAATAAATGTAATTTTTTGCATGAATAATTGATAATTATGGATGATAAAAATGAATTACGAAAAACTTAATGTGTTAAGTGTCATAAATGAAAATAAAGAAAGGTAATTAGTGATAAGGGGTTAAAATATAATTTTTTCATAAAAGAGTATTTGGGTCTTTTCATATAGAATTACTTGAGATATTATAATGATGAGGTATTGAATTGTTAGGATTAATTGCGACCATTGGGTTAGAATAAAAGAAAATTTAACGTAGATCACATATTTTAATTTAACTTGAACTTTGACTTGACTAATACTTTTAAATGGATTAGAAAGGAGAAAAAGATAAGAAAACCCCTTCTCCTTCCCCACTTAGCTGATCATCATGGAAAAGGTGGGGAACCCCCTCTCTCCAAATCGAAAAGAAATTTCACTCATTTACTCTGACTTTTCACTAAAATCAACTTGAAAACCCGCTTTTAAACTTGTTTCCTCCATTACGTTATTCATTGAAGTTTAAGGTTTTCATGAGCTACGTGAGAGAACTTACAAAAAAGTAATGCACATGTTTTTTAGTATCTCATCCGCCTTTATTTATGGTTTTATGTTATAGAAAAGTGAAGGGCATGATGTAAAAATGTTTATGTTTATGTGTCCAGTGGAGAAAATGAAAAAGAAAAAGCCTTACATTTATTTTAATTCATCCAAAATAGACCTATCTAAGGGCATGGTAGCCTGCTTAGCCTCAGGCTTGAACAAGGATATTTACACTTTAAGTCTAGCCTGAATTTAATTTAAAGAATAAAAAATATTTTTAAATTAAAATTTAATTATAAAATATATAAAATAACAACTAAATATATATTTAATATTTTATTAATTTTTTAATAGTAAAATGAGTTTTTTGGGGAACTCTCTGCAAAACCTTGGTGGCAAACTCTCTGTAAAGCCTTTGTTGCGAATATTCTGTAAAGCCTCAGTGGCAGAGTAATTTAGGGAATACTTGTGGCAAGTTTTTTGGAAGGTCTATATTGTGAATTCTGAAATGCCTAAATGACAAGTTGATATTCCACCCTTGTGGCAAGACCTGGGCATGTCTATAAGAAATTATTTGAAAGACTTCGCGGTAGTATACCTATTTAATAATTCGGCCATAGTGATCATCCATGTCAGGGAGCTTTGTGTATTTGGAATGTTGGTGGTGCAACTGTCCACCAAACTTGGAATTTCTTCGGTCTTGTATTAAACTCATCTAGGATTCTATTGCTTGAATTTAAATGTTGTATCTTTCTAAGCAAGTATGTTTGTTTGGACTGATTTGAAGATACGATGTAAGTGGTGTTCTGGTAATCGATGGGTACTAGAAAGGAATCTGTCAAGAGTAGTATCCGTTGAGTTTCGTTTGAAGAAGTGTATCCAACTACTATCTGCAAAGAAATTGTGTAATGGGATTCAAAATATGGTGTGAAGTCTGAGATCCACCAGTCGGGTGAAATATGTATAAGACGGTTAAGAATAGAAATTCGTGCATGGTTATCCACCAACTAGGAATCAAAAAAGTATCCGCCAAGGTCTGAAGGAAAATTCAAAACCCTTAAGTTGAGAAATTCAAAAACACCGCTTAAAGTAATAATGAGTGGGACTTACTAAGTTCCTTTGAACTTATATACATATTTTGGTATGCAGGTTTTGGAAATCGAACTAGTGTGCCGGGAGGGACCAAGCTAGGAATGCACAATGGTGGCAGATTGAGGGTAATGTTATGCATATAGAGGGACATTTTTAGATACATGTTCTGTAACACTCCTAACTCGTATTGGTTGCTGGAATAGGGTTACAGAGCATTACCGGAGTTTACATTTTAAAACTATAAAAAATATATATCATTTACTTCACAACATCAATCATAGAAAAATCCATTAATAACATACATATTGTCCCTTATATGAGCCCTTGAGGCCCTAAAAACACATTAGAAACAAATCGGGACTAAATCATAAACATATAGATTTTTTTGGGAAAAGATGAAAATTTTCAAACTGAAGGGGTCACACGGCTGAGACACACGCCTGTGTCTCAGGCCGTGTGGGCATTTAAAATAGGGACACACGACCATGTTCCAGATCGTGTTCATGCCCGTGTAACTTTCTGACTTGGTTCACAAGGCCAAGCCACATGCCTGTGTGCTAGGTTGTGTAATCCTCAATATGTAACCTTTAATACAAGGGACACACGACTGTGTCACAGAGCCGTGTGTCACACACGGTTGAGACACACGCCAATGTCTTAGGCCGTGTAGACAATAAATAGACCATTTTCAAGCAATTTTTTTCACCCAAAACATGCACCCACCTATAACACTTTTGCACATATAATCAAGCATTCAAGTGCACCAAAAACATGCATAATCAAGCTAGAACAACATGGTATATGTTCATACAACCAATATGCCCAAAAGGCACCTTAATCACAACAATTAAACATGTATAACCATATGCATAGTTTAGCCAAAACTTACCATTTTGTTCACATATCAAATCCACACTCATACAACCAAATTGACCATTTAACATTCAGCACCATTAGCCATATAAGTCAACTACATTCCATATACCACAATGACCACATTTAACCATGTCAAAGAACATACCATTACATATATTTTAAATACCATTTCAACTTCCATAAGTTAAGCATCATAAAGACTACAAAATAAACCATCATAAGGCCACATACATATATCAACCTAACAATCATTTCAATCGCTCAAAATACCATAATTATAAGCCAAAACATAATGTCTATAATATCAACCAAAAAACCTATACATGTGCATATTTAAACAATTATCACTTAACTTGTTTTAATGTCAAAACTTAAGATAATTGATATCTAATAACCATACCATTTTTGCCATTCAAACATGCTTTAACATATTATCAAATTAACACATATCAACAAGGCACCAAATGTACCAAGGCTTCATTACCCAAAATGACCTATACATGCCAAACTCATCAACTAAAATTCAACTAATCATTAACCGTAAGTCCACCTATACATACCATTATAACCTTAACCAAGACATCAAAATCTACTGATATAATCGATGGATAATGTGATAGATCTCTGACAAGCTTCCAACCCAATCAAGCTTCTGATAATCTAAAAAGTACAGGAAAAACAACTACATAAGCAATGAATGCTTAATAAGCTCGTATAAACTTTAGTCATATTAATCCATTTCAAGTATGAAATTTATACATATCAAGAATAATCCTATACCAATATCGCAAGATTCATGAAACCATATCCAAAAACTCATAGAGAAAATAAATCCGTAGTATCACATATACATATCATCCTTAGCATAGTAGGATTTTATAAAACTTTAAACCCTGTCAAATTTTCTTACTTTTATTTGCATTTCATTACTTTCTGTTTGATTTACTTTCTTTAGCTTAAATAACAATATCAATTCAACTCATCATTCCCTTTTTCATCAATTTACACTTCAAGTATGAACTTACTATTCCATTACCATTCCACCCGTTTCTTATGCTTAACACACAAGACATAAGCATATCATCAACCATAGCCACAAGCTAGTGCATTTAAACATAGTTCTTTTGAAATTAACCACATGATAAACCATTTCATAAGAAATTACACAATTTAAACCTTACCACTCTTTCATGAACACAAGCATATTTCCATTTGGGTACTTACCATTTCAATGCATAACTTATAAGTAAGAATAATACAATCCATCCAATAGCTTGGTCAAAACCTAAGCATTCACACTAAACATGTTAGCAATATAAGAATAAGTCATAGGCAATTTACTCATGGATGATAACAACATTTAAACATGTAACATATGAATATATCATCCATCTCAACATACATTTATCCATGTATCACCAATTCAATCTAGTTCATATGTGAACATGTCTTAGTTCGTATCGAACTCTTACTATTTCCTTTCAAATCATGCCCGTTGAACCATCTAGAATACTGTTGGATACCCGAGATAGCTCACACATAGTGTTCTAACTTGTATAACTATAATTTGTCAATTTCTGTACATGTATGCTCACACAAGTTGTGAATCAGAATGCTCACATGAGCTGTGAATCAAAATGCGCACACGAGCTGTGAAAATGGGCCTGTTCAAATGAGCTATAGGTCAAAATGTAGCTACATGATGCTACTCACACGAGCTATAGAGTATCTGCAACACATTTCAGACTTCAGCCACCAGTAGGACTTTCAAGACCAGCATCTGAATCATGTAAATCCTAATGACATGTCATTTGTATTCTACAAATTCTTAAGGTTCAAACGAAGCTCGATAGACAATGTAACATCGTTGGATTTCCATCGTTTCATTACAAGATAAATTGCATACAAACACACATATATATATTGATTTAATTACAATATAATCTCTTATTAACATTCAATTTAATCAAAATTATACATAATACAGTTCATATGAACTTACTTGGCTAAATTACAAAAATGTCAAAGTACAGGGGCATTTGGTAATTTTCTATTCTCCTCGATTTTTTCCCAATCTTGATCTAAATTAATAATTTCATTTAATCTATTAATTGTATATTATGCAATTTATTCATTTTTTTAAAAATAGCTCCTAAATTTTTACTTTTATTCAATTTAGTCCCTAAGCCTAAAACATGCAAATTAACCATTTTACCCAAAATCGAGCCCAGCTGAATACTTATGGCGTCCAAAACAGCCCATTCACGCAACAATTTCACATAAAATCATTGTACTTTTACTAAACAATGTAGTCCCTGATCGAAAAATTTATCAAAAATAACGTAATAAAATACTTTTAAATAAAAAAAAATAATATTTCAAATTCATCATTTAACATCTAAAATCACAAGTTTTATCAATTTCAACATTCAAAATCTTTAACAGTTTCAAAATCGAAGGTACGGGCTAGCTGGACCTAGTTACAATAATCTCAAAAAACATAAAAGTCATTAAAAATGGGCTAAAATGACAAACCATGCTAGCTTCAAAGTGAAAACCGAAGCTTGAAAACCTTTCACAGAGTTTTTCATCTTTCAAATTCGCTGAAAGAAACATGAAAAAGATAATAATGGATTTTAGTTTAGTTTTATTTTAATTTAATATACCAAATTACCATTTTAACCTTGGTTAATAAATAAATAAAACACCAATTTCATGCCATAATTGTCCACTAACTCCTTTAGTGATCTGATTCCCATTTAAGTCCCTTTTCCGTTATTTAATTAACCATTTAATCACTCAAATCAAATAGTGATTAAATTTGACATCTTTTACGATTTAGTCCTTTTTAATTAATTAACTATCAAAACGTTGAAATTTTTCAACGAAACTTTAATACCACCTTAATGAAACTCCATAAATATTTATAAAAATATTTATGTCTCGGTTTATAGAAATGAGGTCCCGATACCTCATTGTCTAAAACCACTTGATCTTGGGGTCTTACCACTTGAACTTAATAAATCGCTTATATAACAAAAATCACTATGTCAAAGACCTTTTTAAAACCAGGTTTGACTCACAAATATTAAATAATAATATTTTTGAACCTACTTGACGGATTTAGTGGCCCCAAAATCACTGTTTCTAATACCATTGAAAAATAGGCTGTTACATATTTTCAAATGACAAATAGTAATACACGTTACGGATATGCCTGGTTAATCAAACATTTATGTTGTAAGGCTTTATACTACTTTCAAGAGTCTGTAACAAACGATAAATGTTTCAGTCAAACCTTTTATCTTAAAAAAAGGATTTTAAATAAATAAGAAGTATTGTAAAATTTTGTTAAGTATGTAATTATTGTGACATGTTATATTTGGACCTAGTAAACCGGGTTGGATATAGGGTGTTACACATCATGCCAAACTATATCCAAAACATAATTTATGTTCAAAAGCACAATTAGAACTATTCAAAACATACATAAACTAAATAGAACACGTACCAGTCTATCACATTTAAACCATGTTAAAAATTATACCAATATACCTTAAATGTCACCCAGATCAATCAACATGTCATGAATCAAATCATACCATTCAATCACTTATACCATTCATCTATTCAATATGTAAACAAAGTGCAGAAACTACGAATCAGAAAGATCGAACATGTAAATTTTAAGTGGAAAAAATCCTAAAAAAAGGGTAAAAAACCACGGGCAAAAGGAGATTTCACTATAATAAAAGAGATTACAAAAGATGGAGAGAATTAAAAGAAAACTGAAAGCTCTATGAGAAAAACCCTTCAAAACAAAGAACAAATTTCTCTCAATCTAGATATTTTTTTCATGTAAAACCTAGAGCAACTAAGGCCTATTTACAAGTTGAAATTCATAGCACATATGAGTGCAAAACCTAGTTTAATTAGAGTTTAAGTGGGAAACTAAAAATAGAGTTTAACTAGGAGAAGAAAAATAAAAATAAATTTTGGTCAAAATAAGAGAACTCTCCCACAAGTCTGCACCTTTAATTGTATTTGGACCAATTCCCTTATCGAGTCTTGTTATGGGTTTAACTAATTTTTCGTCGAATACTTACCAAGTTGAAGAAGGCCCTTTGTCAACATGTCAGCTGGATCGTGTTATGTGCCAATTTTAAGAATCTGAATATCCCCTGATGTCTATGTGCTTTGTTCTCTCAAAAGAATAATGAATATCTATGTGCTTCGTTCTCTCATGATGCATTTTATCTTTGGTGAGATGTATGACACTTTGATTATCACAATATACGATAGTTGCCCATTTTTCACTTACCAGTTCACTGAATAGGCCCCTTAATCAAATTGCTTCTTTTACTACTTTTGTAATTTCCATGTATTCTATTCAGTAGTCAACAAATCCACTGTAGCTTGAAGTGTCACTTTCCAACTAATGACACAATTCCCAAAAGCAAAGATACCTTCTTCGATCTAAGTTCCCGCATAATCAGAATCAAATATCCGATTAGACCTTTTTGAGTTCTTCCAAACTCTAAGCACATGTTAGAAGTGCCCTGTAAATATCTGAAAATCCATTTAATTGCATGCCAGTGTAACTTACTAGGATTTTCCATGTATCAGCTAACAACACTAACAACATGTGAAATATCTTGACAAGTGCATACCGTTGCATACATCAAGCTTCCAACTGTGCTTGAATAAGGTAATTTTGACATGTACCTTTCAATTTCTTCATTCTATGGGGAGTCTAAAATTGAGAGTTTTAAGTGTGCAACTAAAGGAGTATTTACCGATTTTGCATCTTGCATCTCAAATCACTCAAGGGTCTTCTTGATGTACCTTTTTTGCGATATAAGTAATTTCTCGAAGTGTCTCTCTCAAAATTTTTATCCCTAAAGTTTTCTTTGCTGCACCTAAATATTTAATCTCAAACTTGGAGTTAAGCATGGTGTTAAGACGATCAATTTCAGATGGATTCTTAGTCTCAAGTAACATATCATCAACATAAAGTAGCAAGTATATAAAAGAACCATCATCAAGACATTATAGATAAACACAATTTTCATACATACTTTAAGAAAAACCAATACTCAATATAAAGGAGTCAAAATTTTTATACCACTACCGAGGAGATTACTTGAAACCGTATAAAGAATTTTGTAAGAGACAAGCATAATCCTATTTACCTTCAAAGTTGAAGCCTTCCTGTTATTGTATGTAGATGTCCTCATCAAGGTCACTGTGAAGGAAAGTAGTCTTTACATCTAACTAGTCTAACTCAAATATTATTTGATGGAACAAGGGTCAAAAGAGATTGAATGGATGTATATCTCACAACGGGGAGAGAAAACATCATGAAAATCAATTTCCTTTGCTTGACTATAGTCCTTTGCAACTAGTATTGCCTTGTACCTAGTGTCGTTGGGACTCAAACCCTTCGTATTTTTAAACACCCATTTGCAAACAATGATTCTTTTACCGATGGCTAATTTAACTAACCTCCAAGTCTCGTTCTGTTGATGTGATTCCATATCTTCTTCCATTGCAACGACCCATTTGCTAGAATCAGAGCCTTGAACTGCCTCATAATAACACAAAGGATCGGTTGAATCAATGCTCTTAGCAACACTTAGAGCATGAGCCACTAGGTTTCTTTCACAATATTTCTATCGTGGTCGTATTTCTCGTCTTTTACTGTCACGAGCGAACTTGTAATTAGTTAACTCAGATGGTGAGGGTACCTAAGGTCGATGGAACCCCAAACAGATCCAAAACAACTTCAAATTGGTAAGAATCATAATTTGTTGTGTTGTCACGACGTCATGAGACTCTTCATTGGGACGAGACCTCTATTCATAGTGTCGTTGCAACGTTGGGCATTTGCTTGTCATGACGTCACCACATGTTTTGGCTTTTGCCTCCACCTTCCTTGAGACACTCTAATTTGTTGTGTCTTTAAAAGTAAACTGCCCTTTGTTGATCGAAACATGGCAGATTCATCAGACGTAACATCTCTTCTAACTATTATTTTGTTGGATTCTGAACACTACAACTTAAAATCTTTTGTACCGGCAGAGTGTCCCAAAAAGATGCATTTAGCTACCCTTGGTTCGACCTTTCCTTGGCTAACTTTAGCATAAGCAGGACAACTGAAAATTCTAAGATTAGAATAATTGGGAGGATTACCTGACCACATCTCATTTGGAACTTTACCATTCAATGCTCGATGAGGAGCTCGATTTACCAAATAACTGGCTAGGTTTACGGCTTCAACCCATAATTCATTCTCTAAACCTGCATTAGAAAGCATGCATCGAGCCTTTTCCAGCAAGGTTCTGGTCATTCCTTTTGCAACTCCATTCCACTGCAGAGTTCCAACAATAGTTCGATGTCTTTAAATTCCTTCCCATTTGCAGAAATCATTAAACTCTGAAAAATAGAACTCAGGACCATTATCTATTCTCAATCGCTTTACAGATTTTTTGGTTTGTTTTTCTAACATTATCTTCTACTGTTTGAAGATTCCAAAGATTTCACTTTCTGTTTCAAGAAATAAACCAAACTGTTTTGGAGTGATCATCAATAAAAGTTAGGAAATATTTATTACCTCCTTTTGAGATGTCAAAAGTGGACCTCATAAATCAAAATAAATGTAATCTAGAGTCCCTTTTGTTCTGTGCACTGCTGAATCAAAATTGACTCAAGTTTGTTTCCCAAAAATGCAATGCTCGTAGAAACCTAACTTACCAACTATAATGTAACGCCCCGAATTTGGGCCTAGATGTATTGGGCCTTGAGTATGGGTCCGTAAGGAGGTTGTATATAAGTATTTAATTATGCAAGGAAATGACACAATTAAAAGTCTGCTCAAGTGGTTAAGGGTCTTGAAAGGAGTTGGAAAAGTCTTGGGTTCAAACCTGGGCTTTAGCAAAAATTTTGGTATTAAGTGAATAAAACCCTGGATGCTTGGATGAAGGCCTTTTAAATTATTGTGTTAAATAAATGACACAAGGAAACATGTGGTCTAGTGGTTGGGGCGTCATTAAGGTTGAATGGGAGCCTGGGTTCAAGCCTTGGCTCTTGCAATTTATTCTGGTTTTTTTTAAGGGAACCTGGACTTTGGCCTTTAGACTTTATAATTAATTAAGGATAAAATATGACACAAAAGGAGCTTGTGGTGGAGTGGCAAGGTGGCGTGTTGTCTAACTGTGAGGTTTGAGGTTCAAGTCTTGGGACGAGTATTTATTTTGCTATTTGAGTGTGTAGGAGGTGGAGTTGGACTAGAACTTTGTGGTTGAAGTGGTCATAAGAATGAGGAATTTTCCTAATGGTTGAAAGTAAATCCCACATCGGGAAGCTAACATGAGAATTGGAGAGAAGCTGGATTTAAATAGAGCAAACCAGATGAGTTGGTGAGGAATACTCAATGCAGGATGTGCCAAGGATTGGTGATCACTGGTTGTAGGCGGGATTATTTCATACCTGCTTAACCAAAGTTGGTGATCGTGGACTTCGGCGCGTTCTTGTAAACATGTTGTATTTTGCACTACTCTAGCTGTAGAACGACAAATGCCGGAATGCCAAAATGCTGGTCACAGGGCGATGGCAGCCACACGAACGTACGAGCGCACGTGTGGGAGCTTTGACGTGATGGTTGAGGCCATCATGAGTGCTCTCGTGGGCTTAGGTTGCCTTGGGCCATGTGGGCCCAAGTGGATAAATTGTATGATTGTGTAGTAAATATTGGATTGGACTATGTGAATCTCATATCTATAGGCTAGTATTGTTGAAATACCCCTGTAGGGTAGAATTACTGAAATGCCCCTGTAGGATAGAATTACTAAAATAAATTGGTTTACAAAATTACTGAATACCCTTGGTTTGTAAAATTACCAAAATACCCCTAATCTGTGAAATTATTGAAATACCCTCGACTTGTAAAATTACCGAAATACCCTCAATTTATAAAATTACCAAAATACCCCAGATTTGGAAAATTACCAAAATACCCTTGATTTGAGAAATTACAAAAATACCCCTGATTTACAAAATTATAGAAATACCCTTGACTTTCAAAAATTACAGAAATACCATTGGTTTGCAAAATTGCCGAAATACCCTTGGTTTGTGGATTTACCAAAACACCCTTATGGTGAAATGATTAAAATACCCTTAATAGGTAAAAAGACTGTTCTGCCCCTCTAGGGTATATGACTCACTAATAATACAATTTGATTGATTTGACTATGTTTTGACTGAGAATGTATGATTGTGATTGGACTGTTGTGACTGTGATTTGTATGATTTTGTATGTCGTGTGTATATTTGCTGCATTCATATAATATTATGTTGCACATGGGTGGGGATTATGAAATGGAGGAAGAAATTGAGGATCGCATGGTTACTTGACGACCGTGGATCCACTGATTGAAGATCGCATGATTGCTTGATGACCGTGGATCCATCAATTAAGGATCACATGGTTGCTTCTCGACCGTGGATCCACCGATGGCTTTTAAGCCCAATATATGATTATTGACGACTTTGTGTCGATCATATTTACCCGAGGCTGTGTGCCGACTATATTACCATCGCTGATGGCATTGTGCCTAACATGATATAGCTGCCGATGGCTTAAATCCAATTATTCTGATTATGGCTTTACGCCAACCTACATATGGCTCCATGCCAACTTGATTATGGTTGTGTGCCAAACGTATTTGCCTAAGGCTATGTGCCAATATATGATTATTGACGACTCTGTTTCAATCATATTTACCTAGGGCTGTGTGCCAGTTATGTTACTCTAGTTGATGGCTATGTGCATAACATAATACAGTTACTGATGGCTTTGTGCCAATAATAAGACCGTTACTGAAGGCTTAAAGTCGTATATATACTGGAGTGCAGGGATGGCGTGGGTGAGTTATTCTCCACAGGTAGTGCAAGGCTGGACGGAGGCAAGTGCAGGGTTGGATGGGATAGCATGCATCCATGCATTCACACATTCTGTTTTGTTATTGGTTTGGTCTGAGCCCAATTGATTCTCTAATGGGCTGCGACCCAAATGATATTGTAATGGGCTTTTGCCTACGTATGCTCTGAACTGGTCTGTACTGTTACTGTTAATGGGCTCTAGCCCAGATTGTTTCTATTTCTGTTTCTGTATACTGACTGTTACTCTAGTAAGGGGATTACACACTGAGTTTTCATAAACTCACCTTGTTTATTAACTGTGCAGGTAATCCCCAGCGTTAGGTGGATTGGTGTCACAGAGGGACTCGGAGACAGCCACACATCTGCGCATGTTTAACTATTTCATTTATTTAGTTAAGCATTTTGGTTTTTGATTTGGGTTGAAATAGGGCCTCTTTATTTTCTTAACTTTTTAACATCAAGTTTTAGTAATTATTTTAAAACTAGCTTCTGCAATTAAGAGAGATTTTGGGAATAAAATTATGTATTTTTCAATGAACCATGCTTTGAAATTAGACTAATATAAACTGGGGTTTTATAAAAGTTTTAATGGCCAAAAGTTGTTATTTAAATATTAAGAAGGGTTTCAATGAAAACATTGTTTTTGAAAAACATTTCAATGTGACACGCCAGGTTCGGCCCTAAGTCTAGGCCGGGTTTGGGGTGTTACATACAATGTCTTTGAGAAGACCTCTATTGTACAAGTCTGTCATACCTTTCTCACTCATATGAACCAGTTGCATGTGCCAAAGTTTGGTTGAATGAGAATTGGTGGAGAAAAGTCACGTTGTGGTGCCACGAAGTTAGGTTGATTCTCATCGCGACGTGGTGGCGATTTCGGCTTTTCTTCGATTTTCGCAGTTGTAATCAAGCTAGTAACTATTGATCTTTGCAGAATGTATAGACTACTCTTTTTCTATCCTCTCATTACAACAAGAGCCCCGTAAGAGATGTTTAAGCCATTTGACTCAATAACTATCTTGCAACTGTTAGAATCCAAAATTCCCAATGATATAAGATTTTTCTTTAAATTAGGAACATAAGTAACATCTTAAAATGTCCTGAATAATTCTATTATGCATCCTAATTTGTACTATTCCGATTTCAAATATTTACATGGAAAGTTATTCCCCATCAGCACAACTCCACCTTCAATTGAACTGTACGTGGAGAACCAGTCCCTGCTAGGACACATGTGATAGGAGCACCCTGAATCTAAGATCCATGCGGAAGTAAGATGAAAGCTTTGGCTTAGTGACACCAACAAGAAATCATCACCTCTGTCCTCAACTACACTAGCATCAACAACTTTGGCTTTCTACTTATCTTTCTCATTGTTTTCAACTTTTTTATTTTATTTTGAAGTTTCCAACATTCTGTCTTAACATGGCTCACCTTTTTAGAATAGCCACAATATTTGTCACGATTTCTGGATTTGGACTTTGCTTTAGACCTGTTTCAATCTGTCTCTATAGTTTGTTATTGGAATGACAGAAATGTGCAAGTGTATACAATCGCAACAAGTAATAAAATGATAAGTAAATGTCAAGTTATCGTACCCATAGGGACTGTGAAAAGAATTATTTATGAATGCAATTTTAAAAACACTTTGGTGGAGAAAATATTTTGATTTGAAGAGGTGATTAAAAACTAGGATTTTAACTAAGTAAAATAAAAAAAAATAAAAGTTCCAATGCACGATTTCAAAAGATAACTTTAATTAAGATGGCATAATTGTGCTAGATTAATTACATTTCTTAACTTAGAATTATTAAACTCATGTTTATGTTGTTACGAATAAATTTACGGCAACTTGGTAATTTGCTAACTTATGAACATACTAACCTATCAAAATCCATTTATCTCTTGACTATATCTCTATGTCAATTCAACCAATTAAACAATTTTTAATAAGCAAATGTGTTAATGCACATACATACTTATGAAATTAAAATAATCTCTTGTACATATCTCTATGCCAATTCAAACAATTAATTTAATCTCATAAGTACATAAAGGATTACGAGAGGTAACAATGTATTTCTACCTTGAAATAGTTTAATCACAATAATCTTGTAAGTTATGCAAGGCTAATGTATCGTTAGATACCGTCACTAATTTAACCCTAAGCTACCTTAGATGATTAAACATGCACTGATTAAGTATTGTGTCAATTAATTACAATTTTAATTCGTTCAAATAATTAATTCATTAGTCACCTTACAATTTTAATTCAAGAATAACTTAGTCATGGTTTTACGTAATCAAACATCTTACCAAGGCCTATAACAACACAAACACAATTTTAATAACTCAAGTAGAAAAAATGCAATCAACCTAACATGAATTAAATTTAAGCCATATTAATTAAATTAAACATATCAAGATCACAAATATTCATAGACATGTTCATAATAGCAATAATAAAATTAAAAGGATAAGGAACAAGAATCAAATTCAATGTTTCTCTGAGGCTTAACTAGTTTGCTCTGCTACTCCATCTTTGCTTGTTCTTATTGAACCAAGGCTTCCACGAACACTTGAATGCTACTTCAAATGGTGGTTGAAGGCTTGTTTTTCAAGAGGTGAAATCAGCAAGGGAATGAGGAAGGAAATGAAGAACAATGAAAAGAGAAAAATGAGAGAAGTGAGCAGACAATAGGGTTTTTATAGGTTGAGAAGGCTGCTAAAAATAGCAAAAATCAGCAGCCATAGAGTCCCCCCATGGCCAGCCACACATGTGGCAAGTTTGAAGGTTTCAAACTTGCTATTTTAAGGTAGGGGCAAATCTAGAAAGGCATAAATAGTGAAGGGGTTTAAATGCAAATTGAAGGAGTCTTCAAGGGATATTTCGCAAGACAAATAATCAGCCAAACAAGATGATTGGGTTAGCATGTGGGATAGTTTTTGGGCTGCCCAGTGCTCGGTTGGATTAATTTTCTCGGCTCAGCTCAACTGGGCCTTTTTTCATAATTAATTAATAATAATTTATTTAACCCAAATTAAATTGGATTAAAATAAAAATTAATTATATTATGAATTAATATTCATAATTTGGACCTTCCTTTGTTGAAAATATAATTTTCCTTGATACTTCAAAATTGCTTCTTGGTTTTGCGCTTCTAGCAGTGTCTGCCAAGCCAATTTCTGCCCTTTGTGCGAACCTGTGGGAAATTATCAAAATTAATCAAAATTTATTATAAAATTAATTAAAATTCAATATCTTAACAATTTAAGTACAATTTAATTATTTTATAATTTTTATATATTTTTTGACAAGAATGTTACCAAAACTGCATAATTTGAGTTAAAAACGATATGAAAAAGTGTGTATATTTTCGTGTTTCCAATTATCTGCCTCTTGTAACTAGAATTGAGGCTTGCCCGTTAGATCTTTTGTTTGGACCTAACTCGTCACTAATCTCTGCTTCGAGATTCTTTAAGTTATTAAAGAGGGTAACAAAATCACTAATACGAGTTCTAATGGACTTACTTTTGACCATTCTAACCTGTTGGCCAGAGATTTTGTCATATATAAAGCTTCAAGTTTCTTCCATAATGCAAACGTTATTTTCTCTTTCTGAACCTTCTGTAACATATTATCGTGAGGCACAATTAAATAATGGATAGAGACTTTTCAACGATCTCTACCCATTCTGACTAATCCATATCTACGAACTAGAACCAATATTGTCATCATTCAAACTTGTCGCAAACTAAAAATTGCAATTTCGTCAAACTTCTCAATATGGAACCTTGACGTTGTCATCTTTGAACGAGTTGACTACGAAAATCAAACTATCTTGTATACCATTTTGTTGAGGTTAAACCCTATTAAACAACGAACAAAGTGAAGAAAATAAGAATAAAAAAGGTCAAACATGTAAATTTTACATGGAAAAACTCCTCAAAAAGGAGAAAAAACCATGAGAAAAAGAAGATTTTACTATAATAAAGGAGAGTACAAAAGATGGATAGAATTAAAAGAAAACTTGTAGCCTCACAAGAAAAATCCTTTGAAAAAAAAGAACAGAATTCTCTCAATCTAAATATTTTTGTTGTGTAAAATATAGAATAACTAAGACCTATTTGTAGGCCAAAATTTGTAGCATATATGTCTATAACAACTCTAGGTTAATGATAGTTTAAGTGGGAAACTAAAAACATAGTTTAATTAAGAGAAGAAGGCCAAAATAAATTTTGGTCAAATAAGAGGCATTCTCCCACACAATATGTTTCAATTCCATACCACAAGTTATGCATAAAACCTTCAATGTATCATACTTATATCATTCAAATTTATCATCAAAGTAAAATGCCTCATTTGGCACCAGGCACTTCACCTAATTGATCATCTATTACCACATTCAATCATACCATTAACTCACAATGTCTTAACATATTTTCATACCAAAACACCATATCAATACCAACTAATTTCAAAATTAGCCATTTACAAGCTTCAAACTTGACTTACCATATCACTAATATGTACACACACTTTATACATCATACTTCAACATTTAACTTCTAAAATAACATAAATACAATATGACTCTTATTTACATGCCACGTACCTGAATTTTTGAACGATTAAAAGGTTACCTTGACAGAAGCTAGATAGTGTGAGTTTTGGAGTGATCTGATAGTCGAGTTCCGCAAAAGACAACTGCAAAATAGAAACCTAAACGAGTAAGAATTTCAAAGCTTTGTAAGTTCATAGGTTAAGAAACTATATAGCTTACCATCATAGATAGTTAATTTTCCAATTTAAATAACTACATAACTTTCCTATCAACCAGATCCCAACAAAGTGGTGATTTTAATAAATATGATACTTTAATACTTTGAATTGTACCATATAATTCCATTCAAATCCAATCTATTAAATTATCTATCAAGTTCACCGTTTGCATTGTAACACCCCGTACCCGAGACCGTTGCCGGAGTCAGACACGAAGTGTGAACGAACTTAACTCATTTATTTATACAGTTCATTTTACCATTTCCAGACAAGCTGGCCAACTGCGTCACTGCCACCTTAAAAATCATATCTCGAGTTAAAAAACTCGAAAACCAGTTCTGTAAATTTTTCCTGAAACTAGACTCATGTTTCCATCTACAAATGTTTTTCTAGAATTTTTGGTTGATCCAATTAGTACAGTTTATTAGTTAAAGTCCCCCCTGTTTCAGGGTTCGACTACTCTGACCTCTGTGTATTAGAAACTAGATATCTCTCTGTACAGAGATTCAATGACTATGCCGTTTGTCCCTAATAAAAGTAGACTCAATAAGGAATCTGTAAATATAAAGTATGACTTCTAATTATCTTTTTATAGTTTATGGTGAATTTCTAAATTCGGGATAGGGGATCCAGAGATCGTTCTGGTCCTATTTCACAAGATTTTAAATATCTCATACAGTATAGCTCGCATACTTGTTTTACTTCTTCCATGTAAAACTAGACTCATCAAGCTTCGATTCCATAATTTATCCATTATTTAATTCCATTTCTACTATTTTTAGTGATTTTTCAATTTCACAACACCACTGATGTCTGCCTCTACTATTAGAGTAAATTTTTTTTTCTATTAGAGTAATTTAGCATGCATATCACCAAGTATGATCATGACTAGCCATACCCAAGGCTAATCATTACCAAGCATTTCCTTACTACTTAATAACCATATCATGAGTGTAACACCGGAAATGATTAGCCATGACAAACAGCATAATAATTAAATAGACTTTAACTGTTACTTATAACTAAGTATCATAAGACCCAATTCAACTTAACATTTATGCCATTTTCGCATGGCTAAAAGTATACATACCAAAGTTCAAACAAAACATAATAGCCTATACATGCCGAAATGTTCTCTTAGACCAACTAAGAAGAAGATACCAAAAAGTTGCAAGCTGGTGCGATGACTTCGACGGTGATCCCGAGCACACAAAAATGGATCAAAGGAACCTAAATAAGTGACAAATAAACACACCAATGAGTATATAACTCAGTAAGTCATAAGCATTACATACCGTATAATTATAAGAGATCATAAGAGAAGCAAATAATGCAAAAAAAATCAGTTACTCCAACTATACCGAGCTATGCTATCATTTCTTAGAATTTCATTTCAATCTCATGCCAAGTCCTACAATCAAATCAAACACCAAAACAACCCAATTGATTTAGACCCGATCCCTCAAAGCATGGAATTTTGATGCACTAGATAAATTTGTACCTACTCAGTACATGCCTCAAGTTCGATACTTTAGTTACTAGTTCTACCACTTTGTTCTTTCACGCTCATTTTATATTATTAATCGAATTTGCACACATAGTGCTCGTCACACTCGCACACATAGTGCCATAGTACACCGCACACTCAGTGCATTGGATTTTCTCTTATACCTCAACACCCAAATCGACACACATAGTGCTACTTAATTCCGCACACATAGTGCCATATGTTAACTCATTTTGATAAGGAAATTTACTTAATTTAAATAGCACATATGGTCATATTAATAAATAGGAAAATTATTCTAAGAGAACTCCTAACGAAAGGAATCCCTTTTATGATTCACTAATATTATTTATATACAAGCTAATCAACCTCACAGGAGTGCTTAAGGACTTACCTTATATTGGATGAAATGATTCCCAATCGACTACTCGATTATCTTTGCTTTGCCTTTGTTTGATTCTCCCCCTTTGATGTCTTGATCTAGAATAAATACATTTAGTAGTTTAATTTTCTTGCTGGATACTTATGTGTATAATTTAATGGTTTTCACTCCATTTCACAACTATCCTTGTTCAAAATATCAAAACCTTAACCAATATTCGATTAATGCTTCAAGGCCGAATGTATTATCACTATTAAGGTAACCTAGTCTCAAGTATTTTTAATTCTAATGTACAACATCATGAATCAACTCAACCTTATAAGCCAATATTACTCCTTCAATCGACTATAGAGAGTTAACAAAAACTATTATCACAAACATACACACCTATATGGCCGAATATACCAAATTAAATTTAACCTTACTTATGTAATTACCTATAAGTTATTATACATCAAATTTCATACATTTAACCTTTTAATGCCTATTAACTATTCTTTTGATCTTAACCTAAAATGACAACTCCCATACTCAACATTTCAACCGAATTATCTCTATCACCCGAACTAAAATTCGCACTTTAACTTCATACATTTTTTCTATAACTTTCATAATTCATTCGGCCCCATCAAAGGACCCCTTTAACATACAAGGAAAATAATCATAGAGAAAGAAATTAACATTCTAATTAGACTCAATGTAACCGAATGTACCAAGTGCTACTAACCTACTTATTCAAAAATCTTCATTCCATACTATCATCCCCTTTTATCACAAACAACATGAAAATGACCTCCAATGTTAACACTTAGATTCACGGCATGATGCCCAAACCACCATAAAAGCTCCAACTTTCTTAACATTACCAAGAGTGCATCCAATTACTAACTTAACCTATCATAAAACTAAATCAACAATTCAAAACTTACCTCTTACTAGTTAAAGAAGAATGCCGAATTTCTTTTGGTAAGTTCCCCTTATTTCTTCATCTCTTCGTTCGGCCAAGAAGAACCGATTTCTTCTTTTGTTTTCATCACATTTTCATTCTTTTTTTTTCTTTTATTATTTCCTTTCTTTTACATAAAATAATGACCACTTCATGGAAATTTACCACATATTCTAATATATGCTCCATCATGGCCGGCCACTATGTATAAAAAAGGAGTATTTGACATGCAAAACCATTATTTTCACTACATGCTTTAATAGGTCCTTATAGATTAACCTATCACATTTCAAAAGTGTCACACATAAGTCCTATTAACTAAATTCACATGCAATCGACTAAATCGAAGCTTAAAACTTTCACACATTCATATTCACATATTCTAGACAATAATTATCACATTCAAATACTTCGGTGACTCGGTTTAGTGGTCCTGAAACCACTTCCCGACTAGGGTCAATTTAGGGCTGTCACATGCATCCCTTCAGTCACATAAATAAATACATTTCTATCATCAAAGATATCATTATACTATTTATTACCTTTTCGTTACTATTTTAGCCTGATGAACTATAAAAAACAGATACAAATAAGCGGGTAACTACCAAAACACACTTGATTGCTCAAACGAGCTAAACCACCAATACATACATAGGCACTAAAGTGCCAAGCCCATAGGCTACACATCCCTCCAAAATACACTTGAATCTTTGTAGAGGTAATTGATTACAGTGGTCTCCATAGAGACAAACTCGGTAATCTGCAACAAATGTTGGATTTCAGTATAATTAATATATTCCTATACACCAATCACATCTCATCTATAATCCCATACAACGCGTAAATAACCTATTGTCATGCCAATTGTATCCTATCCTGTCATTCATCTGAGCACCATTTATATATCTGATACAATTATTATAATTCAATCCATCACTCACCTTTATGTACCATTTTGAATACACTTTCAAAGTATAATTACATAAAGTAAATTCACAAACCAAACACAATACATTACTCATATATATATAAATACATCGTATGAAATTACTTGGAAATTGATAATAAACGAGGTGTCGGAGACTAGTCAGCAATTTCTCCTTTTCCTCAATTAAGTTTTGGTTGATTCGATTCTTAGTCTATACAGTAATTCATTTTAAATTATCAGTGGTAATTACCTTATAACAATTTACTCAATACATATGATATCCTATTATCACTTGTAACACCTTGAATTTGGGCCTGAAGTATTGAGCCTTGAGTGTGGGTCCGTAAGGAGGATGTATATAGGTATTTAATTGTGCAATGAAATGACACAATTAAATGTTTGCTTTAGTGGTTAATGGCCCTGAGAAGTGTTGGAGAAATCTTGGGTTCAAACCTGGGCTTTAGCAAAAATTTTGGTATTAAGTGAAAAAAAACCTGGATGCTTGGATGAAGGCCTTTTAAATTATTGTGTTAAATAAATGACACAAGGAAGCTTGTAGTCTAGTGGTTGTGGCATCATTAAGGTTGTATGGGAGCCTGGGTTCAAGCCTTGGCTCTTGCAATTTATTCTAGTTTTTTTTAAGGGAACCTGGACTTTGGCCTTTAGACCTTATAATTAATTAGGGATAAAATATGACACAAAAAGAGCCTGTGGTGAAGTGGCAAGGTGGCGTCATAGAGTTGGCAAGGAGGTCCAGGGTTCCAAACTCATGGCAATCAAAGAGCATTTATTTTGCTAACAGGGGGCGGCAAGAGTTGGTGTTGAATTTAAACTCTGATGTTGGAGGTATCCCACATTGGGAAGCTAACATAAGATGGGATGCGAAGCTGGTTTTAAATAGAGAGAACCATGAGGAGAGTAAAGGTACCTTTCTTGGCTGATCCCTTTCGCTTTATGGCGTGCTCGTTTGGGTTGGGCGTCGGCTAAGAGTGCTCGGAGCGTGGATTAACTCTAGTCTCCAATCAGGTGTGTATTTCTCACTACTCTAGCTGTAGGATGGCTACTTCGGGCCGCGATGGGCCGAAAGGGGTTATGTGAGCCCAATGGGCCTACGGGCCCAATTGAATAAGTTGTTTGATTGTGTAGTAAATATTGGACTAGGCTAGGTAAATCTCATATTTGTGGCTAGATTTGGGCTAAAAGGGCCACACGAGCGTGTGGGCCCATTTGGGCCGAGAATAGGCTTTAGGCCCATTCGTATTGTTATCCCTGTTTAGAATACTTTAGTTTATCAAATTACTAAAATGCCCTCAAATTGTAAAATTACCAAAGTACCATCGATTTACAGAATTACCGTTTTACCTTTGATTTATAGAATTACCGTTTTACCCTCAATTGAATTACTGTTTTACCCTCAATTTATAGAATTACCATTTTACCCTCAATTTATAGAATTACTGTTTTACCCTCGATTCACAGAATTACCATTTTACCCTCGATTTATAGAATTACCATTTTACCCTCGATTTATAGAATTACCGTTTTACCCTCGATTTACAGAATTACTACTTTACCTTCGATTTACAAAATTACCATTTTACCTTCGATTTATAAAATTACCATTTTACCCTCGATTTATAGAATTACCATTTTACCCTTAATTTACAAAATTACCATTTTACCCTCGATTTATAGAATTACCATTTTACCTTCGACTTATAGAATTACCGTTTTACCCTCGATTTACAAAATTACTGAAATACCCTTGGTTTAAAAAATTACCAAAATACCCTCGATTAGTAAAATTACCAAAATACCCCTGGTTTGTAAAATTACTAAAATACCCCTGGTTTGTAAAATTACCAAAATACCCCTGGCTTGTAAAATTACCAAAATACGCTTGATTTGTGAAATTATCAAAATACTCTCGATTTGTAAAGTATCGAAATACCCCTATAGGGTAGAATTACTAAAATAACCCTGTAGGGTAGAATTACCTAAATACCCCTGTAGGGTAGAATTACTGAAATACTCCTGTAGGGTAGAATTATCGAAATACCCTTGTAGGGTAGAAATTCTGAAATACCCCTGTAGGGTAGAATTACCGAGATACCCTTGTGGGGTAAAATTACCATTTTGCCCCTAGGGTGTTAAATGACTGTTTTGCCCTTGTGGGCAAGTGACTGACTTGGATTGTGTGGTTGACGGATTTGATTGTGAATATATGTTGGTGATATGAATGACTTGACTGTGATTGTTTGATTCAAATATGGGCATGACATTCTGCGTACATGACATGTTGCATGGGTTGGATTTTATAAAAATAGAGGAAGTGCTAAAAGGGCTTTGCCCTAGTTTACCGAAAAGGGCTTTGCCTCAGTTTACCGAAAAGGGCTTTGCCCCAGTTTATCAAAAAGGGCTTTGCCCCAGTTATTAAAAGAGTCTAGGCCTCTAGTTATATGATAAAGCAGCTATGCTGGCAGTGGAGAGTTTGGTTGGGTGGGTTGAGTTATTCCCCACATGAGGAGCTTGGTTGGTACGGGTGGAGAGTAGCGGATGGTGGGTTGAGTAGTCTCCCCAAATGGGCTTGCATACATTCATTGGTATTTCATGTGATTTTGAAATGGGCCTATGGGCCATACCATTTACAATAAAAGCTTCGGCCCAGTGATTTGATTTGTGAAAAGGCTCTGGCCTAGTAACCGTTAAACAAAAGGCTTCGGCCCAGTATATGTCGAGAATGAATAGGGCTTTGGCCCAGATTGTACTGATACTGTGTTATTCACCGTTTGTTTGTTATTGGGATTACACACTGAGTTTTCGTAAACTCAACCCATTTCTAATTGTGTAGGTAATCCCTAAGCTTAGATGGTTGGAGCTGCGAGGGACTCGGAGATGGCCACACTACTATTTCTATTTCTTTTAATTGTAATTAGATTTCGTTTTGGGTTTTTACTTTATGTAATAAGGCCGTTGGTGGGTTTTAAGTTTTAATTTGGATTGTGATTTCTTATACTAAACTGCTAGTCTAGGAAAACTCGAGATTTCAAAATGGCATGATTTTTCTAAGGAACACGAGCTTCCAGCAACAAAGTTTTCAAAATGCTTCCGCGATTTTAAATGAGGTAATATACCAAAGGCAAACAAATTGGTAAACGTTTTGATGAGAACTTTAGTTTAATAATAATAAAGGAATTTAAATTCAGTAATGGATTTTCACTGAAAAGATCAAATTTGAAAAATGGTTGATGTGACGCACTAGATTCGGCCATAACGTCTAGGCCGGGTTTGGGGTGTTACATCACTTTTCACAATTTCTCTAGAGTTTTGCAGTTTATTCAATTTACTCCATAAAACTGAAATTATCATATCTTTCACATTTAAACGCTGTTTTACAATCCAATTTCAATGAAATCCTTTTACAGCCCTCTACAATCAGTAATTATATAATTTTGAAAATTTTACAAGTTAGTCCCTATACTTAAAACTAACAACTTTTAATTTGAAAATTAGTCCTTAATCATATCTAAGCTTACAACCAATTCATTTAACATCCAAAAACATAAAAAACTATCAATTATAACATTTTAAAACTTTAACAATTTTATGATTTAATCCTCAATTTAGCTAGATTAAGTTAAAACGATCTCAAAAACATAAAATTTATGAAAAAAGGTGAAAGATGGCTTACCATGCAAAGCTACAAAGCTTGGCTGAATTCTCCAATATCTAGAAATGGAGGAAAAGGTGAAGAAAGGGGAAAAGGATGACAAAAAAAAAGGCCACATGCTTTGTTTTATGTTTTAACATTATTTTAATTAATATCTAATATTATAAACATATTTTTCACTAAAAAATATATACTAACCGTCCACTATAACAGATTATGGCATAATTTCCATTTAAATCAATTCAATTATACCACTTGCCCCATTGAGGTAAAATAAAGTAATAACAATTAACTTTTATGGTTGTTACGGTTTAGTCCTTGTACCTTAATTGACCATTCAATCAACAAAATTACTGGATTAAAACTTGATCTCTACAAAATAGGGTTTCAAAACTATCATTTTTGGTACCACTAAAAACGAGCTATTACAGAA
Source organism: Gossypium hirsutum (assembly GCF_007990345.1). Lineage (NCBI taxonomy): Eukaryota > Viridiplantae > Streptophyta > Magnoliopsida > Malvales > Malvaceae > Gossypium > Gossypium hirsutum. Next base: position 80,647,220 of record NC_053428.1, on the reverse strand, counting down.
CCCCCGAAATCGTGACGTTAACCGAAAATTTTGAAAATAGTACAATTTAGTCTTAATTTAACCTCAGGTTAGTAATAGAGTTTTCATAAGCTTGTGCAAGACTCGAGAATGATTGTATATTGTATCATATGCTTATAATGCTCATAATTAATTGTTTAATCGTATAAATTAAATGTAATTGGTCGTAGTTGCTCCGATAACGATTATAACATCCTGTAGCTTGGACTCGACAATGGGTTGTGTATGGGGTCTTACATTTAGTGGTATCAAAGTTAAAGGTTTAGCCAATTCTCAAACTAAATTAAGCTCTGAATTAAGTCTAGAGGTATATGCCAAGGTCGAGTCAAGTTTTAGGATCTGGATGCTAATTATAGAATTTCTCTGTTTTATAGTTTAATATGTTAGAGGAATCAAGAAATGATGCTAGTGATGATTTTTATAGCAGCGGTCACTCTTCAGAGAGTGAGAATAGAATCAAGATTGAGAAACTGACCATAAATTTGGATAGATGAAAATTTGCTTCACTTTATAGTGGAAACCTTTCAGTAAGAAGTAAGAGCTACACCATAGGTTGCACTAATGCTTGCAGTTTGATGAGCTCCGATAAAGAATTGTAGAAGTATGGTGCCACGAGTTTAAAGCATTGAAAGGCATTGATCCCTCAACAACTAAGGCTTGGCTTGAATAAAAGGATCCAGTATTACAATAGCTCGAGAATTTTCCTCATGAGTATGTCACGTGTGTTGTATCCCTCTAGAAAGAGAAGGTGTATCAATAGTGGCTGACAGTTACCGGACATGTGCCAGCTGGCCGAATTAATTAGGTTTTCTTTCAGTCTAAATTTTAGAAAAAGTACGTCAGTGAGTTCTATCTGAATGAACGGAAGAAAGAACTTATGATGCTAAAGCAGAGTGAAATATCAATGGTTGATTATTAGTTTGAATTTTTGCGGCTTAGCAATATGCTATTGAATTAGTGCCGGTGAAAAAGGAAAGTTGTAAACGATTCCTTTAGGGATTGCGTAATGAGCTTAGAGTTTAGTTGGTATCACATAAAATAAAAGAATTCATTGACCTAATTGAACGGAAAAATAATTGAGCAAGCTATGGTCTTAATAAAAAAATTGAACCCTTTCGAGCCTTCGAAAAGCGAGTCTAGACTTCTAGCTTGCATTTGTTACTTAAATAAGCTAGAGAGTCTTGGGATCCCTAGTAGTTGGGTCCATGGTCTTCTAGGTCAGAGAGAGGCCGAGAACGAAAATTTTCACTGTCATTAGGTAGTGTTAGAAGCCTTGCTAGAGATGTTGATATTTTGAGTTGTGATCCGTGTGAAAAGAGGTGTTGAAAAATATCTGATTTGGAAACGATTTTCTTGCACAACAAAAAATTAAAGTGTTTAAAAGTGAGTTGGTTTGTGATATTTATAGCAATAAACCCTAAATCAAATTTGCACCTATGTTTTTGGATAGATGAATCCTTGTTGTTCCCGACTGTCAACCAAACGAATCTTTCCACAATTTTGTACGATGAACCGCTTCGATTGTGGGCTCAAACTATTTGAATAAAAACACAAAACTGGAAATAGTTTTCTTTATTTAAGCGTGAAAATAAAAAATATCTTCTCAAATAGAAACCATCAGAATTGTTATTCCGAAAAATATATTTAATAGTTGAGAATGAATTCTCTCTACTTTTGGGTAGAGTAATAATAACTTAAAGTTGTGTGAATAGTCCTCCTGATGTCATCTATTTATAAGGAGAGAAGGTAGAACCTGTAACAACCCGTTTTTGGTGGCATAAAAAATTACAGTTTCGGAACCCTGTCTTTTGATGACTAAGTCAGTTAATATTATTATTCAATATTTACAAGTCTATATTGGGGTTATATTGAAATTTAGTTTGGCAATTTTTTTGGATGAGTAGTTAATTAAGGGATAAGTACTAAATCTTAAAAGAGGTAAAATTTCTATCACTATGAATTCTTATTTAATATAGGGACCAATTGATTAATTGGTAATGGTGATAGAAATTTTAGTTGTTAATGGTAAATGGTGATGCCATCATCCACTTAGCTTGGCTAGTGATGACTAGATTAGTTTAATGATGAGACATTTCTCATCATCTTCATCATTCTCATGGCAAAAGGGAAGAAAACATAGGGTCCTATTCATTTCAACTTAAGTACATCAATTGGTAAGTGATTTCAAGCCTGTTTCTTATAATTTTTATGTTTTTGAGATCCTATTAGCTTGATTTAGCTAACCTAGAGACTATTTTGAGAAACTTTTAAATTGTATAAAATTTACCATTGATGTATTCTTGAAGATTTTGTGGTTATTTGGTTAGATTTGAAGGTTAGATATGTTAATGGACTAGTTTGTAAAGTAAAAGTTGTTAGTTTTGAACTTAGGGACTAAAATGTAATAAATTTGAAATTGGCATGAAAATTCTATAAAAATAGGTTGTAATGAATTGTAGAAGGATAGAATTGAGATCGAATTCTAAATCGAAGCTCAAATTCAAGTTATGATAATCTTGGTTTTAAGGACTAAATTAAAATAAATGGAAAACTAGAGAAATTATTTATAGATGAAATTAAACTGTTATATAACCTTAATATACTGTTAAATGATATTTAAAATAGATAATCGAGCTAAATTATGGTTTAGATTGAGATTTACAATAACCAAAAGATTTACGTGGAAAAGGGAAAACTGTTGAATAGTCCCTAACATCTAAAGCGTTACTATTTTGCCAGGTAAGTTCATACAATATAAATAAGTTTAAATTGCTGTTGAATTATGTTTTAAATGTATATTCATTTTGTTTTGAAAATTTGGATTGGTTAAGAGATAGTATACGAATTGGTGTTAGACTTAATCATAATGAAATCATACGGAATTGAAGTGTTGAGATAATCCCGATGAACTTAGTAAAGGTCTCACACACAAGGTTACAGGTTGATTTCCAACGATTCTAAGCTCCAACTTTTTTTGCGAACTCGAAGATGCATGTGACACAGGTTTAGCTCAGATGAGTAACTTGATGTCATTTTATAGGTTTAACCTGGACGGGTTACCTTACATGTATATACAACTTCGACCAACTATTTGATGTGTCGATAAAGGTTTAGCCTAGATGGGTAACCTGACACTAATACATGTTCAGCTTGGACAAGAAACCTGAGGTCATTTTAAAGGTTTAGCTGGGATGGATAACCTAACCTATACATTATAACTTTGGGCAAGCTATTTAGTGTGTTGTTAAAGGTTTAGCCTGGAGGGGTAGCCTGATACTAATGTATATGATTAGCTTAGACAAGCATCAGACATTATTTTCACCAATGTACTGAGATCTTTTATAAGTTTTCATTGGATATGAAAAAGATAAGAAATATGATATTATGAAGTTGATGGTGGAAAAAGGTCGACATGTAATAGATATGTGATGTGTATTTACTTGAGCTTGATATGATGTTAATTGAGATGATAAGTATGGATATAAACCAAAAGTTTCACCTGTTTTTATTTCTGCTTTGTTATGCTATGATAGGTTGTTTGCATAATAAATTATATATTTGTTAAGTGATTAAGGTAAGTTAATTGTTTTTATTGTATGAGCTTACTGACTGCCTCCGGATGTACTAATGTCCAGAGTATGAATGCTACAACTAAAATATATGAAATATAGAGACGGTGTTTGCAGGTATATAGGTCAAGGTGTAATATTGTAACACCACAAACCCGGCCTAGACGTTACGGCCGAATCCGGTGTGTCACATTACCTACCACTAACCAAGTTACCTAGTTTACTAAAGTTTGGGTGAGCTTTGCAAAAACCATTAATGAAGTTTTAAGAGAAATGTTCCGATTCACTAGTGTGAGTCCTATCTATTATCGATTGTTAAGGGTTTAGAAAAATGTGACTTTTGTTGCACCTTGAAAAGTTTTGTTTTGAAGACGTTTGATTGTCGTGTTAGTTTGAAACAAGTAATTTTTGATAAACCTAGAGTTAACCAATTTCAAGGAATCAATTTAAGTGATGTGAATCTCAAGTTGAAAACGATTAAAGTAGTTTATAAACCCAAAATAAAAATAATAGAGCGGCCTTATTACAACTTTAACCAAAATAGAAGTAATCAAAAAAAAAATAAATACGAAATTTAAAAGGAAGATACTTGAAACTTATTTAAAACCAGAAATTTAATCTTCGTGGCCACTTTGAATCCTGCCCAGCTCCAAGTCCACCAACTAGGGCTCACCTGCAAGGATGGAAGAGAAAGGGGGTGAGTTTGGAAAACTCAGTGTATATGGAAAACCCATCCAAAGCCCAAGTCAGCTCAAGCCCATTGGGCCTAAGCCCTATTTAGATAACCGCGGGTACTGGGCCGAAGCCCTTTTCAGAATAAGATAAACTGGGCCTTAGCCCTTTTTCGGATAACAGTATGGCCCGTAGGCCCATTTCAGAACAGAACAGACATATTCGTGTATGCAAGCCCAACCCAGCCTATAACCAACCGCTACACTCCACCCGTACCAGCCCTCCACTCCATGTGGGGAATAGCTCAACCCACCCAGCCCTGCACTCCACAGTTGCAGCATAGTTGCTCAGATATCAGTAAGTTGAGGCTGAGCCTCCAGTACGTGGTCAAGCCACTTTCAGTACTTCCTCCATCAATAACCCAGTCCCATGCATCAGATAATAATAACATGGCATGCAGTAAATAGTAACAGTCAAACATGCATTCAGGTCAACCTTAACCCTAGGGGTGTATCAGTAATTTTGCTCATTGGAGTAAAACTGTAAACTTTCCACCTATAAAGGTATTTCAGTAATTTTATCAGTTTTAAGGGTTCTCATGAATGTTACGGTCCTTACTAGCCCATTTGTCAACGCAGTAATTTATTTATCGCAATTTCACAATCTTAGCTATTGGGCCCTAAAACCCATAATGGGCCCTACAGTGTCCATTAGCCATTTAAGCCCATGTAACTCAAGTTTTATGACCAGTTTACCGGTTTAAGCAGTTTCAATTCTACAGTCTAACAGAACATACTTATTGCCTATTTTTTTATATTATATATTTTTATTATTATTTATTTATTAACCCATATGAGCTCGTAAGCCCATTGGGCCCAGTTTTAGCCTATCGAGGCCCAATTACAGAACTGCACGAAATTTCACACACGACTAACTTACCACTTTGCGATTTCAGATCTAATGATTTCTAAACGTCTTGTGAGCACTCGTACACTCACAAGCCCACAAAATTTCGGCATTTCGGCTTTTGCCGAATTGAACTATGAGAGGGTGTTCGATACACACCTGTTTCGCGACGACTGCTACTGAGATCCCTTACGATGTCCAACAATTGATTACCACAATTCTTAGATTGCAACCCACAACAACCAATCCCAATATTTAGCAACCCATATTCGAACCATGCCCTTAAAGCCGTTAGAATCTTACCTTTTTGCCAAAAATCGATGACTAGATCTAAGTCTAGTTGTTCCAAAGATCCAAGCCTTTGATCAAACCTCTAGAAGACACTAATCACCAAAAGAAATCATCGGTTAAAGACCCTTAAAGCCCTATGCCCAAATCGACAGCCTCCTTACATTTTAGGGACTTCAGCTTTTCTAAATTGTAAAATAAGACTAGATCTGAGGTGATGAGCACTTACCACTTATTCCTCTTTGATTTCTATGCAGATCTGATGCGGATCTATCCTCTAAACGATAGTAGAACTCGAATCTAGGAGATCTGAAGTTTCGGCTATGAATCCTTAAATCTATGGTATTTCGGCTTTTCAAGTGATGAAGAAGATGACGATTTGAGGCTATAACTTTGAAGTAATGTTGTCGACAGATACTAAGGGTTTAGAGAAGATGAAAGTTGATCAAAAAGAACAAAAATAACTGGAGGATTTTGGCTTGGAGAAATCGGCACAAGAAGTGAGTTTTCGGCTTTTATGGCAATCGGCTATGGAGGTTTTGTGGAGGATGGGATTGACAGAGGAGGTGAGTAAGGTGATCAGAAGGTTTTGGCTAGAAGAAAAAGCAATAAGGAAGAAAGAAAATGGAGGAAAAAGAGAGGAAGAAGAAATCGGCACCCAGGGAGAAGGAATTTGTGTTTTCGGCTTTTGTGAGAACTGGTAGTGAAAGCTTTCAGGTGGCTAACCCTAATTCTCCAAGATAGAAAAATAAAAGAACCTAATCCTAATATCAACTAAAACAATCGGCCCAACCTCCCTAAGGCCCTTGCCGAAATTCACTTAAGTGATCACATGCCCGGCACATGCCTAAAATTTAAAAGTAACAATATGCCTACCTTGCAACTTGAACCCTGGACCTTTAATTCCTTCCCAGACTCCTTTTTTTAGGAACTTAGTGGCACCACCTTGCCACTCTACCAAGGCCTTATTTGCGTCATAATTTACGAAGTTCTTCTTAAAAGCCCACTTAACCAAGTCTACTATTCACTTAAAATCCAACCTTGATATTTTACTGTGTTTAACTTAGGCTTGGGCCTTCTAAAGGCCCACTAACACACTTAAACACAATTCCAATATTCAGAACACAAAAATTTCAAAATTTACCAAAAATCACAGAAACCCGAAAAATCCCGAAAATCAGGGCGTTACAAATATAGTTACAATGAAGTGGGTGAGTACTCCGAGGATCGTACCCAAGAGAGGCAAACTACTAGATTAATCCTACGCAAATAGATTTAATTAGTATTTTAACTAATTATATTATGATAAAACATAAAAGAAAGATTTTTTTGTTTTTATAAATAGAGGAAATAAAAATAATAAAAACCTAAATAAAAAGGACGTCGAAAAACTATTTTATAAACTTAATCAATTCTAGGCATGGGTGATTAGCTTATTTCTATGGTCATAACTAATTTCTATTTTGGGTTTCTACTCAATCAAGTAGTCATTACCCTAGCAGGATCTCTCGATCTTCCATTAAACTAATGATTTGGCAAGACTGGTTTGCGGCTAAGTTGTTTACGGATAGGTCATACCAATTTTGGGTTAATTCCCACCTAAATGATTTCCTAGGGTCATCAAGCCTAAGGTTCAAGTTCTTTTGCTCCCAAACAGATGATCCAATAGGAAAATTCTACATAGAAATTAATTCATCACACCCCCACTTACTAATCCTCCATAAGAGGATTAGTTCCTTATGGATCTCGTGGGCAGAATAAAATTGAAGTTAAGGGGAAACTTAAATAATAAATCAAGATTAGAGTTTAGAGAATCCTATTTGTATTTGATAGATGAAGCGCAAAAAATCCACTAGCATTTGATTGTGTTTTCAAACCACGTTCGCCAAAGAACACAAATAAAAATATAGCTAAAGCCTAAAGGAAAGATAAACTGAAACTTAAAATCACAAAGAAAACTTGAAGTATCAAAATTTTTCCCTAAACAAGTGTTTTTAGAGCCTATTTATAGAGTTAGGGTTTTCATCGTCCTCAACATTAGGTCAGCTGATGCTCTCATGTTAACTTTTTATTGTGTAAACCAAAACACCCCTAGCTTGTAAGTATTTCCTGTACAAGGCCGATGTCGCAACACCCTAGTGCCTATTTTGCTACATTGGAGGCAATATGCTTAGGTTTAGGGTATCTTTAGGGGTGTGTCGTGAAACCCCTTGGTTGTGTCATGACACCAAAAGTAGTCTAATGATTCTTACATTCCTTTCCCTATGTTGCGACATCAAACTACCCGTGTTGCAACACCGCAACTAGTATTGAGTTTCTACACCCTTGAATGATCTCATATATAATTATTAAGTATGTTAGCTCGCCTTCAAGCCTTATTCAGCCCCTAAGGTCAATAAGAGACTCAAAATAATACACTTTTTATTAAATTTAAACTAAAATATAAAAACTTAACTAAAACATAATGAAAGTGTTTATATTCAAGCTCCTTAAGTATGAAAACTAGTTTAATCTGTTACATCAAATTAAGATAGATCACTTACTAAGTATTTGAAATACTTACCTGTTATTACTATTTTCTCTGTAGATGTTATATGCTCGGTAGGCTTTTGATCTTTCGAGCTTGGTTATATGTGGCATGTACATAGGATGGTCAAATACTTGTGATGTAATGTATGTGTTTGTGTTTTGGCATTGTTGAGCTTTGGCTATATATAAATATGTGGATATGGTAACATGAGGAAATGTTGAATGGTTATTTGAAAATGTGAATGGTAAAGCTTGGAATGTAGTATGCATATGATCTTGTTTATGGGATGAAATGGTTAAGGATTGGTATGACTTGTAATGATCTATTTTCATATTTTTGTGTTTAGGACCAAATAAGTCGTAATAGTTTAGTGAATTATGGAAATGATTATATGATAGGTTTTGGTATGGAAATGTACATGTTTTGGATATGTTGTCTTGGTTTGAAGATTCATTTTAGTTCACTTTTAGAAGTGGAATTGCATTTGGCACCAAATTGTTGATTTTTTACCTTACACGAGCTAACACACGGCCGTGTGCTCACTGTAATTTAAGGAAAAATTTCATACACGGTTACGGTTTGTCACATAGGCTGACCACACGTCCATGTTTATTTTTTGGATGAGTTACTTATTTTACAAATGGTCTTAGTCAGATACGTGGCCGTGTGTCTAATTGTTAAGTTTTTGTACTTTGACCTACACGGCCACAGTAGGATACATAGTCTAGAGATACGGTCGTGTGACTCCTTGTTCCATGATTTTAGTCTGTTACACAGCCTAGGCACACAACCGTGTAACCCCTATTTTGCAGTATTGTCCTTTCTTTGGTAAAGGTTTAAAAAAGGTCATTGATTGATTTCAATTTGATTTTAGAGCTTTCGTAAGCTCGATTTAAACCCAATTTAGATTGCAAAGAATGATTTTGTATGAATATATGAGGATTATTGCATGTCTAAATGAATTCTTGATTTACAATCATATGTAACTATTCTGTTATTTACTGTAGCATTTCATAACTCGATTCTGGTGAAGGGGATGGGTGAGGGGTGTTATAGAACTCTTGTTGAATTGCAGAAGTTTATTTCAACTAGAAAAACAAACTTCTAATTTATCTAGGATTATAGGGGGTTTGGGGCCTAGTTAATAATACTAGGGTTTTTCGTCCCACTTATTAACATAATAGGCTTTTGGGCCTCTTCCATATCGTGTCCAAGTACAAATACTTCCTGGATTTTGACCTAATACTTTATAATTTGATCCAAGCCGATATTTTTTTTTCTATTTCCTAAAATAAGCATCCAAATATTTTTCCAATTAAATAATCTTCTCAACCCAATTCTAATTCCATTAAAATCATGACAACTACTGTAAAAGAATCTTTGAGAAAATATATTTAATATTTCTACATTCAATGATTCACTACGAGCAAATGATATTTTTTCCATTTTTGAACTTCATTTAATTCGAAAAACATAAATTCATTTCCAATTCATTTTCATTCTCATTTTGAAGAAAACCACATTCATTTACAAATGATTCCATCTATTCATTTTCATTTTCATTTTCATTTTGGAGTAGACCATAATCATTTCCAAATATTTCCCAATTTTTTATTTTCACCATATCTAATTAGTTATGTTCATTTGATTCAACCTGCAATTCATTTATGGTTTCAATGAGTTAACAGAGGGACTGATTGGTCATATGCAATTGAGGCTCAAATTATTTATAATTAAGTTTCATATTTTCACCAATTAATTATAAACTCATTTAGTCATAAAGTCATTCCACTATAGTATTGTGACTGAGCTCTCCCTAATGGCATACCATTACTGTAACATCCCTTACCCGTATCCGATGCTAGAACAGTTCAGAGAGTTACCGGACTTAAACATAAACATTCATATAAAACCGAGCCATAAAATTTTTTCCCAATTTAACACTTTTAAATCACATGCAAATTGTCCCTTATAAGGGTCTACAAGACCCGAAACATACATCGGAAGTGGTTCGGGACTAAATCGAGAAATTTCAAAACCTTTTATACACTTAGAAAATCTTTTTTTCTGAAGAGTCACACGCCCGTGTGGGTAGGCCATGTGGTTGCACACGCCCGTGTGGCTCGGGACACGCCCATGTCCTTAGTCCTTGTAACTCTCTGACTATGACATCATCAACAATTTAAGGTCACACGGCCAAGTGACATGCCCATGTGCTTAGGCTGTGTGGTGAATTAAATTCCAAAAATTAAGTGCAGACTTCACACGGCTTGGGCACACACCCATGTACTAAGGCCATGTCCTTCACATGGCTGAGACACACGGTCGTGTCTCTGCCCTTGTGTTTACTACTGGGCATTCTATTTTGCATAATTAGGGTGTAGGGGACACATGGCCGGATCACACGCACATGAGGCAAACCGTGTGTCACATGCAGCCTAGACATATGCCCGTGTGTCTAACCATGTGGACAATTTCTAGGCTATTTTCCAAGCCATTTGCCACCCTTAAACACTCACACATTTACACTCACTTCATGACATTCAACATGGAAAATTTGATTATTCAAACATTCATATTCATGATTAAACGATGACTTAGTAAAGTCATCATGTTACCTGTAATACCCCTTACCCGTGTCTAATGCCGGGACAGGATACGAGGCTTTACCGAACTTCAACATACACTACTTTGTAAAATTGAGCCATAAAATTTCGTTCAAATTTAAAATTTATTCAAGAACATGCATATCGTCCCTTATATGGGCCCATGAGGCCCAAATCATACGTCGGGGGTGATTCGGGGCTAAACCCTGAACTTTAGAAAAATTTTCTTAAAACAGTTACACGCCTGTGTGCCATTGACACGCCTATGTCCCCAGGCCATATAACTCTCTGTTTATAACATCAGCATAAATTTAATATCACAAGGCCAAGTCACACGCCCTTGTGCTAGACTGTGTGGTGAATTTAATTTTCGCATTTAAGGTGTAGACTTCACACGGCCTGGGCACACGCCCTTGTCCTAAGGCCGTGTCCTCCACACAACTGAGATATATGGTCGTGTCTCTACCCGTGTGTTTACTACCATGCATACTGACTTGTAAAACTAGGGTGCAGGGGACACATGGCCGGACTACCTGCCTATGGGGCTGACCATGTGTCACAATATTTAGGGATTTCAACCCAATCATCAATATGAGCCATATTTCATGGTCATATACAAAATGGAATAATATACTAAAAAGAAGCCATCACTTTGGCTAACAAATATGACACATATAACAAAATACTAAGTCCCCTATACATGCCATACTTAAATGTATTAAGCTAATTATACCCCAAAAGATTTGTTGATAGTGTGACTCAAGCTCCAACGTCCACAATCCCCGAGCTAGCTTGACGATGCTAAAAGAAAAGGAAAAGGAGAGAAGGGTAAGCATAGGGCTTAGTAAGTCGCATGTAAATAATAAACAACATAAGTCAAGATATTCATGGATTAAACATATTATCTTTTTTATCACCACAAAATCATACTATACAAATGAACGTAGTCAAAATTGACATTAAATATCATTAAACATCAAGCTTATCTTACTCCTTTCTACTAATGCTAAATTTCCCATCATGAATCGAGTTCAATACTCATAAGGTTTATGTACATACCTGTACCGTATATTCTTACTCATATCACTCCACTCCTTAACCCAACATCTTGAATGGCCCGTTGAAGCACCGGAATACTAAAGGACACTCGGGATTGTCATACACCAATTAAAGCACCAATGCCATGTCCTCGACATGGTCTTACATGAATCCACATATCATCGCCAATTCCATGTCCTAGACATGGTCTTACATGAATCCACATATCATTGCCGATGCCATGTCCCAGACATGGTCTTACACTGGCACATATATCATCGCCGATGCCATGTCCCAGATATGGTCTTACACTGGCACATATATCATCGCCGATGCCATGTCCCAGACATGGTCTTACACAGGCACATTTATCATCGCCGATGTGATGTCCCAGACATGGTTTTACACAGGCACATTTACAATGGTGTCACGACATCCACGTCCTAAGTATTCCTTTGAGTCACCCGAGCTTCTGAGACACGAGGCTATTTGATAAACTGTAATTTATACATATTTTCCCCATGTTTAACGCATTTTATGGATGATTTTCCATTATAATTGGTGAATTCGATGCTCCTAATGCTTTAATTTCATGTTTTACACTTAGGAGAGCATAGGAAAGCGAAAGGAACAGGAAACAGGCCAAAAATGGAGAAAATGGGCCAAAGTACGAAATCAACACGGCCTGGACCTCCTCACACGGGCAGACCACACGGCCGTGTCAATCTAGCAGAATTGGATCACGACTCACACAGGCATAGCACATGCCCATGCCATTCTAATAGGCTCAAACACGGCCTGAAGTAATCGCACACGGGCGTGTCAGGCGGGTGTGTCCCTACCGAGCCCAAGTTAAGTCCAATTCAGAAAAGGCCACTTTTGAGGGCTTCTAGGTATTCCAAAGCCTATAAATACACCCTAGAAAAGGAGAAAAAGGGGAGATGGAGAATAGGAGGTAAGGAAATACCCCAAGAAAGCTGATTGATCCATCTAAGAAGCCGGATTCATCATCAAGATTGAAGTTCCCTCCTCAATTTCCCTTCAGGTGTTTTCGGTTTCCTTTATGTTTTGTATTCTTTATTCTTCTGAGATGTTTTCTTATTTAGTTATGAACTAAATCCCCTAAATACCTAAGGGGAATGAAACCTAAGACGAATCTTGTTATTATTTTCTGAATCGTATGATAAATATTTAACTTGTTTTTAATTATGTGTTTTTAATTCTTGTTTTGATATCCTAGGATACTGATTCAAGACATGCTCTTATTTAGAGGAGGAATAGACCCTGTCTAAGAGTAATTTTGTCATAATTAAGTGGAGTTGATTGCGCGCCTAGAAATAGAGTGACAAGATTTTGCCGGATTAGGGTGAAACGTAATAAGGGGATCCATAGATCGAGTTAATGCAACCCTAGAGCGTTAATTAGAGAAAAGTCTCGGTTATTCAATCTAGGGATTAGACGTTATTAGTCTTGAATAGGGATAATAGCATAACTTAGGGATCTCTACGGAGCAAGTTGAATGAATAAATCGTCTGATTCGGAGCCAGAATAACAAGTAAAGTCTAGGTGGTTTTTTCCTTAGGTATTGTCTCAAGTCAATCGATTTTACCAAAAGCAATTGCCCAATTCTTTTCTCTGTGCATTCTTAGTTTAGATAATTAGTTAATTAAAACAAATAAAACCCCTTTTATTCTTAGGCTAGATAATAAAAAGATAGTTATTACTAGTACTTTTGGTTCCCTTGGGTACGATATCTCGGTCTTGCCATTACTATACTATTGTTCGATAGGTGCGCTTGCCTACATGGCGATAATAGTTAGTTCAGGGATGAGTAATTATAATTATTTAAAACCTATCACGAAACTTTGCGATCAAGTTTTTGGCGCCATTGTCGGGGAACTAAAATATTAGGAACATTCAATTTTTATTACTTTAGCCATTTATTTTTCTTGAAATTTAATTTTATTTCATTATTATTATTTATTGATTTACTTATTCTTTCTCTTGGCAGGTTTTTATAGTTTATGACTAGAAGAAACCCGTCGGACCATTAATTTTTGATGAAGAAATCAATCGTACAGTTCGTAAAAATCAAAGAGAGATAAGGCGTAGCTTACGATACACGGAGAACGAGCGAGAAGATGATACTCAACCTCTAACCGACGAGATGGCTGAAAACCAAGGCAATCAGCTACCTCCTGCAATTGTGACTAATCAAAATCTTGCTCCACGCACTATGTATGATTATGCTAAACCTTTTTTAACAGGAACTGAATCTAGCATAGTTAGACCTGCTGTAGCTGCAAATACTTTTGAATTCAAACCTAACACTATTCAGATGATACAACAGTTTGTTCAGTTTGATGGTTTGCAGGATGAAGATCCCAACGCTCACTTAGCAAACTTTCTGGAATTTTGCGATACATTTAAAATCAATGGCGTTTCTGATGATGCCATTCGTCTTCAGTTATTTCCTTTTTCATTGAGGAACAAAGCTAAACAGTGGTTGAACTCGTTACCACGAGGGTCAATTACTACTTGGGAACAAATGACCAAAAATTTTCTACTAAAGTATTTTTCGCCAGCTAAAATGGCTAAGTTACGTAATGATATTTCTTCTTTTGTGCAAATGGACTTAGAAACACTTTACGATGCATGGGAGAGATACAAGGATCTATTGCGAATATGCCCTCACCATGGGTTACCACTTTGGCTTCAAGTACAAACATTCCACAATGGTTTGAATCCCTCGACTCGGTAAATGGTTGACGCAGCTGCTGGAGGAACCATCAACAACAAAACACCTGAAGAGGCTTATGAATTCATTGAAGAAATGTCACTGAATAATTATCAGTTGCAAGTCATGAGGACTAAGCCAACAGAAAAGGCCGGCGTTTATAACGTCGACTCAGTTACTATACTATCAAATCAGGTAGAACTTCTCAATAAAAAGATTGATGGTTTACTTGGTTCTACACAGGTACATCTAGTAATGAGGTGTGACTCAAGTGGAGGAGGTGTGCATACAGAATATCAATCCTTCAATCCCACAAATGAAGAGGAACAAGTCAACTATATGAGTAACAATAACTTTAGATCTCAAAATAACCCATACAGTAATACTCATAATGTAGGTTGGAGGAACCACCCAAATTTTTCAACAGCCACCTTATCAACAAGAGAAGAAACCGAACCTTGAGGAGATGCTCTCAAAATTCATATCAATGTTAGAAACTCGTTTCCAAAATGCCGAGACAGCTCTTAAGAATCAACAAGCATCGATCCAAGGACTCAAAACTCAGATAGGCCATCTATCCAAACTAATCTCCGAGCGACTACAAGGTAGCTTACCAAGTAATACTGAACCTAACCCAAAGGAACACCTCAAAGCAATTAGTACTCAAGATAAGGAAGGATTCATTGCACCTGAGCCAAAATTGATGCAAGAAACTGTGGTGAGCAAAGGTAAAAGTGAGGTAAGTCATAACAAACCAGTGACCGTCGAATATAAACCTCTTGTGCCATACGCTAACGCGACAAGGAAAGACCGCTCAGACGAACAATTCGGTAAATTCCTCAAACTTTTGAAAAAATTACATATTAACCTACCGTTTATTGAAGCTTTATCGCAGATGCCAAATACAATGAAATTTTTAAAAGAGCTTTTAGTAAATAAGCAGAAGTTGGACGAAGCATCGCATGTGGAGCTAAATGCAGTCTGCTCAGCTATTCTACAAAATAAGCTACCCACAAATTGAAAGATCTAGGGAGTTTTACAATTCCTTGCTTAATTGGTAGTTTAGATATAAGTCATGCATTAGCTGATTTAGGGGCTAGTTTTAACGTCATGCCTTACAAAATGTTTAAGCAATTAGGTTTTGGGAAACCTAAACAAACTAATATGAGCATTCAATTGGCAGATAAAACTATAAGATTTCCTAGGGGTATTATTGAAGATGTACTAGTAAAAGTAGATAAGTTCATATTCCTTGCTGATTTCGTTGTTCTAGACATAGAGGAGGATAATAACACCGCTTTGATTTTAGGGAGGCCCTTTTTAGCAACTGCTAAAACAATTATTGATGTTGGCACAGGTGAGCTCACGCTTCGCGTAGGAGACGATATGATCACCCTTCAAGCTCGTAATTCTGGCATCACATCGAACATTGAAGGTAATAGTCCACACCAATCTACTAAAACTGACAATATGACTTTGTAGAAATTGAGCTTCAAAGAAGTTCACGAGCCATGTTCTAGAAATGATAGAGGACACAGTCATGAAGAACGAAGGCTACGGATAGAGGAGCTAGAAGAATGGCGAGCACACAAATCGAGAACACATGATAAACCGAAACTACGCCAAAACAAGGCTGATACCTCTCCAAATCAACTTAAGGTTGGCGATAAAGTCTTACTAGATGCTGCAGATCCTCACATTGTCACTACCACACCAAATAAGGAAATCCCTCTTACGGTACTCAGTATTTTTCCATTCAGTGCGGTGGAGGTGAGTCACTCCAAGTTCGGCACTTTTAAGGTAAAAAACACCCGATTTAAACCCTATTGTGATGAGATTGATAGTAGGAATGAGGAGTATAAACTCCTCGAACCACCCTGACCATTCACTAGAGAGGTAAGTCGAGCTTAGACTATAAATAAGTGCTTCTTGGGAGGCAACCCGAGCACTAACATATTTTGATTTCTTTATTTTTAATTTCTAACACGTTAAATCATTAACTTTATCTTTGAATTGTAAATTTTTTCAGCACACACGGTCAGGCACACGGGCGTGCCTAAAGCCGTGGCCAAACAGTAGAAGAGACAGGGTCGTGCGATACGGCCGTGTGGAAGCAGGACATGATTTCCCCAAAATACGGGATGCGATAAATTCCCATGGTCGTGCGACATGGCCGTGGGTGAACTTGATAGGTGAACACGAGCGTGGGAATAGAAAAACACAGGCGTGCCAGGGGCAAGGCTCGATTTTGTTTCTTTGACATGGACGTGAGACACACCTGTGTCGTTAATGTGACACCCCTAAAGTGACCCTAGTCAGAAAGTGGTTTCGGGACCACTAAACCGAGTCATAAAGATAATTAACCGTCATAGTTGATGCTCATTATATGTACATATGCATGTGTGAAAATTTCATGTTTGAATTTTGTTAATAGTAAGTGAATTTTATCAAATAGGACTTATGTGAGAAAATTTGGAAATGTGCTAGGCAAATGTAAAGTGGCCTAATAATGCATGTTGTGAAATGATGGGTTTGCATGTCAAATTACCCAAAATTAAAGCATAGTGGCCGGCCATGCTATGGGTGGAAACATGTTGCAAACATGTTGTGTTAGTGAGTTATGTTAGAAAGAATAAAAAAAAGGGGTTAGGATTAAAGTAATGCAAAAAGGTGGAGTGATGAAAAAAAAATGGTCTCATCCATGCCCCCCCCTTTGCCGTGAATGGAAGAAAGGAAACAAAGAAAAAAAAAGTGTTCATCCTTGAACATCTTTGGCCGAATAGAAGAAAGAAAGGAAGGGAATGAGCTTGGAGAAAAATCGGCTATGAAGGCTCACTAGATTAAGGTATGTTTAGTGTTGCTTTGAAAATTCATACATCCCTTGGATGATTAGTCTAAATTCTAACTATCTCATGGATGGATTTGGGATTATTAGAGAGTTAGTATTCGACTAAGAGGCTTCAAAAGTTTTAGTTGAAGCCTTGAGACTATTAGCATGTTAGCTATATAGATGTGTTATGAGGCTTGAGGTGTTAGGTAAATTTGAACTCATCACCAAGTTCTTTAAGCAATCCAAGCTAAAAGTTTCGATATTGAGGTATCTTGAGCATCCGGCCATGGTAGGAAGTAGAAGGGAAAATATGGTTGTTGTTAGATGAAGTAGAGTCTAACAAATGAGCACATATGTGCATTAGTTGCTAGATGGAGAAGAATCGGCTAGCAAGTTGTGTGCTACGGCCGAATATAATTTTGTATATTAATGAGTAATGCATGTGTTGAATTGATGGAAAGGGAGAGGATGCTTTACTAGTGTATATATGTGTATTGGCCAAGTTTTGAACTTGAAACAAAATGGTGTTTAGTCAATACAAGTGACCATACTTGTAGAATGTATTAAGTGTTGCAATCGGCCTCAACATAGACATGTATGTTCGGCCACATGAATGAGTACATAAGTTGATGTGTATGTTCGGCCATAAGTAAGCATATTGGTGGCTTAATCTTGGCTTAGACAATCGGCTAAAAGAGAGTGTGGGTTAATATGTTGAGTTGATTCATGATTTCATATGTATGTGACTTTAATGTCTAATGTATATATATATGGGTTAAGTACCTTGATTTTCTGTTTTCGATGTTCAAATGATTAAATCAATTTATTTGTTAAATTAAGCTCAAGAGCAAGGGGGAACTAAATCCGATAAAGGGAAGGAAAAAAGTGATCGAATAGCCGCCGAAATCGTTCGACCACATCCGAGGTAAGTTTTAAGTGATTAAACGTTGAGTAAATTCAGTCATAATAGGACATAATGAGTCGATTTAATAAGATATGATGTGGCCATGATATGTTTTAAACTCAAATGGTAAGTTCATAAGTGTTTGGACTTGGAAATTTAAGAGCAAATTGTAATAATTTGCTTTGGACAGCAGCAGTAACGTGATTTTAGAAAATCACTATAAATTGTCGGTGTGGAATTATAGGCTGAATAAAATATGTAATCAAAGCTTATTTAGTCTAGTTTCTTATAAAAGAGACCGTGGAAGCAAAGAAATTTCCTATAAAGAGATATTTAAAGTTGTGTGGGACAGTGTCAGAATGACTCCGAAATCCCCTGTTCTGTTTTTAGAAAAATCATTATAATTTGTAAAAAAATGGTTATAAGATAAAATTTATATGCCTAGACTCCTTAATGAGTATAGTTTCAAATGAAATCAAATAGAACACATTTTTAATTCCGTACAATGAGAAATTTGATTCGTAGTGAAGAGTGGTCAGATTAGTCAAACAGTGAAACAGGGGAAACTTTAAGAAAAATCTGGTATTGATTGGCCAAACCAAAAATTCTGAAAATTTTCTGGATAATATATGTATGAGTCTATTTCCAGGTAAAATTAACGGCACTCCATTTGGAGTTTCGTAGCTCCATTTACGAATAATTTAATGACTGTTGCTCAGAAAAAAACAGCTTGTGCTGAATTTGGAATTTTGTTGTAAACCTTAATAAAACCATTTGAGTTGCTTATAAGCTATCGATTAAACATTGGTAATCAAAGTACCAAATTCATATTAAAGTGAAGCTATAAGCCACAAATGACTAGTATACCTAGTGAATTTTGTTATGATGAAATTGATGTACAAGTATATATATGTGATAGGGCCGAGTGGCCAATGTGATGAATGTGAACATGTGTATGTGTGATAAGGCCGAATGGCCAATGTGATGAATGTGAACATGTGTATGTGTGATAAGGCCGAATGGCCAATGTGATGAATGTGAACATGCATATATGAGATAAGGCCGAATGGCCAATGTGATGAATGTGAAAGTGTATATATGTGATAAGGTCGAATGGCCAATGTGATGGATGTGGAAGTGTATAAATGTGATAAGTCCCGAAGGGCAATTGTGTCAGTACTATATCCGGGTTAAAACCCCGCAGGCTTTATGCGAGAATATTATCCTGATTAATGTCCGTAGGCTTCGTGCTCGTACTATATCCGAGCTTTAAAGACCCGACGGCTAAATGCTAGGATTCAAGTAAGACTTTGATATTGAGTATCTGCATTAAGTTACCATCAAATAAGTATTATGTATTAAAGATGTTCAGGTACGTATTACTTACTCATCGGTGGAGTGATTTCGAGGTGAATTATCAGTATCAAAGAGGTAGGTAAATGTGATTAATATTATAACTCCAAATGTGAGAATGATCTAATTGGTAATGGTATGTTTGTATAATAAAGTCTGCGATGAAATATTCTTATGTATTAGTGCATATTCTGTCCAAAATGTTTGTATAATAAAGTCTGCGATGAAATATTCTTATGTATTAGTGCATATTCTGTCCAAAAGCCTTATGATCTGAGTATGGGTTGGGTTGAGCTAGATGTGCCAGTACAAGGTAAGGATTATGATTTGTAAGCTTACATATATGTGATAAGGAATATGTTGGTTCTTTATGTGCCTATGGTAATTTAGTACTTGTCATGTTGAAATACTTAAAAGTATGGATGTGATTATGAACAAGTGGAAAGGATTATTGAAAGTTGAAAATCGATGAAGAATGTGCTTTGAAAATATTTGACCATCTAGGTCATTATTATTCGAAAGTATATATGTGGCAGCCAAGTGTTGCGTTTAATGATATTATAGATCGAGATGAAGCTCTAGATTAACTTCATCGAACAGTTGAAATGAATGACCAATAATAGTGATTGAGAACACTTTGTCTTGCTTAAAACTTACTAAGCATTAAATGCTTACTCCGTTATTTGAATCTCTGTTTTATAGATTTTGGTTCGTCAGGTATCGGACTCGGGATTATTGAAGTCGAAGTCGCCCACACTATCAAAGCCCTTTTGGTACACTTTTGGTTGAACTCTGAAAATGGCATGTATAGGACTACCCTTTTTGTAGTGGGTCATGGACCCTTTGGATTTGTATAATTTTGGATAGCCATGCGAAAATGGCTTATATATGTTTGAGCATAATGTTATAATCATTTGGTATGGATATGGTTATTGAGAGGTGTGGATATGCTTAACAAGGATTGGCCATGGGAATGGTTAATCACTATCATAATTTGTGCTATTTATGCTAAAAGGGCTAGTTGAATCATGGAAACTATGAAATAGGTAAAGTCTACCTTAAAGGCAGATGCTGACAGCAGCAGTGATGTAGATTTGGAAAATCACTAAAAATAGTAGGAATAGAATTAAATATTGAATCAATTATTTAAATGAACCTTGATGAATCCACTTTCATATGGAAGAAACGAAACGATCATATGAGTGGTATGTTAAGAGATAATTAGGTTTTCGTGAGACAGGGCCAGAACGGTTTCTGGATTCCCTGTTCAGACTTTGGAAATTCATTATAAATTAACCAAAGATAATTAGGAGTCATTCCATATATTTATAGATTTCTCTCTGAGTCTAGTTTCTATAGAAAGAAACGGCATCAGTATTTAAGCCCTGTACAGGGAGATATCCAAATTGTAATGCATGAAGGTCAGTGTAGTCGCACCCTGTAACAGGGGAGACTTTAACTAATAAACTGTACTAATTGGCCCGACCAAAAATTCTAGAAAAAAATATGTAGATGGACATAGGAGTCTAGTTTCAGGGAAAAATCACGAAACTGATTTTCGAGTTGTGAAACTCAAGATATGATTTTTAAGGTGACAGCGACACAGTTAGCCAGCTGTCTGGAAAAATTTAAAATGGACTGCGATAGTAAGCGAATTTAGTCTGTGAACCCCTCGTGTCCGACTCCGGCAATGGTCTCGGGTACGGGGTGTTACAGTTAAGCCGTGGACAACAATACACGGGCGTGGTACCCTAACACACGAGCGTGGGATAAACGAACAAAGCTAGGCACGACCATGCGACATGGCTGTGCGCCACACACCCCCAAGACACACGGGTGTGGGATAGTAGTCGGCACGACCTAAAACGTAAAATTCGAAAAAATACGAGCTCACCTTCAGAGTACAAGGGCGTGGTTTCTCAATACCTCCACATCTCATTGCCAGTCCCATCTCGTGAACCATTTAGCGATGAAGATGTTTAGAAATATTTATTTCTTATTTTATGTTTTTATTTTTTTTATTGAAACTACTTTTTATTTTTATTAGATTTTAGAAATTTTATTTTTAAGTAATTATTCTTCCTACTATCCCCTAAAATGTTCCTGATTTTATCACAGTTATATAGAGCTCTTAAGCTCATCCTCACATAGGAACTAAAACTCCACCAGGAAAAGTTCTCCACGACTGCTATGTCCTGCTCGACCACGACCATAGCTAACACTAGATATAATATTCTTTTGGCACAGGGCTTATGGCCTAATGAACCTCTACGACCGTCGGAGTATCCTCCTCCACTCTTGAACCGATCACTTTCCAAAACTCTAGTTCGAGGAATTCATCATACAGGAAGTTTCACTTCTCTCCCTATCTTATTTTTATACTCTAATATCTGTCTTTGTACATTGAGGGCAATGTACATCTTAAGTGTGGGGGGTGATTTATTTCATTATCAGAAAAATCCCTGAATAATCATCTTGTTCTCTTGAAAAACACTCATACCATATTTAGGATAAATTTTAATTGGTTTATGATTTTGATTGATATATCTTGAATTAATACATAGGGATTTATGCATTGATTGTTTAAACTTTAAGACATTAGAGAATCAAGCATGATGAGTTGATTTTTAAGAATTTAAAATTATAGGTTGTCTCCTCAAGTCTGGGTATTACTTTGAATTGGAATTCACGAGTCTAAACATCAAAAAGCCATAATTTTTGTGAGATTTTTTAGCCTTTTGAGCATCTATTCATCCTTTCATGCTCACTTTTATTATTGCTTTGAGTGCGTCAGTATTGAACTGTTATTCTAGAACTTGCTTGATTATGCATGTCGAGACCACACCATTTGATTTGATATATCAAAATGATTAAGGCACTTAGGATTAACCCACTCATGCCATGAAAAGCCTACCTCCACGATTAACCCCTAGTAAACCCCCTTGAGCCTAACAAACCATTTCTTGTATTACCCTTAATATTAACCTTTAACCCATTATCGTTGAAATCCCCTAAATTAATCCCTATTTTTGTTGAGATTTGAGTTGAATGGATTGCCTAGCTATGTTTTTTTCTTGATATTTAGTCTCTATTATTTAACTTGTTCATAAAAAAGAAAAAAAAACTATGTATGCATATCTGTAATTTCATATTCTGAGAGAAGTTCTATTGTACGCAAGTAAAGATTAACTCTTTTTCTAGTTAGGAAACTTTTCAATTCAATCTCGATTCTAACCCTTTCTTTCAGCTTGTGACCACACCCCCTAACCAAGCCTCATTACAACCCTCTAAAGACCTTTTGATTGATGTATCATCTTAAATTATAGTGGTGGAGATTTGATTTTCATGCAAGGCTATGGTAATGACTTTCCATTATTGACTATTTAGTGGTTCGTTTATTGTCCTTAAAACACCTCGAGTGATTTGAGTAAATCTTTAGTGAGGAAGTAAAACTCTGTGATATTCTGAATTAAAGGTAATTACTTAGATGAGGGAAGACACCTATGTTTTCGGAATAAAATGCTCAACTTGGAATGATTGAAACTTTTATGTTCTTTTAGTTAAATTATCAATGTATGATTACCTATGGATTAATTTGAGATATTATTGATAGAAATTATAAGTTGAGAAGGATTTATTTTGATTATGAGTTGAGAATTTTGCTTGAGGACAAGCAAATGCTTAAGTGTAGGGGTATTTGATAAGCTGTAATTTATACATATTTTTTCCCCATGTTTAATGCATTTTTTGGATGATTTTCCATTAGAGTTGGTGAATTCGATGCTCCTAATGCTTTAATTTCATGTTTTACACTTAGGAGAGCATAGGAGAGCAAAAGGAACGAGAAACGGGCCCAAAACGGAGAAAATGGCCCAAAGTACGAAATCAACACGGCCTGGACCTCCTCACACGGGCAGACCACACGGCGTGTTAATCTGGCAGAATTAGAGCACGACTTATTCGGGCATAGCACACGCCCTTTCCATTCTAACAGGCTCGAACACGGCCTGAAGTAATCGCACAAGAGCGTGTCAGGCGGGCGTGTCCTTACCGAGCCCAAGTTAAGTCCAATTCGAAAAAGGCCACTTTTGAGGGCTTCTAGGCATTCCAAAGCCTATAAATACACCCTAGAAGAGGAGAAAAAGGGGAGACGGAGAATAGGGGGTAAGGAATTACCTCAAGGAAGCCGATTGATCCATCTCAGAAGCCGATTTCATCATCAAGACTGAAGATCTCTCTTCAATTTCCCTGTAGGAGTTTTGGGTTTTCTTTATGTTTTGTATTCTTTATTCTTCTAATATGTTTTCTTATTTAGTTATGAACTAAATCCCCTAAATACTTAAGGGGAACGAAACCTAAGATGAATCTTGTTATTATTTTCTAAATAGTATGATAAATATTTAACTTGTTCTTAATAATGTGTTCTTAATTCTTGTTTTGATATCCCAGGATTTTGATTCAAGACATGCTCTTATTCAGAGGAGGAATAGACCCTGTCTAAGAGTACTTTTGTCATAATTAAGCAGAGTTGATTGCGTGCCTAGAAATAGGGTGACAACATTTTGCCGAATTAGGGTGAAACGTAAGAAGGGGATCCATAGTTGTGGTTAATGCAACCCTAGAGCGTTAATTAGAGAAAAGTCTCGATTATTCAATCTAGGGATTAGACGTTATTAGTCTTGAATAGGGATAATAACATAACTTAGGGATCTCTACGGAACAAGTTGAATGAATAAATCGTCCGATTCTGAGCCAGAATAACAAGTAAAGTCTAGGTGGATTTTTCCTTAGGTATTGTCTCAAGTCAATCGATTTTCCCAAAAGCAATTCCCCAATTCTTTTCTCTGTGCATTCTTAATTTAGATAATTAGTTAATTAAAACAAATAAAACCCCTTTTATTCTTAGGCTAGATAATAAAAAGATAGTTATTACTAGTACTTTTGGTTCCCTTGGGTACGATATCCCGGTCTTGCCATTACTATACTATTGTTCGATAGGTGCGCTTTCCTACATCGCGATAATATTTAGTTCAAGAACGAGTAATTATAAATATTTAAAACCTATCATGAAACTTCACGATCACTATCACTAAACCTCCATTGGGTCATCACAAGTCAATTTTATTAAAGCATATATACATGTATCATATAATGGCAAATATTAAATATGTAATATTGGATTTGTTGAATTACTTACACACAGCTTACCTCAATGCAAAATGGAAAATTTACGATTTAGTCCACAACCTTACCTTTTCCTCGGTCAAGGTCTATCCCTCGTCCATCTTGATCTATAATAGCACATTTAGCTTATTTAATACACGCATTATTCACTTCAGTCCAAAAATCACGATATGGAAAAATTAAAATTTTACCCCTAAAATTTTACAAAATTACAAAATTGCCTCTAGGCTCATAAAATGAAAAATACCTAATTTTCTCATTATTCAAGCCTTGCCGATTCATTTTCCCTTTTATACCAACCCATATTTTTTATTTATTCACACATTTACACATAGTTTCTACAACTTTTACAATTAGGTTCTTTTTATCAATTTCACCAAAAACCACCTAATAAAAATTGTTTATCACACCTAAAACCTCCATATTCTTCTATTAGACATCAAAGCACAAGAATGTCATTCATGGGTATGTTTTTGGAGATGAAGTATAGCTAAATCGAGCTACGAGGATTTCAAAAGTATAAGGAACATTTAAAACGGGGCTAGAATGCACTTACTTTGAGGTTGAAAGATGAAAGAAACCCTAGCTATGACTTCTTGTGAAATTCGGCCAAGGAGGATGAAGATGGAGACAAATTTTGACTATTTTTCCCTTTTATTTATTTTATTAACCAATGGTGGCCCTTCCATTATAACTTTGATATTTTATCCCTCCTATGTCCATTTTTGTCCATAATGACATATAATGGTCTAATTGTCAAATAAGGACTTCAAATTTCAAATCTCATCACAATTAAGCCCTTAAATCAACTAGAACACATGTTTTTCACTTATTGCAATTTAGTCCTAATAACTCATTGGACACCTTATCGGTAAAATTTCTCATCGATATTTTCACACAGGCATGCATATATATCATGGACTTCATAACATCCATAAAATAATCATTTCTATCTCAAATTTGTGGTCTCAAAACCACTGATTTGACTAGGCCCTAATTTAGGATGTTACAAATTTTCCCTTTTAGGGATTTTCGTCCTCGAAAATCTTACTGGTAAACAAGTGCGAGTATTGATTTCTCATGGCTTCCTCAGGCTCCCATGTAGCCTCCTCTATCCCATGCCTATGCCATAACACTTTTACTAAGGTGATATTCTTGTTTCCCAACTGTTTGACTTCTCGATCCAAAATCTTGATCAGCTCTTCACCATAAGTCATGTCTGGTCAAATCTCAACTTCTGTTAGTGATATCACATGTGAGGGGTCTGATCTATAACGGCACAACATAGACACGTGGAATATGTCATGGATACTTTCCAATTCCAGCGATAAAGCCAATTGATAAGCTACCAGTCCTATCCTTTCGGCGATCTTATAAGGTCCTATGAAACGAGGACTTAACTTGCCCTTCCTACCAAATCTCAGAACCTTTTTCCATGGGGATACTTTCAAAAATACCTTATCACCCACTTGAAACTCAATTTCTTTTCTTTCAAATCCGCATAAGACTTTTGTCTATCTGATGCCTCTCTTAAACAATCTTTAATTACTTTCACTTTGTCCTTAGTTTCCTTAACCAAGTCAACCCTGTGCAATTTACTTTCCTTGAGCTCTATCCAATACAAGGGAGTTCGACACTTCAGGCCATACAACGCTTCATAGGGTGCCATTTTTAAACTCGTTTGAAAACTATTGCTATAGGCAAACTCAACCAAAGGTAATTATTTTTCCCAACTACCTTGGAATTCTAGATCACAACATCTCAACATGTCTTCCAAGGTTTGAATCACTCTCTCGGATTGGCCATCGGTTTGTGGGAAAAGTGGTACTAAAACTCAACCTCGTGCCAAGGTTTCTTACAACCTTTTCCAAAACTGTGAGGTAAACTTCAGATCTTTATTCGATATGACCGATAGGGGTATTTAATGAAGGATCACAATTTCAAAAATATATAGCTCAGCCAATTTATCAAGCAAGCAGTCGGTATGTACCAAGATAAAATGAGCCGACTTCGTTAATTGATCAATAATGACCCACACCGCATCTTTCTTACTCAGTGTCAAAGGTAAGCTCGATACAAAATCCATGGTAATTCGGTCCCATTTCCACTTGGGAACCATGATAAGCTGTAGTAATCCTAAAGGTACTTGGTGCTCAGCTTTTACTTGTTGACAAATTAAGCATCTTGCAACAAACTCAGAAATATCTCTCTTCACACTGTCCCACCAATATATTTTTTCAAGTCATTGTACATTCTAGTACTACTGGAGTGTACTGACAGACGACCATTAGGTGCCTCATTCAAAATCTTATGAATCAACTTGGTGTCTTTAGGAACACAAATTCTATCTCGAAACATCAAGAAACCATCAGAATCAACCCGAAAATTAGATTCAAAATCTCACTCACACTGAGTTCTTTTGGCTTGCAATTCATTGTCATTACTTTGAGCTTCACAAATTTATTGAAGGAACATCGACCTAGTTCTCAACTCCGCTACAACAGGACCATCGTCTAATAAGGCTAACCGAGCATCCTCGGATCTCAAAGCAAGCAAGGATTTTCTACTTATGGCATCGACGACCACATTCACCTTTCCTGGATGATAGTCAATTATTAACTCATAATCTTTTATCAATTCTAACCATCTCCATTGCCTAAGATTTAAATCCTTTTGGGTCATCAGGTATTTCAAACTCTTGTGATTGGTGAATATTCTGTAAGTCTCACCATACAAATGGTCTCTACAAATCTTTAATGCAAACACAATGGTGGCTAGCTCTAAATCATGTGTCGGATAATTTTTCTCATGCGGTTTCAGTTGTCTGGATGCATAGGCTATCACTCTACCTTCCTGCATAAGCACACATCCCAAACCATTCAAGGATGCATCACTGAAGATCATGAACTCCTTTCCCGGCTCAGGTTGAACTAACCTGGAGCTTTAGTCAACAAAGCTTTAAGTTTCTCAAAACTCTGTTGGCATTTCTCTGTCCATTCGAACTTAACATCCTTTTGTAACAACTTCATCATTGGAGTGCCAATCATCGAAAATCCTTTAACAAACCGTCTGTAATAACCAGCCAAGCCTAAAAAGCTTCTGACCTCTGTCACATTCTTCGATGGTTTCCAATCAACAATGGCTAAAATCTTACTCAGGTCAACTCTAGTACCGTCTTCGAACTTGGCATACAACTATTTTTCCCTCAAAGTCTGGAAAATAGTTCTCAAGTGGCCGGCATGCTCTGCCTCATCTCTTGAAGAAATCAAAATATCATCAATGAACACCACAACAAATTTATCTAAAAAAGGCCAAAATATTCTATTGATTAAATCCATAAACACGGTAGGAGCATTGTTAACCCAAATGGCATAACGAGGAATTCGTAATGGCCATACCTCGTTCTAAAGGCAGTCTTAGGCACATCCTATTCTTTAACCTGCAACTGATAGTAGCCGGACCTCTAGTCTATCTTTGAAAATACTGTGGCTCCCTTCAATTGATCAAATAGATCATCAGTCCTTGGAAATGGATACTTTTTCTTTATTGTCACCTTGTTGAGCTGTTAATAATCTATACATAGTCTCATCGAACCATCTTTCTTTTTCACAAATAACACAGGAGCACCCCAAGGTGAAAAGCTCAGTCTCGCGAAACCCTTATTAGTTAACTCATGTAACTGAACCTTCAACTCTTTTAATTCTATTGAGGCCATCCTATACGGGGTAATCAAAATAGGCGTAGTACCAGGAGTCAAATCAATGCCAAACTCTACTTCCCTAATTGGAGGTAACCTCAACAATTCTTCCAGAAACACATCTGAATATTCACATACTACCGGTACTGACTCAATCTTTAACTCAGACTCTTTAGTGTTCAGCACAAAGGCGAGGTAAGCTTCGAACCCCTTTCTTATACATCTTTAAGCAGACATGGAAAAAATCACTCCAGGCATGCCATTTAATTTATCTAGTTCAACCCGAAAAACATTACCATTCTCACATTTCAGTTCGATAAACTTTCTTAAACAATTCACTACCATATCATGAGTGGTCAACCAATCCATACCAAGAATTACATCAAATTCATCAAACGGTAATAGCATAAGATTAGCCGGGAAATAATGACCTCTAATCATTAAAGGGAAATTTTTACACACTTTATCAACTAACGCATACTTGCCTAACGGGTTTGACACCTTTACTATGAATCCAGTAGGTTCAACAAACAAGCTCATACCAGATACCTACTTCATGCAAATATATGAATGGGTAGATCCTGGATCAATCAAAGCAACAACAGGAATTTCATTGATAGAAAATATACCCATAATTACATCAGGAGATGATGCCTCTTCGCGAGCGCAAATGGCAAAGGTCCTCACAGGTGCCCTACCCTCGGGTCTCATAGTGGACTCTCTAAGTGCACCTTTATTACTCGTTCCACTACCCGGATTCCTCTGAGGTTTTCCCTTATTAGCAGTACTATCTAACCTTGTTCCTTGGAGATTTCTTCTTTCCGTCCTCTCGGGGCAGTCCTAACAAAGTGATCAGGGGAACTGCACTTAAAACAAGTTCTATAATTCCCTTGACACTCGCCAAAGTGGCATCTCCCACATTGGGGACATCCTGATCTATCGGGTTGAGCATTCCCAACACTAGCAATTGAGGTAGTCTGATCTTTTGAAACTGTGTACTGTTTACCCCTATTCTTGCTCGAATACCCAGTAGATGCATTAGATCGAGTAGTAAACTCTCTCGACTTCTAAGATGAAGATTGAAAAGATTTTCTTAGTTGCCTCTTCTTCAAGTCTCGAGACACCAAATCAGCTTTCCGTTTCTCTTTGGCCAATTCTTTAGCCTTGCATGCTCTTTCAACCAAGACTACAAACTCTTTCAACTCGAGGATGCCAACCAATAATCGGATGTCTTCACTCAACCCGTCCTCAAATCTTTTACACATGATGGCTTCAGTAGATACAAATTATTGAGCATATTTGCTAAGCCTCACAAACTCACGCTCATACTCGATAACTGTCATTTTACCCTGTTTCAACTCGAGGAACTTCTTCCTCTTTTGATCCATAATCTTTGACTGATATACTTCTTACGAAATTCCTCTTGGAAAAACTCGCAAGTCACTTTCTCCCTTGACACAACCGACACGAGGGTATTCCACATTGGTAAGCAGAATCTCTTAGAATAATACCATGCACTTCATGCACTCCTCTAGTGTGCATGACAACTCATCAAAGACCCGGATGGTGTTCTTGAGCCAAAACTCTGCTCTTTTAAGATCATCATCAATATTAGATCAGAACTCTTCAACTACTTGATTTCTAATTTGATCAACCAAAGGCCTTTTCTTTCTCACCATCTCAACAACTTGGGGAGCTACAAGGGTAGACTGAGGAACAGGAGGGGGTGGGGGAGGTTGAACACCTGGGGTTGCCCAAACAAACTCAGTGTACCAATTATTCATCATGTAGAAAAAGGCTTCTCTGCCTCCTTCTCTTCTACTAATCGTTTCAGGTCTACTATCAGGGGGCACTGTTCCTTCGGTGGGAGCAGGCATGTTACTTTCTACATCATCAGCAACTGCTCGTTCAGGATCCATTTACTATATAAAACACAATTTCAATTATCAAGAGTTGTCACACTATCATAATACACGTATGGCATGTATAGCTAGACTTCCACACTCCCTACATAGTCCTAGAATCGACTAAACTGTAGCTCTAATACCAATAAATGTAACACCCCTTATCGATGTCCAATGTCGGGACAGGGTATGAGGCATTACCGGACTTGAACATACACTACTATATAAAACCAGGCCATAAAATTTCGTTTAAATGTAAAAATTATTCAAGAACATGCATATCGTCCCTTATATGGGCCTACAAGGCCTAAAACATACATTGGGGGTGGTTCAAAACTAAACCGTGAACTTCAGAAAAATTTTCTTAAAACAGGGTCATATGCCCGTGTAGACACAAGGCACTCGGGATGCCTATTTCCCCAGGCCGTGTAACTCTCTGTTTATGACGTCAGTTGTAATATCCCGAATTAGGGCCTAAACGGAATAATGGTTTCGTGACCACAAATTTGAGATAGAAATAACTATTTTATAATTATTTTGATGTTTATGATATGATTGCATGATTGTGTGAAAATTTCATGATGAAATCTTATGCCTAAAGTGCTTAAATTGAAATTAGGGACTAAATCGAATAATTTGCAAAACTTGCATTCTAGGATTTTATAGTATGAAATTGCTTTGGAATATTAATGAGGAGGTCTTAAATAGAAATTTGACCAATTTCTAAGTCTATGGATAAAAATTGGACATGGATGGAATTTTTTTGAAAGTTTAGTAGGAAGGGCATTTTGGTCAGTTAGTTATTAAAATGAATTAAAAACAAAATTAAAAGCCAATTTTTGTCCATCTTCTTCATTAGGCCGAAATTTCAAGGGTTCTCCATAGCTAGTGTTTGTTTCAAGCTTCCAAGCTCCATAGTAAGTGATTCCAAGCCCCGTTTTTAATGTTCTTTACGTTTTTGGAATCCCGGTAGCTCGATTAAGCTTATGCTAGCAATAATTCAACCTAGGGTTCATATTTGGAAAAATAGCCATAGGTGAAATTTGTGTATTTTGGTGTTTTATGATAGAATATGAGGTTTTAAATTATGTTAGACAACTTGTACTACTCGGCTTTAAGTGAAAACGAGTAAAAGGGCTTAATCGGTAAAGATAGCTAATAGTCATAAGTGCATGTTAGAGTGTGAATTTGATGTTGCTATACAAGGGAAAAATGATCAGCATGTCACAAAACATAAGAATAAGGGATGAAGTTTAATTCCCGAGCCTAGGGACAAAAGTGTAATTATGCAAAAGTTTAGGGGCAAAAATGTAATTTTGCCAAAGTTCGTATTAAAGACTGTTTTGATGAATGTATGTATTAAATAAGATTAATTTGACATTATAGATCAAGAGAAACGAGATTCAAGTCACGATCGAGGGAAAAACAAAGTTTACGAAGAATAGGCTCGATTGCTAATATTTTGTATCAAGGTAAGTTCATGTGTAAATGTAGTAACATAATTGTCATTTTGAGCAATTTAATGTTGTTTATATGATATGATGCTTATTATTATCATGAATTGTTATGTTTTGTGGTTATTGTTGAATAATATGTAATTATGTGAATTACTTGATGAGTATAAACTATCACCGAGTATCGGTTCCGATATTCTGTGGAAGACGAAAAAGATGTGAGATCGAGGAAAAATCTCGTTTGAACCTTGGGAATAGATTAGAATACAAGTGACATGTCACTAGGATATTTGAGTTCCGAACTCGTTGAGTTGAGTCCGAGTTCACTTATGGATGTGAACGCCCGTGCTCGTTGAGTTGAGTCCGAGTTCACTTATGGGCAGGTTACATGGTAGCTTGGCTACATAAGTTCCGTAGGCTATTGAGTTTGTCTAGCTGCGGGTATGGCACTTACGTTCATGAAATCCGCGTATTCAAATTATATTCCGATGTGTTCAACGGGTGAATCTTAAGTGAATGAGAAGAATTCCTAAAATGAAGGTGATATATTGGTAAGTGTGGTGAATGAGAAATTTTACAGGTATGTGCTTAAATCTTCGGGTTAAGAACTTGGTATGATGAAATCGTAGAAAGATATTAAATGCAAACGAAACACGAATGTCTTGCTGTTGTTTATGCAAATGATGTTTTATGTGGAATTGCATGATTATGTTACTTGCTATTTGCATGTGAACTTACTAAGCATTTATGCTTACCCCCTCCTTTTCATTCATTGTAGTTGTTGACAAGCCGGCTTGAGAATCGGGATAGGTCGAAGACTCGTTCACACTATCCGAAGGCCTAAATTGGTAAAATGGCTTGTGTGTTTTGAATGCGGCATGTATGGCAAAATACTCACTTTGTGTAAATGATCTTATGATATGGCTATGGTTTGGCAAGAAAAGGGTTTGTAAATGATTAGCCATTGGAATGGCCAATCTAAGTCATATTTGATGTTATGTATGTTTAAAATGCTATTTAGTCCATGAAAATCTATAGTTAAGTAAAATTTGCCATAAAACAGAATCTGACAGCAGCAGTGATGTAAATTTTAAAAATCACTAAAAATAGTAGAAATGGAATTAAATGATGAGTAAGTTATGAAATTGAATCTTAATGAGTCTATTTTCATATGGATGGAACAAAATAGGTATACGAGTTATATTTTGTGAGATATTTGAGTTTTGGTGGAGCAGGGTAGAGTGATCTTTGTATCCCCTGTTCTGACTTTAAAAATTCACTATAAATTTTAAAAAAACAATTAGGAGTTTTATCTTACATGTATGAAATTATTATTGAGTTTAGTTTTATAAGAAATAAACGGAATAGTCATTAAAACTCTGTACAGGGAGATATCTAATTCGTAATACACAGGGGTTAGAGTAGTCAAACCCTGAAACATGGGAGACTTTAACTAATAAAATGTACTAATTGGCTCAACTAAAAATTCTAGAAAAAAATTCAAAAATATATATATGATTCTATTTTCATGGAAAAGTTACGGATCTTAATTTTGAGTTTTGAAACTCGAGATATGAATTTTTAGCCGACTGTGATGTAGTTGGCCAGCTTGTCTGGAAATTTTAAAAATAAATTGTTTGAGCTGTTAAATTAATGAATTAAGTTTAGTAACACCTTAAGCTCGACTCTGGCGACGGTCTCAGGTACTGGGCATTACATTTGGTGGTATCAGAGCAGGTTTAGTCAGTTCTCAGACTAGTGTGTTGTATGTACGGGTTTTGCTATACATGCCATATATATATTGTGATAGTGTAACGACTTCTGACCTTTTAAATGATTTTTTTATAGTAAATGGATCCCGATCCAGTTGCGGCTGATGATTTAGAGAGTAATGCACCAGCTCCGGCTGAAGGGGCGGTGCCAACTGAAAATTCACCTCCTACTGTTGGTCAAGGAGGCAGAGAAAGGGCTCAGGAAGCCTTTCTCCAGATGATAAATGCCTGGTATACTGAGTTCGTTCGTACGAACTCAAATGCACAACCTCCCCCACCTCCCCGACTCCTCAACCTGTACCCCCGATGTCTCAAGAAGTAGATCTGATAAAATTTCACAGCACTCCAGTTGACAGAATCCGTAAGTAAGGGGCCGAAGAATTCAGGGCAAATATTGATGATGAAGCCGAGAAAGCAGAGTTTTGGCTTGAGAATTCTATTCGGGTATTTGATGAATTATCTTGTACACCTAAGGAATGCTTGAAATGTGCTATATCATTGTTGAGGGATTCAGCTTATCATTGGTGGAAGACATTCACTTCAGTAGTACCGAAAGAGAAAGTAACTTGGGAGTTCTTTCAAGAAGAATTTCGGAAGAAATACATCAGTGAAAGATTTATTGATCAGAAGCGTAAAGAGTTTCTTGAATTAAAGCAGGGGAACATGACAGTTACTGAATACGAAAAGGAGTTCGTCAGGTTGAGTAAGTATGCTAGAGAATATATTCCTATAGAGGCTAAAATGTGCAACGATTTGAAGACGGACTCAATGAAGACATCAAAGTATTTGTTGGGATTCTTGAATTAAAAGAAATGGTAGTACTAGTTGATCGAGCTTGCAAGACTGAAGAACTACTTAAAGAGAAGAAAAAAAGTTAGTGGTGCAGACTCGAGGGGAAGATATTCAAGAAAAGCTGGAAATGAAGCAAGCAGTAAGAATGTAGCCAGAGATTCAGCAGCTAAATCTAAAGCAAGGGCTCCAGCTAGAACTTATGCTATAAAGGCACGTGAAGATGCTTCATCACCTGAATTGATTACTAGTATATTTTCTCTTTATGATGTTAATGTTATTGCTTTGATTGATCCTGGTTCTACTCATTCATATGTGTGCATGAAATTGGTGTCTAGTATGAATATACCTGTTGAGAACACAGAATTTATGATTAGAGTGTCGAATCCGTTAGGCAAATGTGTGATAGTTGATAAAGTATGCAAGAAATTCCCTTTAATGATTCGAGGTCATTACTTTCTGGTCGACTTGATGTTGTTGTCGTTTGATGAATTTGATGTTATTTTGGGTATGGATTGGTTGACATTGCATGATGCTATAGTAAATTGCAAAGAAAAGGTTATAGAATTAAAGTGTGAAAGTGGTGAAATTCAGCGGGTTGAACCAGATAAATTAGAGGCATTATCTAGTATGATTTCTTCGATGTCGGCTCAGAGATATTTGAAAAAGGGTTATGAAGCTTATTTGGCATATGTAATTAATACAAAAGAAGTTGAAAAGAAAGTTGAATCAGTGCCGGTTGTGTGTGAATTTGCGGACGTATTTCCAGAAGAGTTGTCGGGTTTGCCTCCAGTCAGGGAAGTAGAATTTGGTTTTGATTTGATATCGGGAAAGCTCCAATCTTGATTGCTTCGTATAGAATAGCATCAGTAGAGTTGAAAGAATTAAAGTCGCAGTTACAAGAGTTGACTGATAAAGGCTTTGTGAGGCCGAGTTTTTCACCTTGGGGTGCTCCCGTGTTATTTGTGAAAAAGAAGGATGGTTCTATGAGATTGTGTGTTGACTATCGGAAATTAAACAAGGTGACAATCAAAAACAAGTATCCGTTGCCAAGAACTCATGATTTGTTTGATTAGTTAAAAGGAGTGACATGGTTTTCAAAGATTGACTTGAGATCTGGGTACTACCAGCTGCGAGTAAAAGAGTCGGATGTGCCTAAAACTGCTTTTAAAACAAGGTACGGTCACTATGAATTTTTAGTTATGCCATCGGGTTGACAAATGCTCCTGCTGTGTTTATGGATTTAATGAATCGCATATTTCGGCCATACTTGGACAAATTTGTTGTGGTGTTTATAGATGACATCTTAATTTATTCAAAAGATGAGACAGAGCATGCTGAGCACTTGAGGATAGTTTTGCAAACTTTGAGAGATAAGTAGCTGTATGCTAAGTTCAGTAAAAGTGAATTTTGGCTTCGGGAAGTTGGATTTTTAGGTCATATTGTTTCAGATGATGGTATACGGATTGATCCTAGTAAAATTTTAGCCATTGTTGATTGGAAACCACCGAAAAATGTAATCGAGGTTAGAAGTTTCTTAGGGCTAGCTGGGTATTATCGGCGGTTTGTAAATGGATTTTCTATAATTGCTGCTCCTATGACTAGACTACTCCGAAAGGATGTTAAATTTGAATAGACGGAAGAATGTCAACAGAGTTTTGAAGAATTGAAAAAGTTATTAACTGAAGCACCAGTGTTGGTACAACCTGAATCAGGTAAAGAATTTGTGGTGTATAGTGATGCTTCTCGAAATAGCTTAGGATGTGTAATTATGCAAGAAGGAAAAGTGGTGGCTTATGCTTCGAGGCAGTTAAAATCTCACGAAAGGAATTATCCGACTCATGGTTTGGAATTGGCTGCTATAGTGTTTGCTTTGAAGATTTGGCGACATTATTTGTATGGTGAAAAGTGCCGAGTATATACCAACCACAAAAGCCTTAAGTACTTAATGTCACAAAAGACTTGAATTTGAGACAACAAAGATGGTTGGAGTTATTGAAAGATTACGAGCTTGTTATTGATTACCATCCGGGAAAAGCGAATGTGGTTGCCGATGCTTTAAGCAGAAAGTTGCTATTTGCTTTGAGAGCTATGAACACTAGGTTAAAGGTATCAGATGATGGTTCGATTCTAGCAGAGTTAAGAGCAAGACCGATGTTTTTACAAGAGATTTGTGAAGCTCAAAAAAATGATCAAGATTTGCAAGCCAAGAGAAAGCAGTGTGAAGCTGATATGGGATTAGATTTCAGAATCGGTTCTGATGGTTGCTTGATGTTTAAAAACCAGATTTGCGTACCGAAAAATGATGAGTTGATTCAAAAGATTTTGCATGAAGCACATAATGGTTGTTTGGCGGTTCATCCGGGCAGTACGAAAATGTATAATGACTTGAAGAAAATGTACTGGTGGAGTGGAATGAAAAGAGATATTTCCGAGTTTGTATAAAAGTGCTTAGTTTGTCAACAAGTGAAAGCTGAACACCAAGTACCTTCGGGATTACTCCAGCTTATCATGGTTCCTGAATGGAAATGGGATCAGATTACTATGGATTTTGTATCAGGGTTGCCGTTAACTCCGAGGAAGAAAAATGCCATCTGGGTAATAGTTGATAGACTGACTGAATCGGCTCATTTTATTCCTGTACGTACGGATTATTCTCTTAATAAGTTGGCTGAATTTATATCCGTGAGATTGTTAGACTTCATGGAATACCTTTGTCAATCATTTCGAATAGAGATCCGAGATTTACTTCACGGTTTTGGCAAAAGTTGCAAGAGGCATTAGGTACGAAGTTAAATTTCAGCACTACTTTTCATCCACAAAATGATGGACAATTAGAGAGAGTAATTCAGATTCTTGAAGACATGCTCAGATGTTGCGTATTGGAATTTCAATGAAGTTGGGAAAGATACTTACCGTTGGTAGAATTTACTTATAATAATAGTTATCAGACGAGTTTGAAGATGGCACCTTATGAATCATTGTATGGTTGTAAATGTCAGACGCCATTGTATTGGACTGAACTCAAGGAAAATCAGATTTATGGAGATGATCTAATAAAAGAAACCAAAGAAAAGGTGAAAGTGATTCGAGATTGTTTGAAAGATGCTTCGGATAGACAAAAATCTTATGCGGATCTGAAACAAAAGGAAATTGAGTTTCAAGTTGGTGATAAGGTATTTTTGAAAGTGTCTCCATGGAAGAAAGTCCTTAGATTTGGACGGAAGGGAAAGTTAAGTCTGCGTTTTATTGGACCGTATGAAGTAATTGAAAGAATTGGACCAGTAGCTTATCGGTTAGCATTGCCATCTGAATTACAGAGGATGCATGATGTTTTCCACGTATGTATGCTACGTCGGTATCATTCGGATCCTTCACATATAATTTCACCGACAGAAGTTGAGCTACGACTGGATATGACTTACGAAGAAGAACTGATTAAGATTTTAGCTTGAGAAGTCAAACAACTAAAAAATAAAAGTGTCGCTCTCGTGAAAGTATTGTGGCAAACGCACGGGGTAGAAGAGACTACATGGGAACCTGAGGAAACTATGAGAAACCAATACCCACACTTGTTTACCGGTAAGATTTTCGAGGACGAAAATCCTTAAAGGGGGGAGAGTTTTAATATCCCGAATTAGGGCCTAAACAGAATAGTGGTTTTGTGACCACAAATTTGAGATAGAAATAACTATTTTATAATTATTTTGATGTTTATGATATGATTGCATGATTGTGTGAAAATTTCGTGATGAAATCCTATGCCTAAAGTGCTTAAATTGAAATTAGGGACTAAATCAAATAATTTGCAAAACATGCATCCTAGGAGTTTTTAGTATGAAACTGCTTTGGAATATTAATGAGGAGGTCTTAAATAGAAATTTGACCAATTTCTAAGTCTATGGACAAAAATTGGACATGGATGGATTTTTTTGAAAGTTTAGTAGGAAGGGCATTTTGGTCATTTAGTTATTAAAATGAATTAAAAACAAAATTACAAGCCAATTTTTGTCCATCTTCTTCATTAGGCCGAAATTTCAAAGGGTTCTCCATAGCTAGGGTTTGTTTCAAGCTTCGAAGCTCCATAGTAAGTGATTCCAAGCCTCGTTTTTAATGTTCTTTACGTTTTTGGAATCCCGGTAGCTCGATTACGCTTATGCTAGCAATAATTCAACCTAGGGTTCATATTTGGAAAAATAGCCATAGGTGAAATTTGTGTATTTTGGTGTTTTATGATAGAATATGAGGTTTTAAATTATGTTAGACAACTTGTACTACTCGGTTTTAAGTGAAAACGAGTAAAATGGCTTAATCGGTAAAAATACCTAATAGTCATAAGTTCATGTTAGAGTGTGAATTTGATGTTGCTATAGAAGGGAAAAATGATCAGCATGTCACAAAACATAAGAATAAGGGATGAAGTTTAATTCCCGAGCCTAGGGAAAAAAGTGTAATTATGCAAAAGTTTAGGGGCAAAAATGTAATTTTGCAAAAGTTTGTATTAAAGACTGTTTTGATGATTGTATGTATTAAATAAGATTAATTTGGCATTATAGATCAAGAGAAACGAGATTCAAGTCGCGATCGAGGGAAAAACAAAGTTTACGAAGAATAGGCTCGATTGCTAATATTTTGTATCGAGGTAAGTTCATGTGTAAATGTAGTAACATAATTGTCATTTTGAGCAATTTAATGTTGTTTATATGATATGATGCTTATTATTATCATGAATTGTTATGTTTTGTGGTTATTGTTGAATAATATGTAATTATGTGAATTACTTGATGAGTATGAACTATCACCGAGTATCGGTTCCGATATTCCATGGAAGACGGCAAAGATGTGAGATCGAGGAAAAAGCCCGTTTGAACCTTGGGAATAGATTAGAATACAAGTGACATGTCACTAGGATATTTGAGTTCCGAACTCGTTAAGTTGAGTCCGAGTTCGTGAGATGTAACTAGGCATCCGAACTCGTTGAGTTGAGTCCGAGTTCCCTTATGGATGCGAACGCTCGAGCTCGTTGAGTTGAGTCTGAGTTCACTTATGGGCAGGTTACATGGTAGCTTGGCTACATAAGTTCCACAGGCTATTGAGTTTGTCTAGCTGCGGGTATGGCACTTACGTTCATGAAATCCGCGTATTCGAATTATATTCCGATGTGTTCAACGGGTGAATCTTAAGTGGATGAGAAGAATGCCTAAAACGAAGGTTATATATTGGTAAGTGTAGTGAATGAGAAAATTTTACAGGTATGTGCTTAAATCCTCGGGTTGAGAACTTGGTATGATGAAATCGTAGAAAGATATTAAATGCAAACGAAACACGAATGTCTTGATGTTGTTTATGCAAATGATGTTTTATGTGGAATTGCATGATTATGTTACTTGCTATTTGCATGTGAACTTACTAAGCATTTATGCTTACCCCCTCCTTTTCATTCATTGTAGTTGTTGACAAGCCGGCTTGAGAATCGGGATAGGTTGAAGACTCGTTCACACTATCCGAAGGCCTAAATCGGTAAAATGGCTTGTGTGTTTAGAATGTGGCATGTATGGCAAAATACTCACTTTGTGTAAATGATCTTATGATATGGCTATGGTTTGGCAAGAAAAGGGTTTGTAAATGATTAGCCATTGGAATGGCCAATCAAAGTCATATTTGATGTTATGTATGTTTAAAATGCTATTTAGTCCATGAAAATCTATAGTAAAGTAAAATTTTCCATAAAACAGAATCTGACGGCAGCAGTGATGTAAATTAGAAAACTCACTAAAAATAGTAGAAATGGAATTAAATGATGAGTAAGTTATGAAATTGAATCTTGATGAGTCTATTTTTATATGGATGGAACAAAACAGGTATATGAGTTATATTTTGTGAGATATTTAAGTTTTGGTGGAACAGGGCAAAGTGATCTCTGTATCCCCTGTTCTGAATTTAAAAATTCACTATAAATTTTAGAAAAATAATTAGGAGTTTTATATTACATGTATAAAATCATTATTGAGTCTAGTTTTATAAGAAACAAACAGAATAGTCATTGAAACTCTGTACATGGAGATATCTGATTCGTAATACACAGGGGTCAGAGTAGTCGAACCCTAAAACATGGGAGAATTTAACTAATAAACTGTACTAATTGGCTCAACAAAAAATTCTAGAAAAAAATTAAAAAATATATATATGAGTCTAGTTTCAGGTAAAATTTACGGATCTTAATTTTGAGTTTCGAAACTCGAGATATGAATTTTTAAGCGACTGTGATGTAGTTGGCCAGCTTGTCTGGAAATTTTAAAAATAAATTGTTTGAGCTGTTAAATTAATGAACTAAGTTTAGTAACACCTCAAGCTCGACTCTGGCGACGGTCTCGGGTGTGAGGGCGTTACATCAGCACAAATTTAATATCACATGGCCAAGTCACACGCCCGTATGCTAGACCGTGTGGCGAATTTAATTTTCACATTTAAGGTGCAGACTTCACACGGCCTGGGCACACGCCCATGTCCTAAGGCTGTGTCCTCCACACGGTTGAGACACACGGTCGTGTCTCTGCCCATGTGTTTATGATCGCGTGATTTCGTGATAGGTTTTAAATATTTATAATTACTCGTTCTTGAAATTAACTGTTACCGCGACCTAGGCAAGTGTACCTATCAAACAGTAGTATAGTTTTAGCAAGACCGGATTGTCGAACCCAAAGGAACTAAAAGTACTAATAATGATTGTCTTTTTATTTTCTAGCCTAAGAATAAAGAGGTTTTTGTTTTAACTAACAAATTATCTAAACTAAGAACTCACAGAAAATAGAATTAGGAAATTGCTTTTGGGAAAATCGATTAAATGAAGGCAATACCTAAGGAAAAATCCACCTAGATTGTACTTGTTATTCTGGCTCCGAATCAAACAATTTATTCATTTAACTTGTTCCGTAGAGACCCCTAAGTTATGTTATTATCCCTATTCAAGACTAATAACGTCTAATCCCTAGATTGAATAACCGAGACTTTTCTCTAATTAACACTCTAGGGTTGCATTAACTCGATCTATGGATCCCCTTAATAAGTTTCACCCTAATCCGTCAAAATCTTGTCACCCTATGTCTAGGCTTATCTTGAATAAGAGCTTATCTTGAATCAGTATCCTAGGATATCAAAACAATAATTAAGAACACATAATTAAGAACAAGTTAAATATTTATCATACGATTCAAAAAATAATAACAAGATTCGTCTTAGGTTTTATTCCCCTTAGGTATTTAGGGGTTTTAGTTCATAACTAAGCAAGAAAACATCTCAGAATAATAAAGAATACAAAACATAAAGAAAACCCAAAACTCCTGAAGGGAAATTGAGGAGAGATCTTCTGTCTTGATGATGAATCCAGCTTCTGAGATGGATTAATCGGCTTTCTTGGGGGTAATTCCTTGCCCCCTATTCTGTGTGTCACTTTTCTTCCTCCTCTAGGGTGTATTTATAGGCTTTGGAATGCCTAAGAGCCCTCAAAATTAGCCATTTCCGAATTGGACTCAACTTGGGCTCAGCAAGGACACACCCGTGTGACTCGCCCATGAGCTATTACTTCAGGTCGTGCTCAAGCCTACCAAATTGACACAACCGTGTGGTCCGCCCGTGTAAGGAGGTCCAGGCCGTGTTGATTTTGTACTTTGGCCCATTTTCTCCGTTTTTGGCCTGTTTCTCGTTCCTTTCGCTTCCCTATGCTCTCCTAGGTATAAAACATGAAATTAAAGCATTAGGAGCATCGAATTCACCAATTCTAATGGGAAATCATCCATAAAATGTGTTAAACATGGGGTAAAAATATGTATAAATTACGGTTTATCAAATAGCCCCACACTTAAGTATTTGCTTGTCCTCAAGCAAAATTCTCAACTCATAATCAAAATAAATTCTTCTCAACTTATAATTTCTATCAATAATATCTCAAATTAATCCATAGGTAATCATACATTGAGAATTCAACTAAAAGAACATAAAAGTTTCAAACATTTGAAGTTGAGCATTTTATTCCGAAAACATAGGTGTCTCCCCTCATCTAAGTAATTATCTTCGATTCAGAATATCACAGAGTTTCACATCCTCACTAAAGAATCACTCAAATCACTCGAGGTGTTTAAGGACAATAAATGAAGCACTCAATAGTCAATAATGAAATGTCATTACCATAGACTTGCATGAGAATCATATCTCCACCACTATAATTTTAGATGATACATCAATCAAAATGTCTTTAGAGGGTTGTAATAAGGCTTGGTTAGGGGGTGTGGTCACAAGCTGAAAGAAAGGGTTAGAATCGAGATTGAATTGGAAAATTGCCTAACTAGAAAAAGAGTTAATCATCACTTGCGTACAACAGAGCTTCTTTTTAGAATATGGAATTACTAATGTGTATACATAATTTTTTTTAAGAACAAGTTAAATAACATAGAATAACTATTAAGAACAAGACATAGCTAAGCAATTTGTTCAACTCAAATATTGACAAAAATAGGGGTTAATTTAGGGGATTTCAACAATAATAGGTTAAGGGTTAATATTAAGGGTAATAAAAGAAATGGCTTGTTAGGTTCAATGGGCTTTACTAGGGGTTGATTGTGGAGGTAGGCTTTTCATGTCATGAGTGGGTTAATCCTAAATGCCTTAATCATTTTGACATATCAAATCAAATGGTATGGTCTCGACATGCATAATCAAGCAAATTCTAGAATAACAGTTCAATACTGACGCACTCCAAGCAATAATAAAAGTGAGCATGAAAGAATCAATAGATGCTCAAAAGGCTCAAAAATCTCACAAAAATTGTAACACCCCTTACCTGTATCCAAGGCCGGAACAAAGTACGAGGCATTACCAGACTTAACCATACAATAGACGAAAACCGGGCCATAAAATTTTATTTAATTCAAAACTTTTCGAACGCATGCATAGACTCATATTTAAAGACATATAACGTGGCATAAATGAGCACTTACACATCCATAATCGTGCAATAACATGTCTTTCACTTTAAACATATTTGCTTACCAACCCTATATATAATATACATTCTTACATTAACTAGAACTAGACATGCTAAATCTTATTCTCATTTTATACCATCATAACGTAGTTACCAATTTGTCTATTAAACATCCATATTCAAGGCAACATTACTCATTTCCATTTAATTTATAATCCACTGGCCTACATTTAACTTACCTGATGTATTACCAATCATGCATAACAAACAAAGCTAACTATATCATCACATCAAAACATAGGACATGGCATGATTAATTAAATTTATAAACCATAATGGATAAGGACCACATCTCATGATCATATACGATAACTAAATGCAGACTGATACGTGTGGTCAAAATCATAATAATAATACATATCACAAACCAACTTCCTATACATGCCACTCACTTGATATTTCTAATATTTGAATTAATTCTCCCAAAAATAATAGTTTGATAGTGTGATTTTGCCTCCGACGATCTCCAACCCCGAGCCGACCTGCCAGTACTAAAGAAATGGAGAGGATTGGTAAGCTTTACGCTTAGTAAGTCCATATGAAATTAATAAGCAATTACTAACATGCTTTTCAAGATAAAACACTATAATTGTACAATTACACATGTTCAGGTTAAGCTGTTTTATCGAGTTACACTTACTAAATCATTTATATCTGAAGCTAAAAAACTAAAAATTTAGTTTTGTTAATTTTCCTTGAAACTATATTCATATACCTTTCTCCAATAAACCCATAAAATTTCCAGAATTTTTGGTTTAGCCAATTAGTACAGTTTATTCATTAAAGTTTCCCCTGTTTTTCTGTCCAACAGTTCTGACCTCTCTTCACTAAAAATTATTTATCTCATATTTCGGGACTCGAATGATGTTCTTGTCCATTCCTCCTGAAAGTAGACACATTGAAGATTCTCTTAATATAAATTATAACTCATAATTATTTTTTTAAAATTTTTAACAATTTTTCCAAGTCAGAACAAGGGATCTTGAATTCATTCTTACACTGTCTCACAAAAATTAGAATATCACATAACATAGAACTCTTTTGCTCCCTATGTTTCTTTTATATGAAAATAGACTCATTAATATTTAATTCCATAATTTTTTTGGAATT
Organism: Gossypium hirsutum; assembly: GCF_007990345.1. Classification (NCBI taxonomy): domain Eukaryota; kingdom Viridiplantae; phylum Streptophyta; class Magnoliopsida; order Malvales; family Malvaceae; genus Gossypium; species Gossypium hirsutum. The sequence continues at coordinate 80,602,819 of NC_053428.1, read as the reverse complement.
TAATTCAACTTACACAATTTTTTGTGAATTTTCAAAGTCATGCAACTGCTGCTGTCCAACATTGTTTTACTACTAAAATTCACTCTTACATAATTTCAATTAATCCATTTTGTCTTATCAAAGTTCACTCAAATATCGAGCACATTGCTCATAATTTTCATAAACATATACCTGCACTTATTCATCATATAATAATGTTCACATGTATTTTTACTTAATCGACTTTCCCGTTGAACTCTTCGGAATAATAATTGATACTCAGTTGCCTGCACATATTTTCACACTTGTAGATAAGGCTATCTAGTACGCATAGTAGCCTGCACTTAGTACTACACATACGACCAATTATCCGGTGCACGTAGTAGCCTGCACTTAGTACTACACATGTGACCAATTATCTGGTACACGTAGTAGCCTGCACTTAGTACTACACATACGACCAATTATCCGGTGCACGTAGTAGCCTGCACTTAGTACTACACATGTGACCAATTATCTGGTACACGTAGTAGCCTGCACTTAGACTACACACGTGACCTCACAATAGATCATTCTATCGTTTCTATTCCAGAGGCTCAACCGGGAAATTCCTCACTTTCCAACATGTTACAAATTTATTCATATTCCTTTTTCAATTTACAACAAATAGTTATTCTATAGGCAGCCACATTTCATATGATAACAAAATATAATAAAATAAAAAGAATCGATAAATTATTTACGTACATACTTGTCGAAATCTCATCAGGTACAACCGTGTAGCAATTCATACAACCTAGGTAATAGTAATTTAACACTCAATTCATGTAACAATAATTTTCCATTCAATTTCACATGACACAACAAGCATTACATTTTCCATATCATACATACCATCCATCAACTTCTCTTAAACATATTAAATCATACAATTTATGCCATATCAATAGATAATTACAATTCATGCATGGTATTGCATTATTATTAACACACGAACTTACCTCGATCTAGAAACAGTAATTTACCATTTTAGTCCATAACATTGTATTTTCCCGATTTAAGCCCAAATCTCGATTTCCTTCATCTATAATATCACATTTAGCCTAATAATTAGTCACATTATTTATATGGGTCCAAAAATCATATTTTTACAAATTTGCATTTTGACCCCTAGACTTTCGCATATTTGCACTTTCGCCTCAAGGTTCGGAAATTAAACTTCATCCTATTTTATTATGTTTTATGAGATGCTGATCATTTTCCGCTTCTATTGCAACATCAAATTCTCACTCTAATATGTATTTATGAACATTAGGTATTTTTACCGATTATGTCGTTTTACTCGTTTTCACGTAAAATCACTTAGCAAAAGTTGTTTAACACAATGTCAAGCTTCATATTCTACCATTAAATATCAAAATACATGCATGTCATTCATGGGTAAATTTTTAAACACAAACCCTAGCTCAAAATAATGGTAGAAATAGCTAGAACATGTTACCGGGACTTTAAAAATGTAAAGAACATTAAAAACGGGGCTCGAGATCACTTAGAAATGAGCTTGTAAAGCTTGAAAACCCTAGCCATGGTGTTTTTCATGAAAAATTCGGCCATGAGGAAGAAGATGAGCAAATTTGGCTTATTTTGTCATTTTTAATTCATTTAATTACCAATTTACTAAAATGCCTTAATGAAAAACTTTTAAAAACCTATCATACCATGTTCATTTTTGTCCACAAACTTCAAAATGGTCTAATTACCATTTAAGGACCTTCAATTTAAAAACTCATAACAATTAGACACTACTAACATGTAGAACTCAACTTTTGCACTTTTTACAATTTAGTCTTTTTGACCAAATTGAGTGCCCAAACGTCGAAATTTTCGAATGAAATTTTCACGAAATCATTCCGTCAAATCGTAGACCATAAAAATATAATAAAAATTAATTTTTCTCATCGGATTTGTGGTCCCAAAACCACTATTCTGACTAGGCCCAAAATCAGGATGTTACAAAAATTATGACTTTTTGATGTTTAAAACTTGTGAATTCCTACTCAAAGTAATACCTAAACTTTGGGGAAACAACCTAATATTTTAAATTCTTAAAGATCAAATTATCATGCTTGATTCTCTAATGTCTTGAAGTTTAAACAATCAATGCATAAATGCTTATGTTTTAATTCAAGATATATCAACAAAAATCATAAACCAATCAAAATTTATCCTAAATATAATATGAGAGCTTTTCAAGAGAACAAGGTAGTCATTCAGGGATTTTTCTGATAATGAAATAAATATCCCCCCACACTTAAGACGTACATTGTCCTCAATGTACAAAGATAGATATTAGAGTATAAAAATAAGATATGGAGAGAAGTGAAACTTCCTGTATGATGAATTCCTCAAACTGGAGGTTTGGAGAGTAATTGATTCGAGAGTGGAGAAGGATACTCCGACGGTTGTAGAGGTTCATTACTCCATAAGTCCTGCGCCAAAAGAATATTATATCTAGTGGTAGCTATGGTCTTGGTCGATCAGGACATGGCAGTCGTGGAGAACCTTTCTCGGTGGAGGTTTTAGTTCCTATGCGATGATGAGCTGAGGAGCTCTATATAACTATGATAAAGTCAGGAACTTTTTAGGGGATATTAGGAAGAAGAATTACTCATAAAGAAATAATCGAAATTGATAATTAAAAATAAAATTCTAAGATCAACTAAAAATAAAAATAAAAAGTAGTTGTAATAAAAATGAAAAACATAAAATAATAAATAAATGTTTTTTAACATCTTCATCGCTGGATGGTTCGCGAGGTGGGACTGGCGATGAAATGTGGAGGTGCTGACAAATCTGGTGTAGAGTAGCATCAATGTTGTCAAAACGTTGAAAACACTGTTGCTCGAATCAAGTGAGGCGCTTAGAGATGTTAGCATATGAAGCCGCTGCATGAACTGGACGAGAGTGTGGTGGTGCCTAAGTCAGTGGGTCCTCGTGCTGTGGAGGGACATCATCAGGAATGTCCTCGTAGGCTTCCTCCTCGGTAGATTGGGCGAGACGATACTGGGGAGGGTAGGTTCCTCGGCGCCTCTCGATCATCCTCATGCTAAGCATGCTCGAGATATCTTGTGGAGACATTTGGCCGATGATGGTAAAGGATGATTCTTGGGCCGCGGTGTTGAGGAGCCCGAAGTGTCGAGCCAACTGAGTCACGTAGGGGCCAACGGAGATGACCCCCTTCTGATGCCACTCCGTCTGGTGTTGAATCGTGAGGGCGATGAAATAAGCGAGGTCGATGACATGCCCATGCGACATGCACCATAAGAAGTAGGCGTCGGTGAGTGTTGACGAAGCCGAAGCTCTCTCGCCTCCCTGTAATTGTGTGAGCCAAAATGGCGTGTAGGTACCTTAGAGAGGGAGGGAGAGCCGATGCCTTAGAGCGGCTGGGATTGTAGGCGGCCCCACCTGGTACTAGTGTGTCCCAGCATCGTAAAGGAGAACAATGGATGTGGCGGTTGAGAGCATGTAAGTCATTCTCCTCTTTGAACTTCTCTATATATAAGCCCAGTGCAGCACCGAACTCTGGGATGCTTAGCTGGCGGACTAACCCGCCTAGGCGAAACTGGACCGTGCCGAGATCATCATAGTTTGTCATTACTGTCTGAAGATGGAACGTTGAGCATAGTTCCATCGTAAGTTCGAGGTATGTTGGCTCAATAATCCCAAAGAACAGCTCCCAAGGGTCGGTGGTTAGGAGGGCCCGAATTGCATCAGCCAACTGAACTTGTTCTACGGTAGCCCAGTCGATGCAGCGGCCCGCAATTAAAGGTTAGGCTTGAAGGATTTGGAAAAGTTCTTCTTGGGGCCCTCAGGGAAACTGAATGAGAGGGTGACGAATTTCCATGGTTGGACTCGCGGAGGATGACGTTCCCTTCCTTTTCTTCGAAGCAGGGACAGCGGCCTTCTTTCCTCATGAAGACGACATTAAAAGCTTGTAATATAAACAATAATAGTAATAGATAAACGAATAATAATAATAGGTAAACAAATTCGAAGAAGTAAAAAGTCATGAATTTGAACAATCTTATTTCAGCCAAGACTACTGATATAAAGCAAACTCAACCACAATAACAATAACAATAAGAATGAGAATATAAATGTAATGGGTATGAGGTTTTCCTAATCTCGATTTAACATGGAATGTATGATAACTAATCCTAGGAATGCAAATTAAATTATAGACATTGATATGGTAATAGCATGAGAATAAGCATAGTAATGTCATGACTAACCTAAGAATGCAAATTAAATGATAGAATAATGAGCAAAATGAAGAATAGTTCAAAAGATATTAAGATTATATTGATACTAAGTATTAGAAATAAGTAAATTAGAAGTGAAAGGAGTAAACAAACGCTAGGGGAGAGAGATTGAGCGTCAAAAATGGAGTGGGAGCGGCGCACGGGTGTGGTAGGGAGGGCGTGTGGACTTGCAGCAGCTAGGGTTAGGGTTTTTGAATGGGGAAGAAAGTGAATAGTGCAGGGTATTTATAGATCTTGGGGCACACGGCTAGGGAACACGCCCGTGTTCCCCAATTTTCAGCCCGTGTGATTCACGAATTTTGAAATTGGGCGCGTCTGACATTTAATACACGTCCGTGTTCCTTAGGCGTGTGGGTGCACACGGCCGTGTCTGGCATTGTTCGCTTCTCCCATGCCCGTGTATGAAAGCCCCACGCCTGTGTTCATTTGATAGGTTCGACCATGGGTGTTAGACACAGGCGTGTCACACGCCTGTGCTGTTTTAACAGGTTCGCCCACAGTTCTTCCACACGGGTGTGTCGCACACTCGTGTTTGTTTTGGCAGGCTCGACCACGGCCATGTCGTACGGCCGTGGCATTTTATCGTAGCCCGTGTTTGGGGAAATCTTTGCCCTGTTTTCACACGGCCCTACGCACGCCCGTGTGCTTGGCCGTCTCTGTGGAAAACCTGTATTTAAGTGTTCTGTTAGTAAGTTAGATGTCGAATACTAAATTTTAAAAAATTTAATACAGTTAGTGCTTGGGTTGCCTCCCGAGAAGCGCTTATTTATAGTCTAAGCTCAACTTACCTCTCCGTTGAATGATCATGGTGGTTTGAGGAGTTTATACTCCTCATTTCTGCTATCAATCTCATCAAAATAAGGTTTTAAATGTGTGTTGTTTACCTTAAAAGTGCTGAACTTGGGATGACTCACCTCGATCATACTGAATAGGAAAATGCTGAGTACCGTAAGAGGGATTTCTTCATTCGGTGTGGTAGCGACAATGTGGGGATCTGCGGCATCTATTAAGACTCTATCTCCAACCTTAAGTTGATTTGGAAAGGTATTGACCTCGTTCCATCAAAGATTTAGTTTATCAGGTGTTCTCGGTTTATGCGTCCGCCATTCATCTAGCTCTTCGATTTGTAGCCTTCGATCTTCCTGAATAGGTCCTCTATTATTGTTTGAGAATGACTCATGTACTTCCTTCAGACTCATTTCCTGCAAAGAAGGTTGTACTATATTGTCAATTTTAGTAGAATGGGTTAATCGATCACCTTTAATTTCTGATGTGCTTCCAGAATTGCGAGCTTAAAGAGTGATTGTTTCATCTCTCGCACGGAGTGTGAATTCACCTGTGCCAACATCAAAAATCATTTTAGTCGTTGCTAAAAAGGGCTTTCCTAAAATTAAAGGAGTGTTGCTATCCTCCTCTATGTCTAGAACAATAAAGTCAATGAGAAATATAAATTTATCAATTTTAACTAGTACATCTTCAATAATACCCCTAGGGAATCTTATAGTTTTATCTGCTAATTGAATGCTCATCCTAGTCTGTTTGGGTTTCCCGAGACCTAGTTGCTTAAACATTTTATAGGGCATGACGTTAATACTAGCCCCTAAATCAGCTAATGCATTATTAACATCTAAACTACCAATTAATCAAGGAATCGTAAAACTCCCTGGATCTTTTAGTTTGTTTGGTAGCTTATTTTGTAGAATAGCTGAGCATACTGCGTTTAGCTCCACATGCGACGCCTCATCCAACTTTCGCTTATTTGCTAAAAGCTCCTTTAAAAATTTCATTGCGTTTGGCATCTGCGATAGGGCTTCAATAAACGGTCAGTTAATGTGTAATTTTTTTAAGAGTTTAAGGAATTTACCAAATTTTTCATCTGAGCGGTCTTTCCTTGTCGCGTTGGGGTATGGTACACGAGGTTTATATTCGACGTTCACCAATTTGTTTGTATTGTGATCTACCTCACCTTGACCTTTGCTTACCACAATTTCTTGCCTCGGTTCTGGCTCAGGCTCAACAAATCCTTCTTCATCTTGAATATTAATTGCATTGAGCTGTTCCCTTAGGTTGGATTCAGTATTACTTGGCAAGCTACCTTGTGGTTATTCAGAGAATAGTTTGGAAAGCTGGCCTATTTGAGTTTCAAACCCTTGGATCCACGCTTGTTGATTTTTAAGTGCTGTCTCGGTGTTCTGAAAACGGGTTTCTGACACTGATATAAACTTTGAGAGCATCTCTTCAAGGTTCAGCTTCTTTTCCTGATGGTAGGGTGGTCGTTGAAAACCCAGATGATGTTGTGGTCTTTGATTTCCTTGACCGCCCCACGAGAAATTGGGGTGGTTCCTCCAACCTACATTGTAGGTGTTACTATATAGATTGTTGAGGTCGAGGATTATTACCCATGTAATTTAATTGCTCATTATCCATGTTGTGGCCATAAGGTTGGTATTCCGAATGGTTTGGTTCACCTCCACTTGCTTCGTACAGCATTACTAGGTAAACCTGTGAAGAACTAAGAAAACCATCCATCTTTTTATTTAGAAGTTTTACCTGGTTTGACAGCATAGTAACCGAATCGACGTTATAAATGCTTGCTGCTTTAGTTGGCTTAGTCCTCATGACTTGCAACTGATAGTTATTCAGTGATATCTCCTCTATAAACTCATTGGCATCTTCAGGTGTTTTATTGTTGATGGTTCCGCCAGCAGCTGCATCAACCATTTGTCGAGTCGAAGGATTCATGCCATTATGAAATATTTGAACCTGAAGCCAAAGCGGTAACCAATGGTAAGGGCACCTTCTCAGTAAGTCTTTGTATCTCTCCCATGCATCGTAAAGTGTTTCTAAGTCCATCTGCACAAACGAAGAGATATCATTACATAATTTAGCCGTTTTAGTCGGCGGAAAGTATTTGAGTAAAAATTTTTCTGTTATTTGTTCCCAAGTAGTAACTGACCCTCGTGGAAATGAGTTCAATCACTATTTAGCTTTATTCCTCAATGAAAAGGGAAACAACCGAAGACGTATGGCATCATCAAAAATGCCATTGATTTTAAATGTATCGCAAAATTCCAGAAAGCTTTCTAAGTGAACGTTGGGATCTTCATCCTGCAAACCGTCAAACTGAACAAACTGTTGTATCATTTGAATTGTGTTAGGTGTCAGTTCAAAAGTATTTGCAGCTACAGCAGGTGTAACTATGCTAGATTCGGTTCCAGTTAAAGAAGGTTTAGCATAATCATTCATAGTGCGTGGAGTAGGATTTTGATTAACCGCAATTGCAAGTGGTGCATGATTGCCTTGGTTTTCAGCCATCTCTTCGGTTGGAGGTTGAGTATCGCCCTCTTGCTCGTTCTCTGTGTATCTTAAGCTTCGTCTTATTTTTTTTGGTTTCTACGAACTGTGTGATCGATTTCTTCGTTAAAAAGTAGTGGTCCTGACGGGTTTCTTCTACTCATAAACTATAAAAACCTGCCAAGAGAAAGAAAAAGTAAATTAATAAATAATAATAAAAAATTAAATTACAAGAAAAATAAATGGCTAAAGTAATAAAAATTGAGTGTTCCTAATATCTTAGTTACCCAGGAACGGCGCCAAAAACTTGATCGCGTTATTTCATGATAGGTTTTAAATATTTATAATTACTCATTCTTGAAACTGACTATTATCGCGATGTAGGCAAGTGTACCTATCGAACAGTAGTATAGTTTTAGCAATACCGGATTGTCGAACCCAAAGGAATTAAAAGTACTAGTAATGACTGTCTTTTTATTATCTAGCCTAAGAATAAAGAGGTTTTTGTTTTAACTAACTAATCATCTAAACTAAGAACTCACAGAGAATAGAATTGGGAAATTGATTTTGGGAAAATCGATTGAATGAATGCAATTCCTAAGGAAAAATCCACCTAGACAGTTCTTGTGATTCTGGCTCCGAATTGGACAATTTATTCATTTAACTTGTTCCATGGAGATCCCTAAGTTATGTTATTATCCCTATTTAAGACTAATAACGTCTAATCCCTAGATTGAATAACCGAGACTTTTCTCTAATTAACACTCTAGGGTTGCATTAACTCGATCTATGGATCCCCTTATTAGGTTTCACCCTAATCCGGCAAAATCTTGTCACCCTATGTCTAGGTGTGCAATCAACTCCGCTTAATTATGACAAATGTACTCTTAAACAGGGTCTATTACTCCTTTGAATAAGAGCTTATCTTGAATCAGTATCCTGGGATATCAAAACAAGAATTAAGAACACATAATTAAGAACAAGTTAAATATTTATCATACGATTCAGAAAATAATAACAAGATTCGTCTTAGGTTTCATTCCCCTTAGGTATTTAGGGGTTTTAGTTCATAACTAAACAAGAAAACATCTTAGAATAATAAAGAATACAAAACATAAAGAAAACCCAAAACTCCTAAAGGGAAATTGAGGAGAGATCTTCAGTCTTGATGATGAATCCGGCTTCTGAGATGGATAAATTGGCTTTCTTGGGGTAATTTCTTGCCCCCTATTCTGTGTGTCCTTTTTTTTCCTCCTCTAGGGTATATTTATAGGCTTTGGAATGCCTAAGAGCCCTCAAAATTAGTCTTTTCCGAATTGGACTCAACTTGGGCTCGGCAGGGACACGCCCGTGTACGATTACTTCAGGCCATGCTCGAGCCTGCCAAATTGACACGGCCATGTGGTCTGCCCGTGTGAGGAGGTCAGGCCGTGTTGATTTCGTACTTTGGCCCATTGTCTCCATTTGTGGCCCGTTTCTCGTTCCTTTCACTTTCTTATGCTCTCCTTTGTATAAAACATGAAATTGAAGCATTAGGAGCATCGAATTCACCAATTCTAATGGGAAATCATCCATAAAATGTGTTAAACATGGGGTAAAAATATGTATAAATTACGGTTTATCAGTTTACTACCATGCATACTGACTTGTAAAACTAGGGTGCAATAGACACATGACCAGGCTACCCGCCCATGGGGCTGACCGTGTGTCACACAGGGCCTAGACACATGCCCATGTGTCTACCCATTTAGAAAACTTTGAGGCTATTTTCCAAGCCTTCTTGTCACCCTTAACAACCCTAACACACACTCACATGCCAATGGTGGTTGACAAAGCATAAAAGGGTTACTTAGACATCCATAGTACTCATGCATGATAAATTCATATCGGGTTTACCCAATTGAGACTCCTTGACTTGTCAAGTTCATTCGATACATTTCTTACCTTTATTAATATAGTGACCATACCAATTGGCATCATTTATCCATCAAGCATAAATTTCACATTTTATCAACCATTTGGCACACACGACAAAAGTAATAACACATCTCATGCTTGGAACAATATTTAGGGATTTTAACCCAATAATCAATATGAGCCATATTTCATCGTCACATACAAAATGGAATACTATACTAAAAGGAGCCATCACTTTGGCTAACAAATATGACACATATAACAAAATACTAAGTCCCCTATACATGCCATACTTAAATGTAGTAAGCTAATTACACCCCAAAAAAATTGTTGATAGTGTGACTCAAGCTCCGACATTCATGATCCCTGAACTAGCTTGACAATGCTAAAAGAAAAGGGAAATGAGGGAAGGGTAAGCACATGGCTTAGTAAGTTGCATGTAAATAATAAACAACATAAGTCAAGATATTCATGGATTAAACTATTATCAATTATCACCACAATATCATACTACACACATGAACGTAGTCAAAATTGACATTAAATATCATTAAACATCAAGCTTATCTTACTTCTTTCTACTCATGCTAAATTTCCCATCATGAATCGAGTTCAATACTCATGAGTTTTACGTACATACCTATACCATACATTCTTACTCATATCACTCCACTCCTTAACCCATCATCTTGAATGACCCGTTGAACCACCGGAATACTAAAGGACACTCGGGATTGTCATACACCAATTAAAGTACCAATGTCATGTCCTCGACATAGTCTTACATGAAACCACATATCATCATCGATTCCATGTCCTAGACATGGTCTTACAGTGACACATGTATCATCGCTGATGCCATGTCCCAGACGTGGTCTTACACTGGCACATATAACATCGCCGATGCATGTCCCAGACATGGTCTTACATTGGCACATATATCATCACCGATGCCATGTCCCAGACATGGTCTCACACAAGCACATTTATCATCACCGATGCCATGTCCCAAACATGGTCTTACACAGCTACATTTATCATGGTTTCATGACATCCAAGTCTTAAGTATTCCTTTGGGTCACCCGGGCTTCTAAGACACGAGGCTATCACTAAATTTTCAGTGGTTCATCACAAGTCAATTTGATTAAAGCATACATACATGTATCATATAATGTCAAATATTAAATACGTAATATTGGAGTTGTTGAATTACTTACACACAACTTACCTTGGTGCAAAATATGGTAAATTTACGATTTAGTCCATAACCTTACCTTTTCCTCGGTCAAGGTCTATCCCTCGTCCCTCTTGATCTATAATATCACATTTAGCTTATTTAATACAAGCATTATTCATTTCAGTCCAAAAATCATGATATGGAAAAATTATAATTTTGCCCCTAAAATTTTAAAAAATTACAAAATTGCCTTTAAGCTCGTAAAATGAAAAGTACCCGTTTTTCTCATTATTCAAGCCTAGCCGAATCATTTTCCCTCTTATACCAACCCAAAATTTTCATTTATTCACAAATTTAGACATAGTTTCTACTATTTTTACAATTAGGTCATTTTTATCAATTTCACCAAAAACCACCTAATAAAAGTTGTTTATCACACCTCAAACCTTTATATTCTTCCATTAGACATAAAAGCACAAGCATATCATTCATGGGTATGTTGTTGAACTTGAACCCTAGCTCAAATTAATGGTAGAAATAGCTAAATCGAGCTACAAGAATTTCAAAAATATAAAGAACATTAAAAACGGGGCTAGAATGCACTTACTTTGAGCTTGAAAGATGAAAGATACCCTAACTATGGCTTCTTGTGAAATTCGACCAAGGAGGAAGAAGATGGACACAAGTTTTGACTATTTTTCCCTTTTAATTCTTTTTGATAAACCGTAATTCATACATATTTTTATCCCATGCTTAGCACATTTTATGGATGAATTTTCCTTAAAATTGGTGAATTCGATGCTCCTAATGCCTTAATTTCATGTTTTATACTTTGGTGAGCATATGAGAGTGAAAGGAATGAGAGAAACAGGCCAAAAACAGAGAAAATGGGCCATAGTACGAAATCAACACGGCCTGGACCTCCTCACACGGGCAGACCACATGGCCGTGTCAATTTGGCAGAATCGAAGCACGACTGACACTGGTGGACCTCCCGTGCCTATTTAATAGGCTTGACCACGGCCTTAAGCAATCGCACACGGGCGTGTCCCTGCCGAGCCTAAGTTTAGTCCAATTCGAAAAAGGCCAACTTTGAGGGTTCTTAGGTATTCCAAAGCCTATAAATACACCCTAGAGGAGGAGGAAAAAGGACACACAGAGATGGAAGGAGGGAACTGCTCAAGGAAAGCCAATTGACCCATCTCAGAAGCCAGATTCATAAGGACATGTTGAAACTGTGCCATGCCCAAGGAGAGGAGATATATGACGATGATTCCAAGATAGGCAAAATAAAAGCTGAATTGAACTTCGATGAATCTTCCCAAAGACAATCAGAATATGAGGAGATTAAATGGAAATATGATTTTAAGCAAAAACCCTCTATTGAAAAACCTCCCAAACTGGAACTCAAACATTTACCAAATCACTTGGAATACGCATTCCTTGGAAATAATTCTACATTACCAGTTATATTGCGTCTAACTTGCAACCCAAGGATAAAGAGGAATTAATTCAAGTATTAAAAGAACATAAAAGGCCATAGCTTGGAAAATTTTTGACATTAAAGGGATCAGCCCTTTCTTTTACACCTACAAAATTTTAATGGAAGATGAATATAAACCAGTTGTGCAAGCTCAAAGATGACTGAACCCCAACATGAAGGAAGTTGTTAAAGTTGAGGTAATTAAACTTCTAGATGCTGGAATTATTTATCCTATTTTTGACAGTTCTTGGGTAAGTCCAGTGCAGGTTGTTCCTAAGAAAAGAGGCATGACTCTGGTAGCTAATGAGAAGAATGAACTAATTCCAACTAGGACAGTCACAGGTTGGAGAGTTTGCATTAACTATAGGAAGCTAAACAATGCCACGAGAAAAGATCACTTCCCCTTGCCATTCATTGACCAAATGTTGGAAAGACTATCAGGGCACATGTACTACTGCTTCTTGGATGGACTATTTGACTATTTTCAAACCCCAATAGCTCCTGAAGATCAGGAAAAAATGACATTCACATGTCCATATGGTACATTTGCTTATCTAATAATGCCCTTTGGATTATTTAATGCTCCTGCTACGTTTTAGTGATGCATGATGGCCATCTTTGACGAACTCGTAGAAGATATCATGGAGGTATGTATGGATGATTTCTCGGTATTCGGTAACTCTTTCCATCTTTGCCTTAAAAATTTAAAACGAGTTCTAATAAGATGTGAGGAAACTAACCTTGAACTTAATTGAGAAAAATGTCACTTTATGGTTCAATGAGGTATTATACTAGGACATAAAATTTCTAGTAAAGGGATTGAGGTTGATAAGTCTAAAGTCAAAATCATTGAAAAATTATCTCCTCCTAGTTCGGTTAAGGCTATTAAAAGTTTTTTAGGACATGCTGGGTTTTATAGAAGATTTATTAAAGATTTTTCTAAAATAGCTAAGCCTTTGACCAAATTACTAGAAAAAGATATGCTCTTTAATTTTGATCAGGAATGTTTAGAAGCATTTAATACTCTAAAGGAAAAATTGATTAATGCACCAATTATAGTAGCACCTGACTGGAATTTACCTTTTGAACTAATGTGTGATGCGAGTGACTTTGCAGTAGGTGTAGTTTTGGGACAGCGAAGGGACAAGCACTTTCAACCTATTTATTATGCTAGCAAGACTTTGACAGCTGCACATGAGAACTACACCACCACAGAGAAAGAATTGTTAGCTGTGGTTTTTGCATTCGATAAATTTAGGCCATATCTAATATTGTCTAAAGTTTTCGTTTATACTGACCATTCTGCCCTTCGCTACCTGTTAACTAAGACTGATGCAAAACCTCGACTCATTCAATGGATTTTGTTATTGCAGGAATTCGACTTGGAAATTCAAGAGAAAAAGGAGTAGAAAATCTCGCAGCTGATCCTTTATCCAGGCTTGAAAATTCAAGTACTAAAGAGCTAGATGAAGTGGAAATAAATGATTCGTTCCCTGAAGAATAATTTTTTGCTATTTCTGACTCGGAGGTACCTTGGTTTGCAGACATCGCGAATTTTTTAGCCGCTAACGTTATCCAAAAAAGGTTGACACATCAGCAAAAGAAACAATTCTTTACTGATGTGAAAAACTACTTTTGGGAAGATCCTTTTATTTTCCGTATATGTGCAGATCAAGTTATTCGGTGGTGCGTTACAAGAACAGAAGCACTAAAAATCTTGGAACAGTGCCCTCAGGACCAGCTGGAGGACAGTATGGTGGAAATAAGATCGTACATAAAATACTTGAATCAGGTTTTTATTGGCCCACCTTATTCAAAGATGCCAACATGTATGTTATTTCTTGTGAAAAATGCCAAAGGATAGGTAATATCTCTAACTATGATGAAATGCCTCAGGCATATATGCGTTCAGGTGAAATATTTGATGTTTGGGGTATCGACTTCATGAGTCCATTCCCTAGTTCATTTAGAAATAAATACATCTTAGTAGCTGTCGATTATATGTCTAAATGGGTTGAAGCTCAAGCTCTGCCTACAAATATGCTAGAGTAATGGTATGTTTCCTTAAAAAACTTTTCTCTCGATTTGAAACACCTAGATTAATCATCAGCGATAGGGAGACTCATTTCTATAATGCCCAATTTGAAAAGACCCTCAAGAAATATGGAGTTTACCACTGAACAGTTACCCCTTACCACCCTCAAACTAGTGGCCAAGTCGAAGTGGCAAATCGAGAACTTAAACGTATCCTGGAAAAGATAGTAGGATTAAACAGGAAAGATTGGGCAATGAAAGTAGATGACGCATTATGGGCCTATAGAAATGCTTTTAAAACCCCCATAGGAACATCACTATACAAACTTGTTTATGGAAAAAGTTCATCTACCATTCGAGTTAGAACACAAAGTATTCTGGGCTATAAAATTTCTAAACTTTGATCCCAAACTTGCAGGTGAAAACAAGTTTATGCAGTTGAACGAGTTAGACAAATGGTGAACCTATGCATATGAAAATTCAAGACTATACAAGGAAGCAACAAAATGACGCCATGATGCTCGGTTAAAACAAAATAAACAATTTGAAGTTGGAGATCTTGTACTATTATATAACTCGAGACTCAAATTGTTCCCTGGGAAGCTTAAATCACGATGGTCAGGTCCGTTCATAGTCAAAATAGTTTTTCCATACGACACCATAGAAATAAGTCACCCATTGCAAGGTACTTTCAAAGTAAATGGACATCGCCTCAAACCTTACAACGGTGAGAAATGTAAAGATGATAAGGAGGAGCTACTACTCCATGAATTTCCTTAAGTATGCTCACATGGTAAAGTCTAGCTTAGACTTTAAATAAGCTCTTCTCGAGAGGCAACTCGAGCACTAACAATATTACTTTCTTTAAATTTTAGTTTTTAAAATCTAACATATTAACCAAATTATTGAACACAGGCTTTTCAGAACCACACGGTCAGGCACACGGCCGTGCGACACGGCCGTGTGAAAACAGGGCAAAAATTTCTTCCCTAACAAGGGATGCTATAAGTAGCTACGACTGTGCGACATGGTCGTGGGCGAAACTGCCAAAATAACATGGGCGTGAAACACGCCTGTGTTTTTAACCCATGGGTAAACCTGTCAATTTAACACGGGCGTACATCTGCATACACGGGCGTGGGAGAAGTGAACAGAGATTGACACGGTCATGCAACATGGCCGTGTACACCAATGCGCCTAATTTCAAAAATTACGAACTGCACGGGCTGAGCTTAGAGCACAAGGGTGTGGCCCAGGGCCGTGTGCCCTAATTTCTCTATAAACACCTATTATTCATTTTATTTTTATCTCTATAATTTGAAATTATTTGTTTTTTATTTCCTTTTAATACTATTTTATCCTGAGATTTTACAATTTTTATTCTTCGGCTATTTCATTACGAGTAATTATGCTTCAGTATACCTCTTAAAAAGTTCCTGATTTTATCACAGTTATAAAGAGCTCCTCAGCTCATCATCACATAGGAACTAAAAACTCCACTGGGAAAGGACTTATGGACTAATGAACCTCTGCCACCACCGGAGTATCCTCCTTCACCCTCACACCGATTATTCTCCGAAACTCCAGTTCAAGGAAATCCATTCATCACTTAGGAAGTTTCACTTCTCTCCCTTTCTTATTTTTTCTTTTTTGCATATCTATCTTTGTACATTGAGGGCAATGTACATCTTAAGTGTGGGGGGTATTCATTTTTATATCAGAAAAATCCTTGAATGATTGCCTTGTTCTCTTGAAAAGCTCTCATATCATGTTTAGGATAAATTTTGATTGATTTATGATTTTTATTAATGTATCTTAAATTAAAACATAGGCATTCATGCATTGTTTATTTAAACTTTAAGACTTTAGAGAATTAAGCATGATAAGTTGATTTTGAAGAATTAAAAACTTTTAGGTTGTTTCCTCAAGTTTAGGTATTACCTTGAGTTGGAATTCACAAGTTTGAACATAAAAAAAAGCCATAATTTTTGGGAGATCTTGAGCCTTTAGAGCATCTATTATTTCTTTCATGCTCACTTTCATTATGAGTGCGTCAGTATTGAATTGTTATTCTAGAACTTGCTTGATTATGCATGTGAAGACCACACCATTTGATTTGATATGTCAAAATGATAAAGGCACATAGGTTTAACCCACTCACTCCATAAAAGCCTACCTTCACAATTAACCCTTAGTGAACCCCCTTGAACCTAACAACCCATTCATTGATTTATCCTCAATATTAACCCATAACTCATTATTGTTGAAATCCCTTAAATTAATTTGATCCCTATTTTTGTTAAGATTTGAGTTGGAATAATTGCTTAGCTATGCTTATTCTATTTCGTAATTTGACTTGTTCTTAAAAAAAACATGTATACATATTTGTAGTAGTGATCTTCTGAGCTAAAGAAGTTAAATTCCATATTCTGAGAAAAAGCTCTGTTGTACGCAATTGTTGACTAGTCATTTTTCTAGTTAGGCAATTTTTCAATTCAATCTCGATTCTAACCCTTTCTTTCAGTTTGTCACCACACCCTCTAACCAAAGCCACGTTACAACCCTCTAAATACCTTTGATTGATGTTTCATCTCAATTTATAGTGGTGAAGATTTGATTTTCATGCAAGCCTATGGTAATGACTCTTCATTATTGACTATTGAGTGCTTCATTTATTGTCCTTAAACACCTCAAGTGATTTGAGTGAATCTTTAGTGAGGATGTGAAACTCTGTGATATTTTGAATCAAGGTAATTACTTAAATGAGGGGAGACACCTATATTTTCATGATTAAATGCTCAACTTGGAATGTTTGAAACTTTGATGTTCTTTCAGTTGAATTTTCAACGTATGATTACCTATGGATTATTTTGAGATATTATCGATAGAAATTATAAGTTGAGAAGAATTTATTTTGATTATGAGTTGAGAATTTTGCTTGAGGACAAGCAAATGCTTAAGTGTGGGGGTATTTGATAAACCGTAATTCATATATATTTTTATCCCATGCTTAGCACACTTTATGGATGAATTTTCCTTAAAATTGGTGAATTCGATGCTCCTAATGCCTTTATTTCATGTTTTATACTTAGGTGAGCATAGGAGAGTGAAAGGAATGAGAAACGGGCCAAAAACGGAGAAAATGGGCCAAAGTATGAAATCAACACAGCCTGGACCTCCTCACACAGGCAGACCACAGGGCCATGTCAATTTTGCAGAATTGAAGCACGACTCACACGGGTGGACCACATGCCTGTCCCTATTTAACAGGCTTGACCACAGCCTTAAGCAATCGCACACAGGCGTGTCCCTGCCGAGCCCAAGTTTAGTCCAATTCAGAAAAGGTCAATTTTGAGGGTTCTTAGGCATTCCAAAGCCTATAAATACACCCTAGAGGAGGAGGAAAAAGGACACACAGAGAGGGAAGGAGGGAACTGCTCAAGGAAAGCCGATCGACCCATCTCAAAAGCCGGATTCATCATCAAGATTGAAGATCTCCCCTCAATTTCCCTTCAGAAGTTTTGGGTTTTCTTTATATTTTGTATTCATTATTCTTCTGAGATGTTTTCCTTTTTAGTTATGAACTAAATCCCCTAAATACCTAAGGGGAATGAAACCTAAGACGAATCTTGTTATTATTTTCTGAATTGTATGATAAATATTTGACTTGTTCTTAATTATGTGTTCTTAATTCTTGTCTTGATATTTTAGGATATTGATTCAAGATAAGCTCTTATTCAGAGGAGAAATAGACCCTGTCCAAGAGTACATTTTTCATAATTAAGCGGAGTTGATTGCGCGCCTAAAGATAGGGTGACAAGAGTTTGCCGGATTAGGGTGAAACCTAATAAGGGGATCCATAGATCGAGTTAATGCAACCTTAGGGAGTTAATTAGAAAGAGATTTCAATTATTCAACCTAGGGTTAGACATTGTTAGTCTCCAGAGGGATAATAATATAACTTAGGGATCTCCACAGATCAAGTCAAATGACAAGTGAAGTCTAGGTGGATTTTTCCTGAGGAATTGTCTTAATTCAATCGTTTTTCCAAAAGTAATTCCCCAATTCTATTTTCTGTGATTTCTTAGTTTAGTTAATTAGTTAGTTAAAACAAACCCCATTATTCTTAGGCTAGATAATAAAAAGATAGTCATTACTAGTACTTTCAGTTCCTTTGGGTTCGACAATCTGGTCTTACTAAAACTATACTACTGTTCGATAGGTACACTTGCCTTCATCGTGATAATAGTTAGTTTCAAGAGTGATTCATTATAAATATTTAAATCCTGTCACGAATATCACGATCACTTTTATTAACTAATGGACCAAAATGCCCTTCCATTATAACTTTGATATTTTATCCCTCCTATGTCCATTTTTGTCCATAATGACATATAATGGTCTAATTGCCAAATAAGGACTTCAAATTTCAAATCTCATCACAATTAAGCCCTTAAATCAACTTGAACACATATTTTTCAGTTATTGCAATTTAGTCCTAATAACTCAATTAGACACCTTATCGGTAAAATTTCTCATCGATATTTTCACACAGGCATGCATATATATCATGGACCTCGTAGCATTTATAAAATAATTATTTCCATCTCAGATTTGTAGTCTCGAAACCATTGATCCAACTAGGCCCTAATCCGGGATGTTACATCACCCATTCAAATTATCATACTTTCATATGGCATTCCACACCAATTTCATGTTTATTTATCATCTTTACCAATTTACCTTCAAGTTACACATTTTAACCACATTTATTGCATACTTATTAACCATATCACAATCATCAAATGTACATGCCAACCATCACACTCATCAACCACAAACGACCATAACCATATTTAAACATCAACACATTTGCATGCATGCATCGATAAATAGGGTTACAACCTAGAATAATCAATATGAGCCACCTCTCATGGCCATATACAAAATAATCATGATACCATCATGAGCCAACACATTTTGCTAATCAATATGACACATAATAAAAAGGCCAAGTCCTTATACATGCCATACTCAAAATAATAAGGCTAGCTATACCCCAAATGTTCAATTGATAGTGTGATCGTGCCTCCGACATCTTCCGATCCCTGAGCTAACTTGGTGAAACTATAAGAGATGGAAAAGAAAAGGGGTAAACATAAAGCTTAGTAAGTTCACAAGAAAATAATATGCATCATAAAAAAACATAAATCATGCATTTAACATAACGAACATAATCTTTCTTTTTATCAAATCTCATGAATTTATTTCTCATATATATATATATGTATACATGTTCTTACCACAAGCTCATCATATTTCATGTCATTCACATGAGTTCAATGTACATACTTGTGCCACTTGCACATAATAACTTACTTTTTTGTCTTGAAGCAATCATTAAGATCGCTCATTGAGCTTCTCTTAAACTACCCGTTTAACACTCAAAATATTATCGGATACATCAAAAACTTGCACCTAAGTGCCTTATATGTAGCCAATGCTACTCCATATCTCAGACCATATGTTGCTCGCTTACGAGCTACTCACGAGACTGCTCATACAGGCTAACAGGTATCTGCAACACGTGCCGAACTACCTCACCATTAATAACATATATGAGGCCAGTACCCGAACGTCAAAACATGTGTCATACATATCACGAACTTAGACCACAACTCAATGAGTTGGGATGTCACGTATCTCATGAACTCAGACACAACTCAATGAGTTCAAATTACATAATTCCTAGTGACATGTCACTTGTATCCTAAACTATTCCTAAGGTTCAAACGAGATTCTTTGATACCACATTTCTATCGAACTTGCTCATAACGTTGATTTCGTTACTCATAGCACCAATCACATACTCATGGAATAATCAAGCATACTCGTAATAATAAATAAGCATTAACATTCACTTGATATCAAAGTAATAGAAATATGACATAACATTTTATATGAACTTACCATACGTGCAATATTAAAGCATTCAAAGTATGGGACATGTTACATTATTTACAAATGAACTTACCTCGATACAAAAATGATAGAAACGAGCCTAATCCTCGTAAACCTTATTCTTCTCCTGTTTAAGACCTGAATCACGTTTTACTTGATCTATAATGCCAAATTTAACTTTCTCAATACACACAATACTCGTATTGACTCATAACATATACTTTGGTAAAATTACCCTTTTTACCCTTAACTTTTCACTTATTTACACTTTAGTCCTTAGGCTCGTAAAATGAAATGCATGCAATTTCTTGGTTATCCAAGCCTAGCCGGTCCATATTCTACCTCATATCAGCCCATATTTTCCTTTATTTCACATTTCTACTACTCATTTTTACACCTTTTACAAACAAGTCCTTTTTAGGTGGTTTTACTAAAAGTCACTTAGTAAAATATGTTTATCACACATCAAACATTCATATTCCTCCATTAAACATCAAAATACAACCATGTTACACATGGGTCAAATTTCATACATGAACCCTAGCTCAAAATAATGGTAGGAATGGATAGATCATGCTTCAAGGATTTGAAAAATGTAGAGAACATAAAAAACGGGGCTAGGGAGCACTTACAATCAAGCTTGAGAAGTTGAAAACCCTAGCTATGGAACCCTTGTAAAATTTGGCTATGGCTTGAAGAAGATGGACAAGATTTTCACTTCATTTTCCCTTTCTATTCTTTTATTTACCAAATGACAAAAATGCTCTTAAGGGCTTTCTTTCAAAATTTTCCTATTCATGCCCAATTTGTCCAAATTTTTAGAACCTAGTCTAATTGCTATTTAAAGACCTCTAATTGATAATCCAATGCAATTTCTTGCTTAAAGCTCCTAGAACACAAGTTTTGCAACTTATTCAATTTAGTCCCTAAAGTTAACTTGGACATCTTAGGCATAGAATTTATTCATGAAAATTTTACACAAGCATGCAATCATATCATGAACCATCAAATAATCATAAAATAATTATTTCTATTCTGGATTTGTGGTCTCGAAACCACTGTTCTGACTAAACCCTAATTCGAGATGTTATAATTACGAAAGCAATTCTATCAGTGCTCGTCCAATGACATTGTTAAGTGTGTTACCCTTATAGGGTATCCTTAATCTCTTTGGGGTAATATCCGTTCTCCTAATATGATCCTATTTAACTTATGGTAACTATTACATCTTCCTTTTATGAAAAGTCGATTACTATAAAATAGTAATCAAGTCATTCATCACAAAGACGAATGACCCGCGACCACATTTACTTTTCATCAAACATGTAATGCCAATAAGAGGATATCGTTTACCTATGTCTCGGGTTATGAATCCCACTATTGTGATTGATGCTACATACTGCAGAAGTCGTATGCCCAACGTACCAACTTTTGATTCCTTATCTATTTGAACTCAGGCTTTTACTTACATGAATTATACAAGTGACGCATACATAGTCCATCATCCACTCAAGATTTAGGTACGCCACACTATGAAAGTCACAAGTGAATAAATCCATAAATGGATTCAAGATTTATTCTTTTTGGGTCCAGTCTGATGTACTCATCCGTTTCGACACCTAAGGCAAAGCATATTCCAAATTGGACTTGATAGATGACATATTAGTCTTTCAATCAGTTTTCTCATAGGTTCATCTACTCATACAAGCTGTCTTTCCATTTTACGATCCTACCATGTAATATCGCTTAGTATTAGTTTAAACATTAGACAACCAATGCGCTAATATTTGATTCTATTTTTCTTGGCATGCAAAAACTGTATAAGGACAATTATACAAAGTATATTAATGTAATCCATGTATTTTTTTATTAACTAATCTATTAAAAAAATACAAGTTCATAAACGAATATAATACACTTACGGCACCAGATCCAACAATCTCTCACTTGCCCTAGTGAAGTAGATGAGTCATATTCTACATTCTCATGCTCTCCATGTGTTTAACAAAACTCCTACATAGTAGATACTTAGTAAACGGGTCTACAAGGCTGTCCTCAAATACTACCTTGACTACATCCATGATTCTATTTACAATTGCCTCCTTTATGATATGATACTTTTGATCAATATGTTTTGTCTTCTTGTGGTTTCTTGTTTCTATGGTATTATCTATTGTCGCATTGTTGTCAAAATACAATGTGACAGTTTTTTCCATACCAAGAATAACTTCAAGATCCATAAGGAACTTTCAAAGCCATATTACTTCTTTAGTAGCCTCAGAAGTATCCACATATTCAACCTCCATAGTGGAGTCAGTAGTACAGCTCCATTTTACACTTCTCCACACAATGGACCCACTGCCTAAGACAAAAATGTAAATTGATGTCTAGTTCCTTAAACCTGTCATGTTTGGAAGCTAGTATCAATATATTTGATATGAGTAAGATCTCTTTCAGAATACACAAGCATATAATCCCTTATTCTTCGTAAATACTTGAGTATATACTTAACTACTTGCCAATGTCTTGGTCATGGAATCGTCTGCTATCGACTCACCAACCTTAATGGAAAATAGATATCTAGCTGTATGCATAACATAACATACATGAGACTTCCTACTACTGAAGAATAAGGAACATTTCTCATGTTTTCTCTTTCTTTCACTGTTTTAATATAGCCTTTCGAGAGAGATGAAATCCTAATATGGAAGGTTGATTTCCCTTCTTCAAATTGGTAATTGCATAACGCTCAAATATATTGTCTATGTATGAAGCCTGAGACTGTGCTATCACTTTTTTCTTTCAAACTCCTAAAATTCAAATACTTTAACAAAATTAGCTCTCCCAAGTCTTTCATGCTAAACTGTTGGGTTAACCACAATTTAATCGATGACAATGTTCTTACATCATTCCTAATGAGTAGAATGTCATCGACATGTAGAACAAGAAATACCAGTTTTCTATTCCCAAAATGTTTATATAAACACAAGGTTCCACTACATTTTGCTCAAATCCAAAAGTCTTGATCACTTCTTCAAATCTTTGATTCCATGAGTGGAATGCTTGCTTAAGTCCATATTTAGATCTAAGCAGCTTACAAGCTTTATGATCGTTTCCTTTAGTTATATATATTTGGTGGATTGCATCGTATAGATGATTTCTTCAAGATAGACATTCAAAAACATTATCTTCACATCCATTTGTTAGATCTCGTAATTGAGAGCTGTCACAATTGATAATATGAGAAATAACTTGAGCATGACAAGCAGAGAGAAGGTTTTTTCGTAATTGATACCTTATTTTTAAGAATAACCTTTTGCTACAAGTTTGGCCTTATAAGTTTCCATTTTTCCATCCATATTTTTTCCTATTGTAGATCCAGTTACACCTTATGGGTTTGACCCTTTCTTCTATAAGTTCTCACACTGAGTTGGAATCCATATAATTCATCTCAACTTTCACAACTATTTTCTAGAGCTTGGAATCAACACTCTGCATCGCTTCATCATACTTGAGTGGGTCATCATCTTTCTATTCGGAAGACTTAGTGTTTAAAACACTTCTGCTACATTGGAAGAACTCAGGCCTACGAGAGATCCTCTTGCTACGACGAAGCTGTAATGACTCAAACTCTAGTGGTGCTAAAAAAATTATTTTGGGATCTCGTTTCCCTAAATCGAACCTGTAAATATTTAATATATACATATATTGAATTTTGGATAGGTAATTTAGATGAATTAGTGATTAATTAAGGTTTAATGAATAAATTGTAAAGTCCAATCGCTATAGATTTTTAATTTGAAAATGGCTTGAGAACTTAAATTGTAATTAACTAAAGGTCCAAAACATCAATTAGACCATGATGAAACATTACGTAGTGGACGATTTAAGCATGAGACTATTAAATAAATTAAACTAAGAATTATGAATTAGATTAAAGTTAATTACTTAATTAACCAAGTTAATTAGACTATATATACATGAAATTCGGTGGGGAGAAAGAGAAAACTCATCCTCCCCAACCAATCCAAATGAAAGAAACAAGAGGAAGAAGAAGCCATTTTTGTGGGTTTTAAAATTTTTAGCTTCAAATTTAAAGTTAGTCCCTAGTTATTTTCTTGTAAACTTTATAGATTTAAGGTCACAGGGGCTTGATTTAGCTAGTCCATGTACCAATTTGTAAAAATTTTAAATCCTTAAAAGATTTCATCATTGAGAATTGAAAGTTTTAGGTTTTAAACCGGTAGATTTTAAGCTTAGATATAAAAAGAGACTAAATTGTAAAGGTAAATA
The DNA here is from genome assembly GCF_007990345.1 of Gossypium hirsutum. Classification (NCBI taxonomy): domain Eukaryota; kingdom Viridiplantae; phylum Streptophyta; class Magnoliopsida; order Malvales; family Malvaceae; genus Gossypium; species Gossypium hirsutum. The sequence goes on along the minus strand of NC_053428.1, from coordinate 80,578,359 downwards.
ATAGTTTCGTACATTTAGGGCTAAACTAAATAAATTGTAAAATTAAATATAGTAACAAGAAATAAGAGGTTCATAATGGTTAATAGTGAAATCGGATTGCAAATTGGAGCTTTAGATTGAAAGTTATGTTAGTCCCGATTTTGTGAATTTGGTGGAATATTAATAGTGTTGTATGTTAATGTTAATCTATAGCTAATGTCGACCCAGATTTCTCGAGGGGGAAAGGAAAAGCTAAAGCTGTCGAAGAATAGCTTGGAATTTTTGGTTTATATTTCTATAATTCAAATTACTTAAATTGTTGAATAATTCTATTATTTTGCATAGTATGACATTGAGGTAAGTTAAATATGACTGATCAAATCGTATTGGTATGAATTTAGATTGATTATTGAGATAAAGGACTAAATTGAATAGAATGAAAAATATTATAACTTGATGAAATTGTGAAATTGGCTTGGAATTGTAATGAATCATGTTGTGCTCTATACATATTGATGGATTGGTTGATGAATTTGAAATGTGAAATACAAAGTTGAGTTATATTATGAATGAGATGATTTGTTACCCTATAAATTATTTGGGAAAAGTCAAATATAGTTGGCATGCCATAAGATAGATTGAGTATGGGTTATTTTAACCACATTTCGATGAGTGCAAGGCAAAATTTCCACTTCGATCATACCGACGAGTGCTGGGTGCAATATATTTACTTCGGATTCTTCGATGAGGCACTGGGTGCCAGATTTGTGTTTTGGTTGTATCTGTGTATTCGTTCGAGTCTGAGTCAGATTAATAGGGAATTAAAATGAAAGTTTGATAATTTTATATGAATTGAATTTCTCATCTGAATGATTAAGTGAATCGGATTATAAGTCCAAAGGTAGATATAAAAATGAGATGAATTAACCAATTCGACTCAGGATTTGGAATTTTAACATGATGTATACTTATATTGACTAATTGAATATGAATTGAATGAATCATATACTTTAAATGGTATTTATGTTATGATGGAGGATATTTGATTAGAATTACATGTAGATTAAGTGTTTTAATTGTTCTATCTTGCAATTTACCTATTGAATTATAGAAATTGCCATTGAGCTTTATCTCTTAACGTACGGTTTTCATGTGTAGATTAGGTTCAGTTCAAGATATCAAGCATTGACTTCAACATCCAATCAAAATTTTGAACTCAACAATGTTGGTGTATCCTTTTATGTAAGTTAAATGGCATGTACCTAGTTAAATCATTTTGGTGTTTAGCTAGATTTGATGATGTTGAACTTATATGTTTGGCATTTGGATTTAATCATATTAAGGCTAATTTAGTATGTGAATTATCATATGTATGTATATTATAAAAAGGTACTTCTATTATAAAAAGGTACTTCTACAAATGGTAGTTGTGAATGTAACATGTATATATGTGATTAAATTAAGTGAGCTAAATAGTTAATTGGGTAAATGAATTAATTAAATGCATTAGTTAAAGTATAATTAACTTAATTGATTATGGATTTGGATGTATGAGTTTTGAATGAATTTCTTTAGCTATTGGGTTATGATTGATAAGGCTTTAGACTAATGTGTTTTAGTTTTGAATGTGTCAGCAATTGGTATTAGATTGTTGTTTATAATAGCTAACCTTGTAGTATGGAAGTATATGTGGTAATACTTGGAAAATTGTAGGTTTTATGGACCGATATTGCAAAAATAGTATATGATGTCGCAACGTTGTTCGAACATTGTCACAACAAGAAAAGACCTGTAATGTCATGGCAAGACGAGAACCCCGTCGTCTCGACAAGGCTAAAACAGTGAATGACGTTGCAACGTCGAATGGTCTAACGTCATGATGTTACAAATTGTTAGACACTTCACGACATGAAAATACTGATGTCACGATGTTAACCTTGCATTTTGAAACTTTTACGGCTTTGTCCTTGTAACACCCTTGACCCGTATCCGTCACTGGACTAGGATTAAGAGGCATTACCGGACATATTGGAACATTTCGCAATCATTTCACAGTTAACAGTCATACATTATCATATTATAGCCAAATATCAACATAAAGACCCTTTCTTAGGTCAACGAGACCTTAAACATGCATTAGGAAAAGGACAGGACTAAACCGAACACATACAATTTTTTTCGAAACTTAACAATTTTCTAAGTTACAAAGGTCACACGCCCGTGTGAACAAGCTATGTGCCTTACATGACATTAGACACGCCCGTGTGTCTAGGCCGTGGCAAAATAGGTGATCGCATGATTTGTAACAAGTAATAAATATTTATAATGAAGATCAAACCTAGACTAACTATTATCACGACGAAAAGGCAAGCGCACCTATCGAATAATAGTATAGTAATGGCAAGACTGGGATATTGTACCCAAGGGAACCAAAAGTACTAGTAATAACTATCTTTTTATTATCTAGCCTAAGAATAAAAAGGTTTGTTTTAATTAACTAATTATTTAAACTAAGAACGCACAGAGAAAAGAATTGGGGAATTGCTTCTGGGAAAATCGATTGACTTGAGACAATACCTAAGGAAAAATCCACCTAGACTTTACTTGTTATTCTGGCTCCAAATCGGACGATTTATTCATTCAACTTGTTCCGTAGAGATCCCTAAGTTATGTTATTATCCCTATTCAAGACTAATAACGTCTAATTCCTAGATTGAATAACCGAGACTTTTCTCTAATTAACACTCTAGGTTTGCATTAACTCGATCTATGGATGCCCTTATTAGGTTTCACCCTAATCCGGCAAAATATTGTCACCTTATTTCTAGGTGTGCAATCAACTCCGCTTAATTATGACAAATGTACTCTTAGACAGGGTCTATTCCTCCTCTGAATAAGAGCGTGTCTTGAATCAGTATCCTGGGATATCAAAAAAAGAATTAAGAAGACATAATTAAGAACAAGTTAAATATTTATCATACGATTCAGAAAATAATAACAAGATTCGTCTTAGGTTTCATTCCCCTTAGGTATTTAGGGGTTTAGTTCATAACTAAATAAGAAAACATCTCCGAAGAATAAAGAATACAAAACATAAAGAAAACCCAAAACTCCTGAAGGGAAATTGAGGAGAGATCTTCAGTCTTGATGATGAATCCGGCCTCTGAGATGGATCAATCGGCTTCCTTGGGGTAATTCCTTACCGCCCTTCTCTGTCTCCCTTTTTCTCCGAATTGGACTTAACTTGGGCTCGGTAGGGACATGCCCGTGTGCCACGGTCGTGTGACATGATTGCCAAGCCGTGTTCGATCTGTTAAATTGCACACGGCCGTGTGGGTCAATGGCTAGGCTATGTGAATCGTGAAAGCCTTGGTCGACACCCTCGAAAGACACGGGCGTGTGAGCTACCCATGTGGTAAGGCTTAGGCCGTGTCATCTTCTCGATTTGGTTTGTTTTGTCCCTTTGTGGCTCGTTTTTGGCTCCTTTTGCTCTCCTATGCTCTCCTAAGTGTAAAACATGAAATTAAAGCATTAAGAGCATCGAATTCACCAATTCTAATGAGAAATCATCCATAAAATGCATTAAACATGGGGTAAAAATATGTATAATTTTCGGTTTATCAATAGGTCATACATACTGACTTGTCCACACGGCTACAAGACACGCCTGTGTGCTACGCTGTGTGAAAATTAGGGAGGCTACTTACTTGGGTCACACGGCCAGTCACACGTCTGTGTGTCTAACCTATACTCAAAACTGACTTGGCCACATAGCTTGGCAAATGCCCGTGTCTGCGGCCGTGTGGTCTACCCTGGCTCATTTCAAAATGGCCCTCGAACAACACGACAGAGACACACGCCAGTGTCCCTGCCCGTGGGAAAAAATAGGCCATTTACAAGGCCAACTTGCCACCCTAATTTTGGGTCCTCCCTACAAGATCAAAACCAAATCATTTCATACTAAATTCCAACCAAAACATAACCAAAACATACACCATTCATGCCATATCATTAACAACCAATTTCATGCTTATATCCATACCAAATCATGCTAAATCATATGCCAAAGTCATACCAAAACATATGTTTCATAACTCAATTTACTTCATTCAATCACATGCCATAATCTTACCAGATCCTCAAATAGACACATACCAAAATCTTACCAAATTGACCAATTCTCTTTGGCCATCTAGGAACACATCTATTGGCAATATTGCATCACATAGTTTATACTCAAAAGTCATTCATAAACACAACCAAAACCAAAACCAAGCCATATCACATGGCTAAATATTCATAGCTCAAAAACATACCACAATAATCCTAGCCTATACATGCCATACTTAAATATTTACAATTTCAAAAGGTACCAAAGATGAGTTTGATAGTGTGGTGATGATCCTTGACAATTCTCGAGCCGTCAGTAGCTTCGATATCTAAAACACAATGTAAACACACACAAAGTAAGCTTTCAAAAGCTTAGTAAGCCATATACAAATAAACTTATCATTTTAAACATATAAGCATCATAAAATACATATATTTTACAGCCAAATACCATTACAAACCACACAGTTCATATACATTACACATATTCCCAATTCATTGCACATATAGCATAATTTTTCATACTTATATCACATATCATCACTTACATATATACTTAATTTTCATTCTCAATCATGATATACATTTCAAATGTACATGATTGGGATACACAATCACATAGTTATTAGTTTCTTGGAATGCCCATTGAACCGTACGAAATCAAATAGGATACGTAGATAGCTCGAAAAGCTCATACAATGCCATCGTCCCAAACATGGTCTTACATGTAATCAAATATCGATGCCACTGTCCCAGACAGGGTCTTACAAGTAAATCAAATATGATGGCAATGTCCTAGACATGGTCTTACATGTAAATCTCAAATCGATGTCAACGTCCCAGACATGGCCTTACATGAAATCATATATCGGAACCTTATGTCATGACATATGTATCCTAACTATTCCTATGGTTGGTACGAGGCTTTCAGACGTCGTTACATTATCGAAACTTTCTCAATTTCACATATTCAGCTTCTATAACCATTCATCACAATTCAATATCATATAAACATGAATAAATCAATTAAAACAAATTAATTTGTATATCGACTTACCTCGTACAGAAACGAATAGAAATGTACGACTATTCAACGACTTTCGATTTTCCCCAATATAATTCCGTTTTCTTTGGTTCTTGATCTATATAAATTCAAATTTAACTCTTTTATTCAACAAACCATTCAACTCAATCCATATACACATATTTATGGCATTTTAAAAATTAGCCCTCATATTTTCACATTTTTACATTTTAGTCCCTATTTCATAAAATCACAAAATATGCATAATTTCATTTCATGCATACCTAGCCAAATTTTCCTGTAGCTCATACAAGCCCACATATTTCATTTATTTCATATTTTAGCCCCTCAAGTTCTCATTTTTACAATTTAGTCTAAAATACTCAAATTCATCAAAAATCCTATTACAAAACATAATAATCTAACACATATTTTTCATTTTCTATCATCAAACTTCATAAAAATCATATTATCAACAATGAAACATCTTTAAATCATAATTAAATTCAGAAATTGAGGCATGGGCTTGAAAGATTACTAAGCAACAATCACAAAAATGTAGAAATTATCAAAAACCGAGTCAAAACCACACCTTAATCAAGTAATCAAAGTGTCAAACTCTAGCAAGCTTATTTCCTTTTCTTTTTCTTTTAATTTTCGGCAAGGATGAACACAAATGACTAATTTCATGCATTTGTTTTATTAATCTAATAACATTAATATACATTTTACTAAAATAGCCTTATTATTATCATTTAAAATCCATTAACCCTTGGCATATATGTTCATTTAATATATCAATGGTCTAATATCAACATAAGGACCTCATAATTAATAAGCCATGACAATTCAGCACTTATTCCTGTAGCACACAACTTTTTTATTTTCCGCGATTAGATCCTTTTTCTAAATTAAGCACTCAAACGATCAAATTTTCACACGAAACTTTCACAGATATCAATTCAAATACTATAAGCATGAAAAATAATATTAAAATATTTTTTAACTCAGATTTGTGGTCCTGAAATCATTGTTCCAACTAGGGTCTAAACTGGACTGTTATAGTCCTTCTTTAACCTCGTATTACAACTTAAGCTTTCATAAGCTCGTGTAAGACTAGAAAATAATTATTTATTGTATTGATTGTATGTTTTGGTTGTATTTGTCACACTCGAAAATGTTAAAGGATAATTACAAGAATAATTCTAGGTATCTAGATATAAAACTTTCTATTTATGAGTGTCTTAATGTAATTATATGTATCTTGCTAACTGATTTGGTCATTGGTTAGATTCCAACTATTAGTCTCGTTACATTAGAACTGGGTATGTTCTTTAGTCGAAAACTTTATGATGAAGAACATTAATTCTGATGCTAATGAATTGGTTTTGGTGAATGAGTGCAGAAAGGTTATATAAGAGATAGACGTCATTCTCCTAGGAGCATTGTCTCTTTTTTGTATTCATTTTCGTTCTTCTATCTTCTTTTGTGGTTTGTTTTATAAGAGAGAAAAATCAAAGAGTGGTCTGCATGGGGGGAAAAGCTAATGTATTAACTTATGAAATTGGTAATTTAGTAAAGTGGTAATCTTTCTAACTCTTCTATATCTTTTGATTGAGGAAAAAGGAAAAAAAATTGAGGATTTCAGTTTAATTCATTGAATTTATATTGTGATGATTAAGGTTATAGTTAACCTTTAAAGTTTTTCTATATGGAAATGATTCATGGTTTTCTTACATATGTATGCCTTCATTTTGATTCTGGTATGGGTATTATGCTTAACTAATCAAGAAAGATGAGGCTCAAGTGATAAAGGGAAAATTTAAGCAGATGTAATCAGTATCTGCTTTCGGGTATTTTGCTGGTGAGTTTTTAAACTCAAATCCTCAGTGTTTGTTTATGTATATCAGTATTGTGTTGTTGTGGGATGTTTTTCATACTATTTAAGTATGCAAAGTGTAATATCTCATTTTTTAGTGGTGTCAAAAACGGTGGTATTGGCACCCCAATTTCGACGAGTGAGCCAATATCTTATTAAGTATTTAGTGTTTATAGAGTTAGATTAGAGTTGTATTAAAATTTGGTTAAGAAATCTTACCGTTTGGTTAAGAAATCTTATCGTTTGGTTAGTTAATTAAGTAAAAAGGACTAAATTGTAAAAGATGCTAAACTAGCTTTTATTAGTTAAATGTGCTTGATTGCTAAGGAAAAACTAAATTAATGGACATGGTTAGTAATTAAACCTAAATGATGGTTAATGGACAAGTATGGACATTCTATGTTAATTATTTAGTTAAATTTTAAAGGTAAATTAGTAATTGAATTAATAAATGAAAGAAAACAAAAATAGAATTTCTGTCATCTTCCTCAATTCTTTCTTTACTCCATCGAAACCACCATAGAAAATTCCTTCAAGCTTCAGTTAACCCTATTTCATTGCATGTAAGTGCTTTTCTCACTCGTTTTTAATAGTTTTTACGTTTTTAAAATCGTTTCAATTAGGTCCTACTAACCCGTACCTTCGTCTTTAAAACTGTTAAGAATTTTGGATTATAGCATTTAGAAGTTATTTTATTTTTGATAATAAGTGATGAAATTGAAGTGTTAGTTGTTGACTTTGATTAGTTTATTAATTGAATTTTTGATAGTTTTAGTAAATGGAGTTAAATGACAAAAAATTTAAAATTTCATGGATATTGTGTAATTAATGAATAATTGTGGACTGCCCTAGTTTAGAATGAAATTTGGTTAGCATGTAAAAATTGTAAACTTTTGTTAAATTTGAAATTTTTGGGTTTAGGGACTAAATTGTGAAGAATGTAAAACTTTAGGGAACATATGTAATTAAGGAAAAGTTAAGAGTCATATGTATTAAATTGAGTGTGAATTGTAGGTGAAATTAATATATTGTATTTAAATATTATTTTGGATCAAGACTTTAATAAAAAAGACAATAATCGTGGAAAAGGAAAAATTGTAGAATAGTCCCTGCTTTGAAATTGGAAGTGACTGTAGGTAATTCATAGTATTTCAATATGTAAATGTAAATTGCTTGGGATTATTTTTTTTTTTGCTAATTATTAGTAGATTAATATGTGAAACTTCCATAGTTAAGTATATATCTGTTTGAAAGGTACAATTGAGTAAGTATGGAAATGACAAAGTGCCCTTGAATACATAAAAAAGTAATGAAATTATGTTTACTTCCTAGTTGAAATACATAAAAAAGTAATGAAATTATGTTTACTTCCTGGTTGAACATAGTAATCGCGTAGGATATGATTGGCATGCCAATAGGGTTAGAATGTGTGCTTATACGAGACTTGCACTTTGATGCCTCTATTTATTTGCTCTTCAGTGCCTCTGTTTGCATTTTGGTGCCTCTGTTTGCAGTTCGGTGCCTTTGATTGCATATTCATGCCCCTGTCTGCACTTCAGTGTAGCTCCCCAAAAAAATCTTTTATATTTATTTTCTATGTTTGTGACATAACTGTGTATCTGCTTCAGTGGTTAAGTGTTCCGGGTGTGTGTGTGAGGTCCCAAGTTCAAGCTTTAGCTTGGGCAAATTTTTGTTTTTAAATGAATAAACCCCTATCTCTAATCAGTAGGCTTATAAATAAATGTTGGTAAAATATGTCAGAATGGGCCTGCTAGTCTAGTGGTTAAGTGGAGTGTTAAGGGGGTGGAGGTTTGGAGTTCAAATCTCTGCGCAATCAAGAGGATATATTTTTGCTACTGGTGCCGTGTGGTTGTTGTGGTCGATTTTTAGGAGGCTAATGAGGGTGATTTCAATTGTTGAAAGGATTGTGGTGGGTGAGTAGTGAGGATTTTGAGGAGATTTTAGGGATTGTGTATTGAGGGGAGTGTTTTACTGGATATGGGCATTATCTTGAGGAATTTCAACCAGAATAGAATTTTTGGCTGAATGGTTTTCTTTCTCCTTTCTTTTTGTGTTTTACCGATTTTCTACTCTCCATCTTTTCTTTCTACTTTTTTTGTTAGCTGAAAAATCCCCACTTGCTGCCTTTTTTTTCAAAATTCAGTTCCCTTTTTCTGTTCTCAGATTTTTTACGCTAGTTTCCTTTCCCCTCAAGCTGACTGTGTGTCATCTTGCTCTTCTACTTGGCCGAATATTGCTAGTCTTTGATTCCCCTTTTTGATTCATTCTCTCTTGCGTTGCCGAATTGCACTCTGCTCTATCGTCAGTAGGGTAAGTGATTTAGGTGTTTTGTTGTCTCATTTTATAAAATACTAAATGAAGGGTTGTGATTGATCAGTAAGTATGATTTAATTAAAGTTTGCAGTGAAATTCGATTAAAAGTTTAACGAAAAGGTTTTGTGACTCTTGTTTAGGTGGAGACCAAGAGTTGGTTGGTGCACCTTCAAGGAACTAAGGGAGTGATTTTGGTTGTTTTCGGTAAGGGGGTTCGGTTGTTGATCGATTTTTAACTTCGTTAGGCTCTGATTAAATATCGAGTAAGTAGTTGACTAAATGATGTTTTGGGCTGAATCTAGGTTGGAGTACTTAGAGTGCGATTTAACTTCAAAACAAATCCAGGTGTGTAACCACAACGCTAAAAACTGGAATCGACAAAAAGCCGAAAAGTGAGGCTATCGACACCACATGAGCATGTGGCTACCCATGTGGCAGGCCATGTGACCAAACACCGGCTTATGATCGATGAGGCAGGCCTTGTGTGACACATGGGCTGGGCCAAATTGGGCCGTATGGACCACACGGGCGTATAGGCCCACACAGGTTTACGACACGGACATGTGGGCTTACACGGGCGTATGAACCTACTGCAGGGTCGGTAAGCATACATAGACCCTGATTAACTGTTATATCCATATACGATATAGATATCTGTATGCTTGTATATTGAGCATGCTGTTAAAAATGTACTAAATATTTGTATAATACCATGATTTGACATGATATATTGGTATATTACATTGCATTGGGTTGGGAGTTTATAATGTTCGAAAGAAGTGCACTGAAAGGCCTCGACCTAATTTACTAGCACTTTAGCTGCAAACTAGTGTCTAGTGCCACATTCGGTACTACTTGGAGTGTAGGTACGGGTGGGTTGATTATATCCCCACATGGAGTGTAGGGTTTGACGAAGATGGAGTGTAGAGGCTGGTTAGGTAGGATTTTTGTGACTGCATATCTGTTACTATACTGAGATGGGCTAAGGCCCAAACTGGACTGATACTGTTACTAAAAATGGGCTTAGGCCTAGACTGTGATTATCTGTATGCTATTTGTTTGTTTGCATGGGGATTACATACTGAGTTTATGTAAACTCACCCTTTCTGTTTTATCTGTACAGGTAATCCGTAGGCTTAGGCCCAGACTGTGATTATCTGTATGTTATTTGTTTGTTTGCATGGCGATTACACACTGAGTTTGCGTAAACTCACCCCTTCTGTTTTATCTATACAGGTAATCCCTAGGCTTAGGTGGATCGGAGTGGCAGAGGACTCAGCGGTGGCCACACGACCCTTTTTACTGTTTCATACTTAATTAGATTTTTTTCTTAAAGTTTTTCTTGGGGTATTTTACTGTAATAATGGCCACTTTTGGATTTAAATTTTTAATTTGGGATTTTTATTGCTTGATTTATAACTGCTAGTCGTAGGGATAATCGATTTTTCAAAAGAATCAAACGTTTTAACAAAATTCACTCAAACACGCAACTGTTTTAAAAAGCTTCCGCAATAAATGATGTTTTGAAAATTAATAACGTTTTGAAAGAGTATAACTTTGTGATAATGAATTATGTTTCAAGAATGAATGACACGTCCTGGAATTAACATAAAATATTGTAAAGAGGTTATATAGAAAAGAGGTTTTTGACGACAACTCACTTTTTCAAAAAACACAACCATGTGACATCGCCAGATTGGGCCATAACGTCTAGGCCGGGTTTGGGGTGTTACATTCGGTGCCTCTGTTATGCATCTATGATGCCTCTAGTTTGGTGTACATACCCAAGTATCTAAGTCAAGTTATTTAGTTCATTGGGCCAAACGTTAATGGAATTTACAATATACTTATGTGCTTAAATGTTAATGTATGTTTAAGATGCTAGTGAGTATTAAATGTTCAATGAACCACATGTTTATATGTGAGTACATTTTATATTGGAAGAACATTATTTGTAAAAGTAAAAAGTTAATTGAGGTGAGGATTATAATGGTATATTTTGATATGAGAACAAGAACTAATGTATTTGTGAATTTGTACTTGGATATCAGGAATTGTAAATTATTTCTTTGTATATGTTTACCGAACAAGGTCAGTTAGTTTAATGTTTAAACTATGAGCTTTCTAAGCTTCTTAAGCTTACTTGTTTCATTTATGTTCTTTTGTAGGGCTCCGTAAGCCTGATTTAATGCCCAAAAGTGGATTTATATTATGAATTGATTTTGTTTTTTATATGTTTAGTAATTATTTGTTTAACTTTTTTTGAAATGAAATGAAATGTTATGTTTTGCTTGGTAACACTCTGTAACCCTAATCTGATAACAGAGACGGGTTTGGGGTGTTACACAAAGTGTTGATCTACAGATGCATGTCTATTTGCATGTGTAAGTTTGTTGTTTTCATGAACTATTCCTAGTAAAGTAATTTTGAAGAGGTTATCATTGAAATGGCACAATAGGTGATAAGTTTGGTGTGATCTGTGTTGTGTTATTAATAGTATGTTTAGTTGAATGCTTGTTATATGTCAATTGTAAAAATGAATGATATGCGAAGTGTGAATGTATGTAATGGTAGATGGAAGTTGAAGAAATGTCATGTTGTGCACCCTGTGCCACATGTTATTAGTTTTGAGAAGGTTCAAGCGAGTATGTGAGCATGTCCCATAGCCATGGGCACATGCAAGATAAGGAGATATGCTAGACTTATCTCATAATTCATGTTACGATAATCCGCTGGATTTGTTCTCTAAGCTTCATGACAAAATTATACGTGGAATTTCTCCATGAAAAAGTATTTGGAACAATTGGCGTATATGAATCCATATCTACATGTAAATAATTCATCTATGGATCCACATGTATGAGTCTGCCATATAAAAGTTCACATCTATATGAATTCGTATGTATGATAGTCCACTGGATTTATCTTTATGACTCAAGCTATGGTAGCCTGTTGATCGTATATTCATGTTGCAAGTTTAAGAGTTCAAAGAGACTACCTTTCACAAGAGTTAGTATGAACTAGTATCCAAGTAAGTGATTGCACGGGCTTGTCCATATGTTTAAGCTACGAGAGTTCGTATAAATTATTTTCTTAAGCCAAAACCCGCCAGGATCTTCTTACATGTAGAAGTCCACCAAACAAGAGTCTGGCAGTTAGTATCATTTAAGAATGAGTTCACAAGTAAGAACCCGCATTTCGTATATAAAGATTCACAAGTATGATCTGCAAATATGTATCCGCCAAGCTTAAGTCTGTGTGACACCACAAACCCGGCCTAGACGTTACGATCGAATCCGGTGTGTCACATTACCTACCACTAACCAAGATACCTAGTTTACTAAAGTTTGGGTGAGCTTTGCAAAAACCATTAATGAAGTTTTAAGAGAAATGTTCCGATTCACTAGTGTGAGTCCTATCCATTATCGATTGTTAAGGGTTTAGAAAAACGTGACTTTTGTTGCACTTTGAAAAGTTTCGTTTTGAAGACGTTTGGTTGTCGTGTCAGTTTGAAACAAGTAATTTTTGATAAACCTAGAGTTAACCAATTTAAAGGTATCAATTTAAGTGATGTGAATCTCAAGTCTAAAATGATTTAAGTAATTTAAAAACCCAAAATAAAAATAATAGAGCGGCCTTATTACAACTTTAACCAAAGTAGAAATAATCAAAAATAAATGTGAAAATTAAAAAGGAAGCTAATTGAAACTTATTTAAAACTAGAAATTTCATCTTCGTGGCCACTCTGAATCCTGCCCAGCTCCAAGTCCACCAACAAGGGCTCACCTGCAAGGATGGAAGAGAAAGGGGGTGAGTTTGGAAAACTCAGTGTATACGGAAAACCCATCCAAAGCCCAAGTCAGCTCAAGCCCATTGGGCCTGAGCCCTATTCAGATAACAACGGGTACTAGGCCGAAGCCCTTTTCAGAATACGGTAAACTGGGCCTTAGCCCCTTTTCAGATAACAGTATGGCTCATAGGCCCATTCCAGAACAGAACAGACATATTCGTGTATGCAAGCCCAACCCAGCCTATAACCAACCGCTACACTCCACCCGTACTAGCCCTCCACTCCATGTGGGGGATAGCTCAACCCACCCAACCCTACACACCACAGTTGTAGCATAGCTGCTCAGATATCAGTAAGTTGAGCAAAGCCTCCAGTATATGGTCAAGCCACTTTCAGTACTTCCTCCATCAATAACCCAGTCCCATGCATCAGATAATAATAACATGGCATGCAGTAAATAGTAACAATCAAACATGCATTCAGGTCAACCTTAACCCTGGGGGTATATCAGTAATTTTGCTCTTAGGGGTAAAACCGTAAACTGTCCACCTATAAAGGTATTTCAGTAATTTTATCAGTTTTAAGGGTTCTCATGAATGTTACGGTCCTTACTAGCCCATTTGTCATGGCAGTAATTTATTTATCTCAATTTCACAATTTTAGCCATTGGGCCCTAAAACCCCTAATGGGCCCTACAATGTCCATTAGCAATTTAAGCCCATCTAACTCAAGTTTTATGACCAGTTTACCGGTTTAATCAGTTTTGATTCTACAGTCTGACAGATCATACTTATTGCCTATTTTTTAAAATTATATATTTTTATTATTTTCTTATTAACCCGTAGGGGCCCGTAAGCCTATTGGGCCCAGTTTTTGCCTATCGAGGCCCAATTATCGAAGTGCACAAAATTTCACACACGACTAACTTACCACTTTGCGATTTCAGATCTAATGATTTCTAAACATCTTGTGAGCACTCGCACACTCACAAGCCCACGAAATGCCAGAATTTCGGCATTTCGACTTTTGCCGAATTGAATTATGAGAGGGTGTTCGATACACACCTGTTTCGCGATGACTGCTACTGAGATCCCTTACGATGTCCTACAATTGATTACCACAATTCTTAGATTGCAACCCACAACAACCAATCCCAATATTCAGTAACCCATATTCGAACCATGCCTCTAAAGCCTTTAGAATCTTACCTTTTTGCCGAAAACCGATGACTAGATCTAAGTCTAGTTGTTCCAAAGATCCAAGCCTTTGATCAAACCTCTTGAAGACACTAATCACCAAAAGAAATCGTCAGTTAAAGACCCTTAAAGCCCTATGCCCAAATCGACAGCCTCCCTAGATTTTAGGGACTTCGGCTTTTCTAAATTGTAAAATAAGACTAGATCTGAGGTGATGAGCACTTACCACTTATTCCTCTTTGATTTCTACGCAGATATGATGCAGATGTATCCTCTAAATGATAGTGGAACTCGAATCCAGGAGATCTGAAGTTTCGGCTATGAGTCCCTAAATCTATGGTATTTTGGCTTTTTAAGTGATGGAGAAGATGACGATTTGAGGCTATATAACTTTGAAGTAATGTTGTCGACAGATGCTAAGGGTTTAGAGAAGATGAAAGTTGATCAAAAAGAACAAAAATAACTGAAGGATTTTGGCTTGGAGAAATCGGCACAAGAAGTGAGTTTTCAGGATTTCGGCTTTTATGGCAATCGGCTATGGAGGTTTTGTGGAGGATGGGATTGAAAAAGGAGGTGAGTAAGGTGATCAGAAGGTTTCGGCTAGAAGAAAAAGCAAAAAGGAAGAAAGAAAATGGAGGAAAAAGAGAGGAAGAAGAAATCGACACCAAGGAGAAGGAATTTGCGTTTTCTACTTTTGTGAGAACTTAGAAAGGATGAATGGCAGTGAAAGCTTTCAGGTGGTTAACCCTAATTCTCCAAGACAGAAAAAGAAAAGAACCTAACCCTAATATCAACTAAAATAATCGGCCCAACTTCCCTAAGGCCCTTGCCGAAATTCACTTAAGTGATCACATGCCCGGCACATGCCTAAAATTAAAAAGTAACCATATGCTTACCTTACAACTTGAACCCTGGACCTTTAATTCCTTCCCAGATGCCATTTTTTTTAGAAACTTAGTGGAGCCACCTTGCAACTTTACCAAGGCCTTATTTGCGTCATAATTTACGAAGTTCTTCTTAAAAGCCCGCTTAACCAAGTCTCCTATTCACTTAAAATCCAACCTTGATATTTTACCGTGTTTAACTTAGGCTTGGGCCTTTTAAAGGTCCACTAACACATTTAAACACAATTCCAATATCCAGAACACCAAAATTTCAAAATTTACCAAAAATCACAGAAACCCGAAAAATCCCGAAAATTAGGGCGTTACAACTCTACCCCCCTTAAAAAAAATTCGGCCTCGAAATTTACCTGATCCAAATAATTGAGGGTATTGTTGACGCATAGTCTCTTCTGACTCCCAAGTAGCCTCTTCCCTTCCATGATTACACTACAGTACTTTCACCAACGGAACCGACTTTCTTCTTAAAACTTTAACCTCTCGATCTAAAATTTGCACGGGTTCCTCCTCAAAGGTCAAATCAGTCTTTACTTCAATCTCCTCCACTAGCATAACATGTGAAGGATCTGATCGATATTGTCTCAACATGGACACATGAAAGACGTCATGGATTCTGTCCAACTCCGGTGGTAACTCTAACTGATATGCTACTGGCCCTACCCGTTTAAGAACCCGATAAGGCCCTATAAACCGCGGACTCAGTTTGCCTTTCTTGCCAAACCTCAAGATCTTCTTCCAAGGTGAAACCTTCAAGAAAACCATATCCCCAACAGTGAACTCAATCTCTTTAAGCTTTAGATCTGCATACGACTTATGTCTATCAGATGCCTCTTTTAATCGATCTCTTATCAACTTAACCTTACTTTCAGTATCTGCCACTAATTTCGGTCCAAGCACTTGTCGTTCACCCAACTCTGTCCAACACGTAGGCGTACGACATCTTCGCCCATAAAGTGCCTCATATGGAGCCATCTGAATACTTTCTTGGTAGCTATTGTTGTACGTAAACTCCGCCAATGGCAAGTAGTCCTCCCAACTACCACGAAAGTCAATGATACAACCTCTTAACATATCCTCCAAAACTTGAATAACCCTTTCTGACTGTCCATCTATCTGAGGGTGAAAAGTAGTACTAAAATCCAATCGTGTACTCAACGCCTCCTGTAACTTATGCCAGAACCGAGATGTAAACCAAGGGTCTCGATCAAAAATAATCGACACTGGCACCCCATGCAGTCGCACTATCTCCGCCACATATAACTTGGCCAACTTTTGCAGTAAGTAATCAGTACGAACAGGTATGAAATGGGCGGATTTCGTTAACTTATCCACAACTACCCACACAGAATCTTTCTTGGTGGGTGTCAAAGGTAGCCCACTCACGAAGTCCATAGTTACTCTCTCTCTCCCACTTCCATAGTGGAATTTTTACCGGTTGCAGTAATCCAGAAGGCAATTGGTGCTTGGCCTTAACTTGCTGGCACGTCAGACATTTCCCAACCAATTCAGTCACCTCTCGTTTTAGTCCAGGCCACCAGTACACCTATCGTAGGTCTCGGTATAACTTATTTCCTTCAGGATGCATAGCACAAGGTCCACCATGAGCCTCTTTTAGAATTGACCGCCTCAATTCAGGGTCTTTCGGAATACAAACTCTTCCACGAAAGCACAGAACTCTGTCAGTATTCAATCCAAAATCTACATTCTCACCATTCTTAACTTGCCGAAACTGAAGAACTAACGAATCATCCTTCAATTGTTTTTCTTTAATCTGTTCAGTCCAAGTAGGCCTCACTTGCAATTTTGCCAACAGACTCCCATCGTCGAACAGACTCAAACATGCAAACAAGGCTCTCAAATCAGCAACAACCCTTCGACTCAAAGCATCAGCCACCACATTAGCCTTACCTGGGTGGTACTCAATCGAACAGTCGTAATCCTTAAGCAACTCTATCCATCTTCGTTGCCTAAGGTTTAACTTCTTCTGAGTCAACAGATACTTTAGGCTCTTATAGTCTGTGTATATAATACACTTTTCTCTATATAAGTAAAGTCTCTAGATTTTCAACGTGAAGATCACTGCTGCTAGCTCTAAATCGTGCGTAGGGTAGTTCGCTTCATGAGCCTTAAGCTTTCGTGAAGCATAAGCGACCACCTTACCCTCTTGCATCAGTACGCATCCTAACCCCACATGCGACGCATCGCTATACACAGTGAAGTCCTTCCTAGACTCTGGTTGAATCAACACTGGCGCCTCAGTTAATACCTTTTTCAACTGGTCAAAAGCTTTTTGCTGTTTTTCAGTCCAGACAAATGCTACTCCTTTCTTTAACAGTTTCGTCAATGGTGCAGCAATCAGAGAAAATCCCTCTACAAACCTTCTGTAATAGCCTGTCAGACCCAAAAAACTCTGAATTTTCGATACTGACTTCGATGGTTTCCATTCCAAAACTGCCTCAATTTTTTGAGGATCCACTCTAATTCCTTCGGCAGAAACCACATGACCTAGAAAAGTCACTTCTCGCAACCAGAATTCACACTTACTAAACTTCACATAAAGTTGCTTCTCTCTCAGCACTTGCAACATAATACGTAGATGCTCATCATGCTTCTCCTCAGTTTCTGAATATACTAGAATATCATCGATAAAAATGACCACGAATCGGTCCAAGCAAGGTTGGAATACTCGATTCATCAGATCCATGAAAGCTGCAGGTGTGTTCGTCAACCCAAACGGCATAACCAGAAACTCGTAACGATCATATCGAGTTTTGAATGCTGTCTTATGAATATCCACTTCCTTTACCCTTAGCTGATGGTATCCAGATCGAAGGTCAATCTTGGAAAATACCGAAGCTCCTCTAAGTTTGTCAAATAGATCATCAATTCTAGGCACTGGGTATTTGTTCTTTATCATCAGTTTGTTCAACTAGTGATAATCGATGCACATACGCATCGTCCCGTCCTTTTTCTTCACAAACAGGACCGGTGCTCCCCACGGAGACACACTCGGTCTAATGAAGCCTCTATCCAACAACTCTTGGATTTGAGCTTTCAGTTCTGCTAACTCCTTTGGTGCCATCCTATAGGGTGTGATGGACACTAGAGCTGTTCCAGGCAGTAAATCGATTCCAAACTCGACTTCTCGATTCGGAGGTAATCCAGAAAGCTCTTCTAGGAAAACATCTCGGAATTCTCTAATAGTTCTGACTGTCTCCATAGTCAGATCCTCAGTTTCAGCTTGGCTTACAAAAGCCAAATATGCCTCGCATCCCTTACGCATCAGTTTCTCATCCCCCAAAGCCGATACTACATTGGACAAGTAATCCCTTCGTTTTCCAATAATCATTACCTCTTCATCCTCGATAGTCCTTAACACCATCCTCTTAGCTGCACAATCCAGAGTTGCCCTATGCTTGGTCAACCAGTCCATCCCTAGGATCAAATCGAATTCTCCGAACGGTAACTCCATTAAGTCTCCACAGAAAATCCTACCTTGAGTCTCTAATGGCACCTTCCTAAAGAGTTTATCTACCTTAACCGAGTGACCTAAAGGACTTATCACAGTTACCCCACACACAGTCTCCTCGAAGTGTACACCTAGTGCCCCAAAAATGTCACATGCAACATACGAATGAGTTGACTCCACATCTATCAGAGTAGTATAAGGTACGCCATAGATAAAAAACGTACCAATTATGACATCAGATGTGTCACACTCCTTGCGGCGACGAGTAGCATATACCAAAGCTAGCTGACGAGCCTCAGCATTAACAACACCCCTGCTAGGTACCCTACGTCCACGGCCATTGCCACCGCGACCTTGTCCACGACCTCTCGACGGCGGTGGTCCACCTCGCGCTGGTTGCACAAGTTGCACAGCCCCTTGTTCAGCAACTTGAGTCTGGGCCTCCTAAGACAATCCCTGATCCTATGTTCCTTTGACCCACAATGAAGACAAGCCCCAGTACGCTTCCAACTTTCCCCCAGATGCACTCTGCCACAATCTCTACAAGCTTGTGGTCTAACTGTGTTCACCGGAACTACTCAAACTGGTTCGTCCATCCTAGCTCTCTTAACATTTCAGTTTGCAGCACTAGCTGGTCCAGCATCCCTCCTAAATCAGTTTCGATCCCTATCGCGGTTCTTTCGTTCAGCTTGTTTCACCTCTTTGGCTATCTTAGCCTTCTCTACCAGTTCAGAAAAATCGCGCTCTCTCTGCGGAGCTATCAGCACCCTTAACTCATCACTGAGGCCATCCTCAAAACAAACACTGCGCTCATATTCAATGGAGACAATGCCATTAGTGTACCGGCTCAATCGCAGAAACTCTGCCTCATATTCACCAACGGTCTTACTACCTTGGGTCAGGTTTAGGAATTCCTTTCTTCGTGCATCCACATAGCTAGCCCCGACATATTTCGCCTTGAAGGACTGCTTGAACAACTCCCATGTTACCCTTTCAGCTGCGGTACCCTCTCTCACAGTGATCCACCACTGATACGCCTCGTCCTGCAGCAACGGCACCACTCTTTTTAACTTCTGCTCCACTGAGCAGTCTAGGTCATCCATAATCCGCTCTGTGGCTTCCAGCCAGTACTCAGTCACATTTGGGGCTACTCCAGATACACCCCTAAAAACCTCCGCTCCGTTGGCTTGGAGTCGCTCAAAAATGGACCCCCTATTCATGGGCCCGACATTAGCTCCGGCCACCCTTTCCAAAACTCTCAACATGGCCTAGAACAGAGCATCGTCCCCTGCGGCCTCATCATACAGCCCATTATCATCCACCGGTTTGGTCGTGCCTCACCAACTGGCATGTGTTTAGAAGACGAAGATCCAGCTTGAGTATTACCTCAGCCTCGACCACGGCCTCTTTCCCGATCAACTCTCGTACTCATATCGATTTATCTGATTACGAATTTTATGACGTTAGTTTACTGTTTCAATTGTTTATTACAGAATATCTTATGAACAAATAAAGTTTCAGAGTTGTTCTCGCGCAATCGCAGTTTAGCTACTGTCTTAGTTTCCTAGGGCTTAGTTTTCCCTACAGTCTCAGTTTTGTAGCTTTAATACTACCTTATCTATAGTACTATATCTAAGGCTCAGTACTATCTACAGTATTATTTTTAGTACAGTACAGTATATATAGAGCAGAAAGATACTTACAGACTTGGTACCGGGGATTCAGTATGCCACCTTATCAGATTTCAGACAAACTCAGAAAATTTAGACCTTTTTAAAATTCATTTCTCAAACATTTGATTTAAAGAAACCAAATTTGAAAATTATCTCTTTTAACCAGAAAATTTGTTTTCAAAAGTTAAATTTTTCCAAAAATACCCTCTTTGGGCTTTAAAGTTTTGAAAACCTTTTTGGACCAGATCCACAGCCGAGTTGTTGCAACCTGGCTCTGATATCACTAAATGTAACAGCACAAACCCAGCCTAGACGTTACGGCCAAATTCGATGTGTCACATTACCTACCACTAACCTAGTTACCTAGTTTACTATAGTTTGGGTGAGCTTTGCAAAAGCCATTAATGAAGTTTTAAGAGAAATGTTCCGATTCACTAGTGTGAGTCCTATCCATTATCGATTGTTAAGGGTTTAGAAAAACATGACTTTTGTTGTACTTTGAAGAGTTTCGTTTCGAAGACGTTTGGTTGTCGTGTCAGTTTGTAACAAGTAATTTTTGATAAACCTAGAGTTAACCAATTTCAAGGTATCAATTTAAGTGATGTGAATCTCAAGTCGAAAACAATTTAAGTAATTTAAAAACCCAAAATAAAAATAATAGACCGGCCTTATTACAACTTTAACCAAAATAGAAATAGTCAAAAATAAATGCAAAAATTAAAAAGAAAGCTACTTGAAACTTATTTAAAACCAGAAATTTAATCTTCATGGCCACTCTGAATCCCGCCCAGCTCCAAGTCCACCAACTAAGGCTCACGTGCAAGGATGGAAGAGAAAGGGGGTGAGTTTGAAAAACTCAGTATAAAGAAAACCCATCCAAAGCCCAAGTCAGCTCAAGCCCATTGGGCCTGAGCCCTATTCAGATAACAACGAGTACTAGGCCGAAGCCCTTTTCAGAATACGGTAAACTGGGCCTTAGCCCCTTTTCAGATAACAGTATGGCTCGTAGGCCCATTCCAGAATAGAACAGACATATTCGTGTATACAAGCCCAACCCAGCCTATAACCAACCGCTACACTCCACCCGTACCAGCCCTCCACTCCATGTGGGGAATAGCTCAACCCACCCAGCCCTACACTCCACGGTTGCAGCATAGCTGCTCAGATATCAGTAAGTTAAGGCAAAGCCTCCAGTACGTAGTCAAGCCACTTTCAGTACTTCCTCCATCAACAACCCAGTCCCATGCATCAGATAATAATAACATGGCATGCAGTAAATAGTAACAGTCAAACATGCATTCAGTTCAACCTTAACCCTAATGGTATATCCGTAATTTTGCTCTTAGGGGTAAAACAGTAAACTTTCCACCTGTAAAGGTATTTCAGTATTTTTATCAGTTTTAAGGGTTCTCATGAATGTTACGGTCTTTACTAGCCCATTTGTCATCGCAGTAATTTATTTATCTCAATTTCACAATTTTAGCCATTGGGCCCTAAAACCCCTAATGGGCCCTACAGTGTCCATTAGCATTTTAAGCCCATCTAACTCAAGTTTTATGACCAGTTTACCGGTTTAAGCAGTTTTGATTCTATAGTCTGACAGATCATACTTATTGCCTATTTTTTAAAATTATATATTTTTATTATTTTTTTATTAACCCGTAGGGGCCCGTAAGCCCATTGGGCCCAGTTTTAGCCTATTGAGGCCCAATTACCGAAGTGCATGAAATTTCACACACGACTAACTTACCACTTTGCAATTTCAGATCTAATGATTTCTAAATGTCTTGTGAGCACTCGCACACTCATAAGCCCACGAAATGTCAAAATTTTGGCATTTCGACTTTTGCCGAATTGAACTATGAGATGGTGTTCGATACACACCTGTTTTGCGACGACTGCTACTGAGATCCCTTACGATGTCCTACAATTGATTACCACAATTCTTAGATTGCAACCACAACAACCAATCCCAATATTCAGCAACCCATATTCGAACCATGCCTCTAAAGCTTTTCGAATCTTACCTTTTTGTCGAAAACCGATGACTAGATCTAAGTCTAGTTGTTCCAAAGATCCAAACCTTTGATCAAACCTCTTGAAGACACTAATCACCAAAAGAAATCATCAGTTAAAGACCCTTAAAGCCTTATGCCCAAATCGACAACCTCTCTAGATTTTAGGGACTTCAGCTTTTCTAAATTGTAAAATAAGACTAGATCTGAGGTGATGAGCACTTACCACTTATTCCTCTTTGATTTCTATGCAGATCTGATGCAGATCTATCCTCTAAATGATAGTGGAGCTTGAATGCAGGAGAGCTGAAGTTTCAGCTATGAGTCCCTAAATCTATGGTATTTCGGCTTTTTAAGTGATAGAGAAGATGATGATTTGAGGCTATAACTTTGAAGTAATGTTTCCGACAGATACTAAGGGTTTAGAGAAGATGAAAGTTGATCAAAAAGAACAAAAATAACTGAAGGATTTTGGCTTGGAGAAATCGGCACAAGAAGTGAGTTTTCGGGATTTCGGCTTTTATGGCAATCGGCTATGGAGGTTTTGTGGGGGATTGGATTGAAAGAGGAGGTGAGTAAGGTGATCAGAAGGTTTCGGCTAAAAGAAAAAGTAAAAAGGAAGGAAAAAATGGAGGATAAAAAGAGGAAGAAGAAATCGGCACCAAGGAGAAGGAATTTGCGTTGTCGGCTTTTGTGAGAACTCAGAAAGGATGAATGGCAGTGAAAGCTTTCAGGTGGCTAACCGTAATTCTCCAAGACAGAAAAAGAAAAGAACCTAACCCTAATATTAACTAAAACAATCGGCCCAATCTCCCTAAGGCCCTTGCCGAAATTCACTTAAGTGATCACATGCCCGGCACATGCCTAAAATTAAAAAGTAACCATATGGTTACCTTGCAACTTGAACCCTGGACCTTTAATTCCTTCCCAGACACCATTTTTTTTGGAACTTAGTGGCGCCACCTTGCCACTTTACCAAGGCCTTATTTGCGTCACTTAACTAAGTCTCTGATTCACTTAAAATCCAACCTTGATATTTTACCGTGTTTAACTTAGGCTTGGGCCTTCTAAAGGCCCACTAACACATTTAAACACAATTCCAATATTCGGAACACCAAAATTTCAAAATTTACCAAAAATCACAAAAACCCAGAAAATCCCGAATATCAGGGCATTACAGTCCGTGTATATAAAACTTTATGCGTAAATCTACATGTAAAAATTCTCAAAGTGTAAATATCCATGCATGAGTTTTCTGGAATCAATTTGTCGTACGCTAATCCACAATGATAATAATTTCTAAGACAATTCACATATTTGCTGCTGGCAAAAGAGGTAACAATCCATCCTGCATGAAATCAGTTGAAATGGGTCAGCGAAATCATTCCGCATTGTATCTTATAGCATGAGCGGTAGAAATGGAAGATTGTAACAATGCAGAAAGTGTACAAAATTTCAAGTTGTGCCAATGCAAGGGAGGACAGGAGTACGCCAGGAAGATGTGTGAACTATACTTGTGCAAGTGATGTCAAACAGGAGAACAGACCCATGAAGTTCTAACTTATAAATTCATAAACAGTATGTTATATTAGTAACTCACTAAGTTAATTTTAACTTACTTAGTTTTTATTATTTCTTTTAGGTATAATGGTTTATATAAGAAGCTGAAGAGGGATCAAGCTAGAATTCATTCAAGCTTAAGAGAACTTGTGTTCTTACCTGTAACATGCATATAGTAGGGCAACCAAGAGGCTGAGCCTCAGGGTCATAATTCTTTTTGTAACTAAGTATGAACTGCAGTAGTTTATTTACAACGAAGAGAACTCGATTCAAAATATTAGAGCTATTATTGTTAATTTTTCATAAGTTTATCTATTAAGCTTTTTTTTTAGAAAAAAACTAGAAATTTATAGTTGTATTTTCATTTAGTAGGTCAGTGGATTAAACATGTTAAGATGTTACTGACAATATACGAACTAAGTTAAGTATGACAAAAGAAGGCATATTTGGCTATTTTAGTCATGTTTGTCGTACAATTTAGCTGTAAATTATTCATAGTTTGTTTCAGAGATGGCGTGACATTTTGTAACTGGACCCGTTGATTAGGTCGGGTATAGGGTGTTATAGTATTAAAGTATTAAATAGTGTTTATTGACTATGATTGATCACAATTGCTTCGGCAACGAATGTAACATCTTGTAATTCAGACTCGATAATCGAGTCAGGTTTTGAGGTTGGTTTTGTAAACATTAAGAGTTGGTTCTATAACCATTTCTAAAGCTCTGAAACCATTTCAAGGTCTTCTATTAGGAGTTGGTTTTGAAACCACTTCTAGGGTTTTATATATTTCCCAAAAATTCCTCGAGTGCTTCTTTACTCTGAGGTTTAAAGTCATTCATGTAACTTTGTTCAAGAAAAGTAGCATGAATTGGCACTATAACAGTTTGCTCTCTCAGGTTACAAAACAAACCACTCTTTATTCCCTTTGGATATCTTACAAACATGCACAATTTTGTCTGCGAATCCAACACCCTCATATCTTTATCCTGTACATAGGTCGAGCATCCCAAATCCTTAAATGGTTTAGACTTGGCTCCCGTCATGCCACAATCTGTATGGAGTTTTCGATACTGCCTTAGTTGGCATATCATTCAGAATATATCAAGTCGTTTGAACCACATATCCCCAAAAAGAGATTGGCAGCTTCGAATAACTTAACATTGAATGAACCATGTCTAACAACGTTCAATTCCTTCTCTTTTCCATGTCATTATGTTGTACAACTCATGTTTCAATTGCTCAGTACCGTATGGCATAAACAAAGTTAAAAGAGATAAAAATTCAATTGCAAGATCTCCTGGATCGTAGCTTTATGCGTCCTAGTATATTGCCTTGGGGAGCTCCAGTACTGTTCGCTATTTTACCTAAATGACCAAAAAAATCATTATTTACGTAAATGACCCTGGTTCAAAAATAATCACCTAAATGACTTGAAATAAATAGTAAAATTGGGTTTTAGGGAGTATATGGTCGACACTGGTACAAAATCTGACATAATCATTGTCTCATGATTGTGTCAAGGATTAAAAAATTAATTTTTGGGGTTTTGGACACTAGATGGTTGGCACTCATGTATTTTTTTCAAATCGTATCATATCGATATACATTTAACAGTATTTAGAAAACAATAGGGTGTTGGGACACTGATGGCCGACACCCCTTTATCTGATAAAAAAATTTTGGGTGATGGGACACTGATTGTAACAACTCGTTTTTAGTCAAATCAGAACAGTGGTTTCGGGGCCAAAAAGTTGAGGTCAAAATATTTATTTTATTATTATTTTAATATCTACAGAATGATAGTATGATTGTGTGAAAATTTCGTTTAAATGCTCAATTTGATAAAAAATGACTAAATTACGTAAATTGTAAAACTTGAGTTCTATTAGCTAAAGGTGTCTAATAGCTATAGACCCCTAAAGTGAAGGTCCTTATGTGGTAATTAGCCCATTAATTAGATGGTGGATGATATTGGCTTGGTATTTTTGAAATTTATAATAATTTTAAAGGTTAATTATGCAATTTAGTAATTAAAGTTAAAATAATTTAAACAACATGTGTCCATCTTCTTCATTTTAACATCCTTAACCGAAATCAACAAGGGAAGCCATAGCTACCGTTTGGCCAACCTACTTTCAATTGCATGTAAGTGATTTTTGTCCTATTTTTAATGATTTCTATGTTTTTGAGATCGTTGTAACTTAATCTAGCTAGCCCATGGACTAATTTGCAAAATTGTTAAAGGTTTAGGATTTTGCCATTGATGAATATAGGTGTATTTTGATGTTGGATGAAAGAAAATGAATGCTTGTTGTTAGATAAACAATATTTGTATAGTAATTTTTAGTAAAATTGTCAATTAGGGATTAAATTGAGAAATGTTAAAATTTTGTAGTTAAATTGTGAAATAAATGAAAAATATGGGCTATTATGGTAACAAGAAAAATTCAGCTAGCATGGGTAGGGATTTAATTGCATGAATTTGTATTTTTATGAGCTAAGGACTAAATTGTAAAAATGCTAAAATATTAGGGGCAAAGAGCAAAGTTGCCATAATATACATTTTGGGCTAAATTGAATAGATTGATAATTAAATAAGTTAATTTTGATTACATATAGATCAAGAAAAGTGAAATTCAGATTTAGATTAAGGGAAAAACAAAGTATCGGTCTAGTCGATCCATTTTGTCATTTTAGCGATTGAGGTAAGTTCGTATATTAATAAGCATTAATATAATTGTGTTTTAAATGATTTATTATTGAATTATTTGTGATTACGGCCTTGCAGATATGTTCGACAATGATTCGGCAAATGTGAAATCCCAATCAAGCTGTGGCTGATGATGTTGAGAGTAATGCACCAGTCTCCGTTCACAGAGTAGTGCAATCTGAGTCGAGACCCATATCGGGTAGTTAGGAAGGAGAGGCTAAGGAAGCCTTCTTCCAAATGATGAATGAGTGGTTTATTGAGTTTATCCGAACTAATCCGGCTGCTCAGCAATCTCCACCCCACCTACTCCCCAACCAGTTCATGTAGCTCCTCAAGGTTTGGAACCTTTACGATTGAGTAAGCCACCAGTTGATAAAATCAGAAAGTATGGGGCTGAGGAGTTTAGAGCTATAGTTGACAATGATCCTGAGAGATTCTGAGTTTTAGCTTAAGAATATAATCAGAGTATTTGATGAACTATCTTGCAAACCTACTGAATGTGTTAAATGTGACGTATCACTTCTGAGAGACACTGCATATCAGTGGTGGAATACTTTGATATCGGTGGTGCCGAGAGAAAGAGTCACGTGTGAATTCTTTCAAGCTGAGTTTAGAAAGAAACACATTAGTCAGTGGTTTATTGACCAAAAGCACAAAGAATTTTTGAAATTGAAACAAGGTTGAATATCTGTGACCGAGTATGAGAGAGAGTTTGTGAGACTCAATAAGTATGCTCGAGAATGTGTTTCCACTGAGGCAATTATGTGTAAGAGATTCAAAGATGGGTTAAATGAAGACATCAGATTGCTAGTCGGTATTCTCGAATTGATAGAATTTATTGCATTAGTCGACAAAGCATGCAAAGTTGAGGAACTGAGCAATGAAAAGGGAAAATCGTATTTCAAAGCTAGAGATTCGAGAAAGAGATCAATGAATAAACCCTATCAATCCTTGTAAAAGAAATCGCGAGATTCGTATAATCGTTTAACAACTTTAGTAGGGTATTCTAATAGAGATCATGGAAAGTAATACACGATTCCTAAAGCTCGGGCTACTTCAGTGTCGATGGTGGGTAGTGTGAGAAACAATAAACCCGAGTGTCAACGGTGTGGTAGACGACATTTTGGACACTAATGGATAAATAATAAAGGTTGTTTTAAATGTGGTTCACAAGATCACTTCATTCGGGATTGTCTTGATTTACCCAAAAAAGATAAATACCAGAATGCAAGATCAAGTAACACAGCTGCTAGAGGGAGACTACATAGAAATACGGAAAATGTGACTAGTAGCAAAGGAATGACAAAGGACTTTGCTGTGAGATCCGAGGCTAGAGCACCAACTAGAGCTTACGCTATTTGCGCTTGCAAAGATGTGTCGTCACCAGATGTCATCACTGGTACTTTTTCTATCTATGAAATTAATGTAATTGCCTTGATAGATCCTGGATCGACTTATTCATATGTCTGTATGAATTTAGTGTCTAGTAAGAATTTGCCTGTTGAGTCTACTGAATTTGTGATTAAAGTATTGAACCCCATAGGAAAGTATGTTCTAGTTGATAAAGTTTGCAAGAATTGTCCTTTGATGACATGGGGTTACTATTTTTCGGCTAATTTGATGCTTTTACTGTTTGATGAATTCGATGTGATTCTGGGTATGGAATGGTTGAGTCTACATGATGCTGTTGTGAATTGCAGACGAACGATTATTGAATTAAAACTTCAGAATAATAAAATTCTTCGAATTGAATTTGATGAGTCGAGTGAGTTGCCTATTATAATATCATCAATGTTAGCTCAGAAATATGTGAGAAAAAGGCTATTGTAACACCCCAAACCCAGCCTAGACATTATGGCTGAATCTGGTGTGTCATATTGGAGTGCTTTTCAAAAACTTGCTTTAGCTTATGAAAACCTGTTTGGAAATTTAAAGCCCCTTTGTTAGAACTCAAATCATTCTAACTATTCATTATTCACTTCAAACCGTCATTACATGTAAAACCCAGTTTGTTGCGGAAGCATTTTAAAAGTGTTGCAAAAACGCAGTGTTTTGAAAACAGTTATCATTTTCGAAAACCGCGTTCTACTTTTAACAGATATAATTCAGGATAAGAAAAAATCCCCAAATTAAAAGCTAAAAAATTAAAGAGGCGTTATTACATAATTCAAAACCCAAAACGAAATCTAATAGCAAATAAACACCAAATAAAAGACAACAGGAGCAGTAGTGTGGCCATCTCTGAGTCCCTCGCAGCACAGATCCGCCAAAGGATTACCTGTACAGTATAAACAATTGGGTGAGTTTACAAAAACTCAGTGTGCAATCCCAATAATAAACAAACAGTGAGCAACACAGTCTGGGCCTGAGCCCTAATCAGAAACAGTACAGTGTGGGCCTCAGCCCAATACAGTATCAATTTAGTACAATGATGCAACCCAACCCAAACCAGCCAATACACCACTCCGTACCAACCAACACACCATTTAGGGACAAAGTTGACCCACCCAGCCAACGCAGCAATGTCGCAGCAAAGCTGCCAGTAACAGTATCGCAGCAAAGCTGGCAGTATCAGTATATGTGGCAAAGCCACTAGTAATAGTATATGTGGCAAAGCCACCAATACAGTATACTTCCTCCATATCAATATCCCAACCCCATGCAGTATGTCATGCTCAGTACAGTCAAATCGAAGCACAAATCTGTCATTTACCCTCGAAGGGTAAAATAGTCATTTTACCCTATAAGGGTATTTTGGTCATTTTACCTGCCTTAGGGTCTAGGTACTCATATCGACCCATCAGAAGGTCTACAGTCGCCTCGAGCGACTCGCCTAATCTTAACAGTCCTAACAGTGTAAATGGGCCCAAGTAGGCCCACACGTCCGTGTGGCCTATCTAGCCTAAAATTTACCACGCCCATGTGAACTACATAGCCCATTCCATAAATTATCATATACTGTGGAATTTATTCGTGTAGAGCCCACAAGCCCATTGGGCCCACACAGCCCATTCTAGCCTATCGTGGCCCAGAACGGCCTAAACCAATGAAGACGCCCATGGTGGCCTCTACAATCTTATGCCTATGACTTGTGGGCTTGGCTTACCACATGTGCGCTCGCCCATGTGGCAAAAAGGCGATTCTTTCAGCTTTTCGGCTTTTGCCGTTCTACTGTCTATTCAGTGTGTGAATACACACCTGTTCGTGAAAATGTGTGTTGAAAACACGAGTTCTCCAACCGACATCCAATTATGACCCAATGTTAGTCCTTAATCACTAGGGACAACCACCCTCCTATGAACACTAAATCCCTAATAGTACATAACACTTACCTTGATTAAGCAAGTAGGGTTTAATCCTCCCTTAACCAATGATCACCCACTTCTTGGCAAAGATCTACAATAACCCTAATTTTGTTAAATAAAACCCTAAAAGTAAACCACTTGAACCAAGTGAACCACTTATCGAAATGTAGGACTACGAGTGGAGGGTAGTAGCAATCAATCCACAAACAGTACACCCTAAACCGGGGCACAAGATCGATCAGTCACCCCTGACAGTACCCAATAGAGAATAGGCAATGTTAGAGGGGAAGATAAGAACTATTAACAAAGAACAAAGAGAACAACCCTTGTGCTTATACTGAAATGGGGTATTCGTCTAACCCTAGACAATGAATAGAGACGAAGGCCGAAGAAGACCGAGATGAAGGAAAAAGAAAAGTCTAGAATACTTACCCAACACCAAGACACAAGAAGTGGAAAGATGAACAGAGTGGTGAGATGTTCGGCGATCAGAGAAAAGAAAGGTTGTTTAGCACAAGCAATGGCAAATGCAAGCTAGAAGAAAATCAAAAGAGTAGAGGAACAAGAAGAGAGGGAACCTATTCGGCCAAAAGTAACACAGTACAACATCGAAACCAAAAGTGATGAGAAGAGGGAAAGACCCGACTAAAATTTTGAAAGAATTTGCAAAAGAAGGAAGGAGGAAAAGAGTTAATCGATCATCTAAAAGACCTAAGGAAAATGAGTAACCCGAAATGGACTCAGATGTGCAAAACCCGAATAAAGGGAACAAGGCACTCCCAAAGAAAGAATTAGGCCACCAGAGGAAAAGAACCAAAAAATAATATCAAACCAGTACTGATTGTAAAAACCACACTTTGCCAAAATGTAGAGTCCTAATTCGGCACACCCCCTTTTTCCACCCCTTTCAAAACTCCTTAATTTTCTTCAAAATTCTCTCCCTTTATCCCTCCACAAACCTCTCCATGAAATCCTGCTTGATTTTCTCTATGACTCATTCAAATTCCAACTTGCAGAGTTCTAGTCATACTCCACTTCTCATGCAACAAAGAAGTAAAATAAATACCCCATTGTGCACAGAGTGACTCAAACTCCCAAACTCCTTAGAAGCACTTCAAGCCACTACCACTACACCACAACTCTCATTGTATCACATTTTACCTAATTTAATTAAAGAAGCCTGCTATCTAGCACCAAGTGCCCTATTCACTTCAAATTAATTTTTTTTGCTAAAGCCCAAGTTTGAACCCAAGACTTCTCCAACACTTCTCAAGACACTTAACCACTAAAGCTAGCATGTATTTACGCCATTTTATTGCACAACTAAATACTTACATGCAGTTTCCTAGCTATTCCCATACTCAAGGCCCATTCCTTCTAGGCCTAAATTCGAGGCGTTACAATTCACCCCTCTTTACAGAAATTTCGTCCTCGAAATTTCCAACTATCTAAACAGTTGCACAACCCAGGCTACACCACTACGTTCTCGCTGCGCACTCTGATTCCAATAACACTTACTGTAACAGCCCTAATTCGACCCTAGTTGGAATGTGGTTTCGGGACCACAAAACCGAGTCATAAAATTTAGTTAAAATTTTATTTGCATATCTTATATGTGTGATAGTACTTGTACAAAAATTTGATGTTTTAAATTTTATATTAGGAATGTGAATTTTGCTTGAAAGGATCTAGTTGAAAGACTTGGAAAATTATGATAGGTAAATAAGTAAGGACCAAATAGTATTAAAGTGGGAAAGTGTTGTCCTTGCATGTCAAATTAGCCAAACTAAAGCATAGTGGCCGGCCATGCTATGGGTGGAAACATGTCTCCAACATGTTATGCTAGTGATGTATGTTAAGAAAAATAAAATAATGAGCATGGTGATTAAATAATGAAAGGAAGGGTGATGAGAAAAAATAATATGGTCTCATCCATACCCCTTGTTGCCGTGAATTGAAGAAAGAAAACAAAAAAAAGTGTTCATTCTTGAACATCTTTGGCCGAATAGAGGAAAGAAAGGAAGGGGAAAAGCTTGAGAAAATCGGCTATGGTGGTTTGCTAGACTAAGGTATGTTTGATGTTGTCCTTGAGATGCATGCATGTTTTAGTAATTGACTTGAGTTCTAAATAGCCCATGTTCAAATCTTGAATCTTGTTGGTAACATGAGCAATCGGTCATGAGAAAGTGTTCAAGAAATGGTTGTTGTTCATGTTATTTGGATGAGAAATGGTGAGTTTTGTTGTTTCATGTTAAAGTTAGGTGAATGATGATAGAGGAGTGTTTGAACTATAAAAAGAATCGGCTACCTTGTTATGAGCTAGGGCCGAATGTGAGTTTGGTTGTGTTTGAATATTACATGCTTGGTAGAATGGTGGATGAAGGTGCCGAATGTATGTTGGATTGATAGAGTCTCCAAATTGATTTTATGTGTGTATGCATGACCGAATATACGTGGTCACATGAGTAAGGAAATGAGTTATTTGATATGTGGTAAAAGTTAAGTACTAAATCGAAGGTTGCTAAAATTGCCATTTCTTTAGCCGAATATGTGTTTGATCAATGAAGGAATTGTTGAAGAATATAGGTGAACTTGGTGAGAGTATTCGGCTTAGTGTATAAATGATATAAAGATTTTAGAAAATTGTTTTGGTTAGGTGTATGTATGATTAAGTATATTCGGCAATATACTTAAAGTGGGTACATGATATTACATTATAATTATTGAGCTTAAGTATATGGATATGTGTATATGTGGTCATATAATGACATTTTGGTTCGAAAATTTAATGATATGTGATTGCCGAATGTGATAAATAAATTCATGTTATTGGGTTAAATATTGAATACTCTTATTTGTATTATTTAAGCTCAAGAACCTAAAGGAGAGGCGTCCAACAAGGGGAAATCGAAGGTCATCGAGTAGTCGACTCGGAATTTATTTTACCCAACATAAAGTAAGTCATTAAGCATATAGTTGGTATTAATTCAAATGGTCATAACGTTTATGTAATGATGCTGAATGGAATGAATAAATATATATATATGCATGTACGTATGTGGTGATGAAAGTGTTGAATGAAAAGAAAAGAGGTGAGATGTATTGAGTTGTTGATCTCGGCACTAAATGTGCGGGTATAAACATTTATGACCATGAGATTGGCGCTAAGTGTGCGGGTTTAAATTGTGCAGCACTAAGTGTGCGAATTGAATATGTAGCACTAAGTGTGCGATTTTGACTATGTAGCACTAAGTGTGCGAGTTGACTATGTAGCACTAAGTGTGCGAGTATGATTATGTAGCACTAAGTGTGCGAGTTGATTATATAGCACTGAGTGTGCGGACTTAATAAATATTCTTGAATCATTATGGACACTAAGTGTGCGACACTATTGAGTCGATCACGGATAGCGGATCGGGTAAGTATCTTGAGTTCATGGCTAATAGGTGCTATGTTTATATTTGGAGTTGAGCTTGGTAAGTTGAACCTATGTGACAAATATACTTGAAGTCACGTACATAAGATTTATCGTGGAATGGGTGAAAGGCCGTTTAGTTGTATGATTGTAACGAAAATAAAATGATTTATGAAAATGCCTCGAATATTCTATTGATGAGTATATGGAATGTGAATGCATGATTTGGTATGAGATTGAACCGATAGGTCGGAGGAACTATGGTATGGTTCGGTATGGATGGAGTAACTAGCCTCGTTCCATTTTGTTTCCTCTTGTGATAATGTTATTAATGGATGGTAGTGTATTGCTTATGACTTACTAAGTTATAAACTCACTCGGTGTTTCCTTGTCACCCATACTAGGTTTCTTGGACTCGTCTCTTTTTGCGTGGTCGGGCCGTCATCGAAGTCATCACACCGGATAGCAAGTTTTGGTACTTTCTTCTTAGTTGGCTTAGGAGAACATTTCGGCATGTATAGGCTACTATGTTGTGTTTGAACTTTGGTATGTAACCTTTTAGCCATGCGAAAATGGCATAAATGTTCGGTTGGGTTTGGATTCATACGTTAGGTCGCAAATCTTGATAATTCGACCTTTTTATGCCATACGTCATGGTTGATTATTTTGGTGTTAAAATTCATGATATGACAATAGTGTAGTAGGGGGAAGTTTGACAATGATTAGCCTTTGGCATGGTTAGTCATGATCATAATTTGTGATATGCATGATGAATTATTAGTTAGATCAAGGAGTAAACACGAAGTGGGCATAGTTGCTTTCGTAACAGATGCTGGCAGCAGCAGTGACATGAGATTGAAAAATCACTAAAAATAGTAGGAGTGGAATTAATTGATGAATAAATTATGTAATCGAAGTTCGATGAGTCTATTTTCATTTAGAAGTAACGAAAGGATCATATGGACAGTATGTTAAGAGATAATCAGATTCTCGTGGGACAGGGCCAGAACGGTTTCTGGATTCCCTGCTCCGACTTTGGAAATTCATTATAAATTAACCAGAGATAATTAGGAGTCATACCATATATGTATAGATTCCTCTCTGAGTCTACTTTCTATAGAAACAAACGGCATCAGTATGGAAGTTCTGTACAGGGAGATATCCAGGTCGTAATGCGCAAAGGTCAGTGTAGTCGACCCCAGTAACATGGGAGACTTTGACTAATAAACTGTACTAATTGGCCCGACCAAAAATTCTAGAAAAAAATATGTAGATGGGAATATGAGTCTAGTTTCAGGGAAAATTCACGGAACTGGATTTTTAGTTCCAGAGCTCAAGATATGATTTTTAAACCGACTAGTACGCAGATTGACAGCTTGTCTGGAAAAATTTTAATAAGTGGTTTGAAGTCTGTTAACACCTCGTGTTCAACTCCGGCGACGGCCTCGGGTTCGGGGTGTTACATTTGATTGGTATCAGAGCTATGGTTTAGTCGGTTTTAGGACTACCATAGCGCGTATGAGTCTAGCTATACATGCCTTAATGTTAATGTTTAAATGTGTGATGACTTCTGACGGGTAAAATGTTTTTGTTTTGATTAGTAAATGGACCCTGGTGTAGAAGGAACCTTAGCGGATGACGTTGAGAGCGTAGCGGCTGCTCCTGCACAAGGGACGCCGCCTGTTGAACCTCAGTCATCTACGAATAATCAAGGTGAGGGGGCTAAACAAGCCTTCTTTACCATGATGAATGAATGGGTCGCGCAGTATGCCCGAACCAATCCGGCGGTCCAACAATTCCCGAATTTGAATAATCCACCCCCGGAGCCAGTAATGCCATCAGTTACTGATCCTGTGAGGCTGAGTAAGCCACCTGTAGACTTGATTAGGAAGCGCGGGGCTAAGGAGTTCAGGGCCATAGTTGCTGATGATGCTGAAAGGGCCGAGTTCTGGCTTGATAACACCGTTCGGGTGTTTGATGAACTGTCATGCACACCCGATGAATGTCTAAAGTGTGCTATATCCTTGTTGCGGGACTCAGCCTACTATTGGTGGAGGACCCTGATTTCCATAGTCCCAAACGAACGAATAACTTGGGACTTCTTTCAGACGAAATTTCGAAAGAAATATATTAGTCAACGGTTCATTGATCAAAAGCGTAAGGAATTCTTGGAACTCAAGCAAGGCCGTATGACAGTATCTGAATACGAACATGAATTCGTAAGACTCAGTAGGTATGCCCGGGAGTGTGTAGCTGATGAGGTTGCTATGTGCAAAAGATTCGAAGAAGGATTGAATGAAGATTTAAAGCTACTAATGGGTATTCTGGAAATAAAAGAATTCGTAACACTAGTCGAACGAGCCTGCAAGGCGGAAGAACTTGGAAAGGAGAAGAAGAAGGCTGAATTTGAAGCTAGAGACTACCGTAAAAGATCGACGGGTAAAGCCCCGTTCTCAGACGTAAAGAAGTTCAGGGAGGACACTAATAAGTCGAGGACGACTGCGGGAATTTCCATCAGAGCAAGACCATCGACGGACTCCCGAGCTACTTCGGTAGCTAGTGTGGGCAATAATCGTCTAGAGAAACCTGAATGTCCCCAATGTGGAAGACGACACATAGGTGAATGTTGGGGTAAGTCTATTAACAGGGCCTGTTACGGATGCGGTTCGAAGGACCACTTCATTAGAGATTGCACGGAGCTTGATGAGAAGAATAAGATTCAAGGTGCAAGACCTAGTGGAGTGACAACTAGAGGTAGACCACCGAGAATTTTAGGAGGTAGGGGTGGTAGTCAGAGAGGGGCCTCTGATACGGCTGTTCGAGCCGAGAACCGCACTCCTGCTAGAGCATATGCCATCCGCGCACGAGAGGAGGCATCCTCCCCTGACGTCATCACTGGTACCTTCACTCTCTTTGATACTAATGTGATTGCATTGATTGACCCTGGCTCTACTCATTCATATGTATGCGAAACCTTAGCATCCAGTAAGACTCTACCTGTTGAGTCTACTGAGTTCGTAATTCGAGTGTCAAACCCTTTGGGTCAATGCGTATTTGTTGATAAAGTGTGTAAGAGATGCCCTCTAATAATCCGAGAATCCTGTTTTCCGGCCGATTTGATGCTTTTGCCGTTTGACGAATTTGATGTTATTCTTGGTTTGGATTGGTTGACCGCGCATGATGCGGTTGTGAATTGCAAAAGCAAGACTATTGATTTGAGGTGCGCAAATAACGAGATAATCCGAGTTGAGTCTGCGGACGTAAGGGGGTTGCCAGCTGTAATATCAGCAATGTTGGCCCAGAAATATGTGAGAAAAGGGTGCGAAGCATACCTTGCGTATGTACTTGATGACAAAGAGTTAGAAAAGAAACCCGAATCTGTGCCGGTGGTTTGTGAATACCCGGATGTTTTTCCTGAAGAATTGCCGGGTTTGCCACCTGTTCGGGAGATAGAGTTTGGTATTGAGCTTGTACCTGGAACTGCGCCAATTTCGATAGCTCCGTATCGTATGGCACTAACCGAGTTAAAAGAGTTGAAAGCTCAGTTGCAAGAATTGACGGATAGAGGTTTCGCTCGACCAAGTTTCTCACCTTGGGGTGCACCAGTATTGTTCGTGAAAAAGAAGGACGGAACCATGAGGTTGTGCATTGACTATCGTCAACTAAATAAAGTGACGATAAAGAATAAGTATCCGTTACCGCGTATTGATGATTTGTTTGATCAATTAAAGGGAGCATCAGTGTTTTCAAAGATAGATTTGAGATCGGGTTATTATCAGTTGCGGATTCGAGATTCGGACGTACCCAAAACTGCTTTCAGAACGAGGTACGATCACTACGAGTTCTTAGTGATGCCGTTTGGGCTCAGTAATGCCCCTGCGGTGTTTATGGATTTGATGAATCGGATCTCCAGACCATATTTGGATCGGTTCGTAGTTGTGTTCATTGATGACATCTTGGTCTATTCAAGAGATGAGACCGAACATACTGAGCATCTGAGGCTAGTGTTGCAAATTTTGCGGGATAAGCAGTTATATGCTAAGTTCAGTAAGTGTGAGTTCTGGTTAAGAGAGGTTAGCTTCTTGGGTCATGTGGTATCCGCATCGGGTATTCGAGTTGACCCGAGCAAAATTTCAGCCATACTTAACTGGAAGCCTTCGAGAAATGTTACCGAAGTTCGGAGCTTCCTAGGGCTCGCCGGTTATTACCGACGATTTGTCAAAGGTTTCTCGATGATATCCACACCAATGACGAAGCTACTTCAAAAGGATGTTAAGTTCGAATGGACGGAGAAATGTCAGAAAAGTTTCGATCAACTGAAAACTCATTTGACTGAAGCACCAATTTTAGTGCAACCCGAATCAGGCAAAGAGTTTGCCATTTATAGTGACGCATCCCTACTTGGGTTGGGTTGCGTGTTGATGCAAGAAGGTCGAGTTGTGGCCTATGCGTCGAGACAATTGAAGCCACACGAGAGAAATTATCCGACCCACGACCTCGAACTAGCTGCCATCGTATTTGCTTTAAAAATATGGCGACATTATTTATTTGGTGAGAAGTGCCATGTATTTTCGGATCACAAAAGTCTCAAATATTTGATGACTCAGCGAGACTTGAATCTGCGACAAAGACGTTGGCTTGAGTTGTTGAAAGATTACGAGCTTGCCATTGATTACCACCCGGGAAAGGCTAATGTGGTTGCGGACGCCTTAAGCCGGAAATCGCTGTTTGCTTTACGAGCGATAAATGTGCACTTGTCTGTTCTACCCGACAATGTGTTAGTAGCTGAATTAAAAGCCAAACCATTATTGATTCATCAAATTCGTGAAGCCCAGAAAGTTGATGATGAATTGGTTGCAAAACGGGCTGAGTGTGTTCCGAACAAGGAATCGGAGTTTCAAATGGATGATGATGATTGTTTGAGGTTCAGAAGTCGTTTGTGTGTTCCAAGGAATTCAGAACTTATTTCGATGATTTTGAATGAGGCTCATAGTGGCCGAATGTCTATCCACCCGGGTAGTACTAAAATGTACAATGATCTGAAACGTCAGTTTTGGTGGCATGGTATGAAACGAGACATCTCTGACTTTGTTTCGAGATGCTTAATATGTCAACAAGTGAAAGCAGAACATCAAGTGCCTTCAGGATTACTTCAGCCGATCATGATACCCGAGTGGAAATGGGATCGAGTCACAATGGACTTTGTGTCCAGGCTGCCATTGTCAGCAAGTAAGAAGGATGCGATTTGGGTTGTTGTCGATCGACTGACTAAGTCGGCTCACTTTATCCCCGTACGTACGGATTTTTCATTGGATAAACTAGCTGAATTGTACGTTTCTCAGATTGTGAGATTACATGGAGTACCTATTTCTATTGTGTCAGATAGAGACCCAAGATTTACATCGCGATTTTGGAAGAAATTGCAAGAAGCTTTGGGTACCAAGCTGCATTTTAGCACCGCTTTTCATCCCCAAACCGATGGTCAATCTGAACGAACAATTTAGATACTTGAGGATATGTTGAGATGTTGCGTCTTAGAGTTCTGTGGTTCATGGGAAAGATATTTGCCTTTGATTGAATTTGCTTATAACAATAGCTTTCAATCAAGCATTAAGATGGCACCTTACGAGGCTTTATACGGTCGCAAGTGCCGTACCCCATTATTTTGGACTGAACTTAGTGAGAGTAAAATCTTTGGGGTTGATTTGATTAAGGATGCCGAGCAGAAAGTCCGAGTAATTCGCGAAAGTTTGAAAGCCGCTTCGGATCGTCAAAAGTCGTATGCGGATTTGAAAAGAAAAGACATTGAATATCAGGTTGGAGATAAAGTATTTCTCAAAGTTTCACCCTGGAAGAAGGTGCTTATATTTGGTCGTAAGGGCAAATTGAGTCCGAGATTCATCGGCCCGTACGAAGTATCCGAACGAGTTGGACCAGTTGCATACCGATTAATTTTGCCCCCTGAGCTTGAAAAGATTCACGACGTCTTTCATGTTTCGATGCTTCGACGCTATCGATCTGATCCATCGCACATAATTAGCCCATCAGAGGTTGAAATTCAATCCGATATGAGTTATGAAGAAGAACCGATACGTATCCTAGCTCGTGAAGTGAAGGAGTTGCGAAACAAAAGGGTTCCGTTAGTGAAGGTGTTATGGCTCAAACATGGGATCGAGGAAGCTACTTGGGAAACCGAGAGCTCGATGAAAGAACGATACCCAAACCTATTTACCGGTAAGATTTTCGGGGACGAAAATTTATTAAGTGGGGGAGAGTTGTAACAGCCCTAATTCGACCCTAGTCGGAATGTGGTTTCGGGACCACAAAACCGAGTCATAAAATTTAGTTAAAATTTTATTTGCATATCTTATATGTGTGATAGTACTTGTACAAAAATTTGATGTTTTAAATTTTATATTAGGAATGTGAATTTTGCTCGAAAGGATCTAGTTGAAAGACTTGGAAAATTATGATAGGTAAATAAGTAAGGACCAAATAGTATTAAAGTGGGAATGTGTTGTCCTTGCATGTCAAATTAGCCAAACTAAAGCATAGTGGCCGGCCATGCTATGGGTGGAAACATGTCTCCAACATGTTATGCTAGTGATGTATGTTAAGAAAAATAAAATAATGAGCATGGTGATTAAATAATGAAAGGAAGGGTGATGAGAAAAAAAATAATATGGTCTCATCCATACCCCCTTGTTGCCGTGAATTGAAGAAAGAAAA
The DNA here is from genome assembly GCF_007990345.1 of Gossypium hirsutum. NCBI lineage: Eukaryota > Viridiplantae > Streptophyta > Magnoliopsida > Malvales > Malvaceae > Gossypium > Gossypium hirsutum. The sequence goes on along the minus strand of NC_053428.1, from coordinate 80,538,269 downwards.
CAAAAAAAAAGTGTTCATTCTTGAACATCGTTGGCCGAATAGAGGAAAGAAAGGAAGGGGAAAAGCTTGAGAAAATCGGCTATGGTGGTTTGCTAGACTAAGGTATGTTTGATGTTGTCCTTGAGATGCATGCATGTTTTAGTAATTGACTTGAGTTCTAAATAGCCCATGTTCAAATCTTGAATCTTGTTGGTAACATGAGCAATCGGTCATGAGAAAGTGTTCAAGAAATGGTTGTTGTTCATGTTATTTGGATGAGAAATGGTGAGTTTTGTTGTTTCATGTTAAAGTTAGGTGAATGATGATAGAGGAGTGTTTGAACTATAAAAAGAATCGGCTACCTTGTTATGAGCTAGGGCCGAATGTGAGTTTGGTTGTGTTTGAATATTACATGCTTGGTAGAATGGTGGATGAAGGTGCCGAATGTATGTTGGATTGATAGAGTCTCCAAATTGATTTTATGTGTGTATGCATGACCGAATATACGTGGTCACATGAGTAAGGAAATGAGTTATTTGATATGTGGTAAAAGTTAAGTACTAAATCGAAGGTTGCTAAAATTGCCATTTCTTTAGCCGAATATGTGTTTGATCAATGAAGGAATTGTTGAAGAATATAGGTGAACTTGGTGAGAGTATTCGGCTTAGTGTATAAATGATATAAAGATTTTAGGAAATTGTTTTGGTTAGGTGTATGTATGATTAAGTATATTCGGCAATATACTTAAAGTGGGTACATGATATTACATTATAATTATTGAGCTTAAGTATATGGATATGTGTATATGTGGTCATATAATGACATTTTGGTTCGAAAATTTAATGATATATGATTGCCGAATGTGATAAATAAATTCATGTTATTGGGTTAAATATTGAATACTCTTATTTGTATTATTTAAGCTCAAGAACCTAAAGGAGAGGCGTCCAACAAGGGGAAATCGAAGGTCATCGAGTAGCCGACTCGGAATTTATTTTACCCAACATAAAGTAAGTCATTAAGCATATAGCTGGTATTAATTCAAATGGTCATAACGTTTATGTAATGATGCTGAATGGAATGAATAAATATATATATATGCATGTACGTATGTGGTGATGAAAGTGTTGAATGAAAAGAAAAGAGGTGAGATGTATTGAGTTGTTGATCTCGACACTAAATGTGCGGGTATAAACATTTATGACCATGAGATTGGCGCTAAGTGTGCGGGTTTAAATTGTGCAGCACTAAGTGTGCGAATTGAATATGTAGCACTAAGTGTGCGATTTTGACTATGTAGCACTAAGTGTGCGAGTTGACTATGTAGCACTAAGTGTGCGAGTATGATTATGTAGCACTAAGTGTGCGAGTTGATTATATAGCACTGAGTGTGCGGACTTAATAAATATTCTTGAATCATTATGGACACTAAGTGTGCGACACTATTGAGTCGATCACGGATAGCGGATCGGGTAAGTATCTTGAGTTCATGGCTAATAGGTGCTATGTTTATATTTGGAGTTGAGCTTGGTAAGTTGAACCTATGTGACAAATATACTTGAAGTCACGTACATAAGATTTATCGTGGAATGGGTGAAAGGCCGTTTAGTTGTATGATTGTAACGAAAATAAAATGATTTATGAAAATGCCTCGAATATTCTATTGATGAGTATATGGAATGTGAATGCATGATTTGGTATGAGATTGAACCGATAGGTCGGAGGAACTATGGTGTGGTTCGGTATGGATGGAGTAACTAGCCTCGTTCCATTTTGTTTCCTCTTGTGATAATGTTATTAATGGATGGTAGTGTATTGCTTATGACTTACTAAGTTATAAACTCACTCGGTGTTTCCTTGTCACCCATACTAGGTTTCTTGGACTTGTCTCTTTTTGCGTGGTCGGGCCGTCATCGAAGTCATCACACCGGATAGCAAGTTTTGGTACTTTCTTCTTAGTTGGCTTAGGAGAACATTTCGGCATGTATAGGCTACTATGTTGTGTTTGAACTTTGGTATGTAACCTTTTAGCCATGCGAAAATGGCATAAATGTTCGGTTGGGTTTGGATTCATACGTTAGGTTGCAAATCTTGATAATTCGACCTTTTTATGCCATACGTCATGGTTGATTATTTTGGTGTTAAAATTCATGATATGGCAATAGTGTAGTAGGGGGAAGTTTGACAATGATTAGCCTTTGGCATGGTTAGTCATGATCATAATTTGTGATATGCATGATGACTTATTAGTTAGATCAAGGAGTAAACACGAAGTGGGCATAGTTGCTTTCGTAACAGATGCTGGCAGCAGCAGTGACATGAGATTGAAAAATCACTAAAAATAGTAGGAGTGGAATTAATTGATGAATAAATTATGTAATCGAAGTTCGATGAGTCTATTTTCATATAGAAGTAACGAAAGGATCATATGGACAGTATGTTAAGAGATAATCAGGTTCTCGTGGGACAGGGCCAGAACGGTTTCTGGATTCCCTGCTCCGACTTTGGAAATTCATTATAAATTAACCAGAGATAATTAGGAGTCATACCATATATGTATAGATTCCTCTCTGAGTCTAGTTTCTATAGAAACAAACGGCATCAGTATGGAAGTTCTGTACAGGGAGATATCCAGGTCGTAATGCGCAAAGGTCAGTGTAGTCGACCCCAGTAACATGGGAGACTTTGACTAATAAACTGTACTAATTGGCCTGACCAAAAATTCTAGAAAAAATATGTAGATGGGAATATGAGTCTAGTTTCAGGGAAAATTCACGGAACTGGATTTTTAGTTCCAGAGCTCAAGATATGATTTTTAAAGCGACTAGTACGCAGATTGACAGCTTGTCTGGAAAAATTTTAATAAGTGGTTTGAAGTCTGTTAACACCTCGTGTTCAACTCCGGCGACGGCCTCGGGTTCGGGGTGTTACACTTACACACTTTAACTTGAACTTAAAGCCTCTTAGACACACCCAAAGCATCTAACCATTGGAGTAGATAGATATCACCTGCATACAATTTCTACATCCCAATCATCAACCCCAAATAAAACATACCTGACTTAAAAGCGACTTGGCAATCTGAACCCGATGCTCCTTAGACCCGCATATGAGACATGTTCATGAATTCATCCGGCATTCACCCAAATGATACCTTTGATAATGCTCGCAAGCTGGTAGGCTCGAACGCATTTTAACTCGTTTCACGGAATGAGGCTCCAACCTCACAGAATTGTGATCTCTCTTCTTCTTACAATCCAAGCACCTAACCTGGAACGTTTCACCAATCTCCATAACTCTGGCCTCAAACACTCCTTCTAGCACCTTTCTTACTAACTGAGTCAGTGCATCAGTACCAAGCTCCGGGTTATCACTACCCGAAGTTGGCGCATTTACCCTAACCTCCGTCCCTGAAACAATATCAAGATCTAGTGAAACAAGTAACCCTTTGCGACCTTTCTTACCTTCAGAATCCATATTAGTTCTGTCGTTAACCTAAAAATCTAAAGAAGTCACAGCATTTCTATTTACTACAAATCAGTGCAACCAAGCAACAGTTTCAGAATGAATTACAGAATCGGCGTAGGAGACTCGGTGTACCACACATTCAGTAAAATGTTTCCAAGTATTTTAAATCATTTAAAAATAATGTTTAGAAATTCCAATAAATTAAAAACCCATTCCACAAGCGAGTTTTTGTAAGCTGGCTCTGATATCACTAAATGTAACACCCCAGATCTGGCCTAGACATTATGACCGAATCTAGTGTATCACATTGGAGTGCTTTTCGAAAACTTGCTCTAGCTTATGAAAACCATTTCGAAATTTATATCCTCTTTGTTAGAACTCAAATCTTTCTAACTATTCGTTATTCACTTTAAATCGTCATTACTTGTAAAACCCTATTTGTTGCGGAAGCATTTTAAAAGTGTTGTGGAAACACGGTGTTTTGAAAACAGTTATCAGTTTAGAAAACCGCGTTCTACTTTTAACAAACAAAATTCATGATAAGCAAAAATCCCCAAATTAAAAGCTGGAAATTTCAAGAGGCCTTATTACATAATTAAAAACCCAAAACAAAATCTAATAGCAAATAAACACGAAATAAATAAAAACAAGAGCAGTAGTGTGGCCATCTCGGAATCCCTCGCAGCATCGATCTGCCTAAGGATTACCTATACAGTATAAACAGTTTGGTGAGTTTAGGAAAACTTAGTGTGCAATCCCAATAATAAACAATCAGTGAGCAACATAGTTTGGGCCTAAGCCCTATTCTGAAATAGTATAGTGTGGGCCTTAGTCCAATACAGTATCAATTCAGTACAATGATGCAACCCAACCCAAACCAGCCAACACACCACTCCATACCAACCAACACACCATGTGGGGACAAAGTCGACCCACCTAGCCAACACACCAATGTCACAGCAAAGCTGTCAGTAATAATAACGCAGCAAAGCTGTCAATAACAGTATTACAGCTAAGCTACCAGTATCAGTATATGTGGTAAAGCCATAGTAACAGTATATGTGGCAAAGCCACCAGTATAGTATACTTCCTCCATATCAATATCCCAACCCCATGTAGAATGTCATGTCATAAATCATACAAGTATGTAGGATGTCATGCTCAGTACAGTCAAATCGTAGCACAAATCTATCATTTACACTTGAGGGGTAAAATAGTCATTTTACCCTGTATGGGTATTTTGGTTATTTTACTTGCCTTGAGGTCTAGGTACTCATATCGATCCATCAGAAGGTTTACTGTCGCCTCAAGCGACTCGCATTACTATGACGGTCCTAACAGTGTAAATGGGCCAAAGGAGCATTATGGGGCCCAAGTAGGCCCACACTGTAACGCCCCGTACCCGAGACCATTGCCGGAGTCGAACACGAGGTGTTAATAGACTTAATTCATTACTTAAACAGCTCATACAATTCATTTTAAAATTTTCAGACAAGCTGGCTAACTGCATCACAGTCGCTTTAAAAATCATATCTCGAGTTACGAAACTCAAAATCCAATTCTGTAAATTTTTCCTGAAACTAGACTCATATATCTATCTACTAATTTTTTCTAGAATTTTTGGTCAGGCAAATTAGTACAGTTTATTAGTTAAAGTCTCCCCTATTTCAGGGTTCGACTACTCTGACCTCTGTGTATTACGAATCAGATATCTCCTTCTACAGAGCTTCAATGACTATGCCGTTTGTTTCTAATAAAACTAGACTCAATAAGGAATCTGTAAATATAAAGTATGACTTCTAATTATCTTTGTAAAATTTATGGTGAATTTACAAAGTCAGAACAGGGGATCCAGAAATCGCTCTGGCCCTGTTTCACAAAAATTTAAACATCTCAAAAAATATAACTCATATACCTTTTTTGTTCCATCCATATGAAAATAGACTCATAATTCTTCAATTCCATATATTATTCATCATCTAATTGTATCTCTACTATTTTTAGTGATTTTTCAAACTCACATCACTGGTGCTGTCTGAATCTATTTTATAGTAAATTTTAACTATTTCATGGTTTCCATGGATTAGCTAGCAATTTAGCTTACATAACACCAAATACGATCATGATTAGCCATTCCAATGGCTAATCATTACCAAGCATTTCCATACCACTCAATAACCATATCATAAGACCATATATACAAAATGATTATAATGCTATACATGCCATACTCAAAATATACAAGCCATTATGCCAAGATGGTATACGGATAGTGTGAGCGAGCCTTCGACCGTTCCCGATTTCCGAGCTGGCTTGTCAAAACTACAAGGAATGAAAAGGAGGAAGTAAGCATAAATGCTTAATAAGTTCACATGCAAATAGCAAGTAACATAACCATATAAGCAAACATAAAACATCATTTGCATAATCATCACCAAGACATTCATATCACATTTTCATTTATCATCTTACCATATTGTTGTTATATCGATTTTTCAACCCGAGGGTTAAGTACATACCTGTTCAAAGTATCCATTTCACAACACTTACCAATACGTCCCTTTCATCTTGAGTATTCCTCCATTTCAGTAGAACTTTACCCGTTGAACACATCGGAATATAATTCGGATACATGGAAAGTTTGCACATAAGTGCCACATATGTAGCCAAGCTACCATGTAACCCGCCCATAAGTGAACTCGGACTCAACTCAACGAGCTCGGGCGTTCGCATCCATAAGTGAACTCAGACTCAACTCAACGAGCTTGGATGCCTAGTTACATCTCTCGAACTCGGACTCAACTCAACGAGTTCGGACATTCGCATCCATAAGTGAACTCGGACTCAACTCAACGAGTTCGGATGCTCAACCATCCTAGTGACATGTCACTTGTATCCTAATCTATTCCTAAGGTTCAAACGGGCTTTTTTCCTCGATCTCACATCTTTGCCGTCTTCCACGGAATATCAGAACCGATACTCGGTGATAGTTCATACTCATCAAGTAATTCACATAATTACATATTATTCAACAATAACCACAAAACATAACGTTTCATGATAATAATAAGCATCATATCATATAAACAACATTAAATTCCTTAAAACAACAATTATGTTACTACATTTACACATGAACTTACCTCGTATGCGAAAATGGCTACTTTTACCATTTCGTCCACAACTTAGTATTTTCCCCATTTTAGCCCGAATTTCAGTTTTCCTTGCTCTATCATTTAAAATATAGTCTAATTAGAACTCACATTATTCAAATTGACCCAAAATAATATTTTTGGAAAAATTACAATTTTGCCCCTAAACTTTTGCATATTTACACTTTTGCCCCTAGGCTCGGGAATTAAACTTTATTCCTTATTCTTATGTTTTATAACATGCTGATCATTTTTCCCTTCTATGGCAACATCAAATTCTCACTCTAACATGTACTTATGACTATTAGGTATTTTTTTCGATTAAGCCCTTTTGCTCGTTTTCACTCAAAACCGAGTAGCACAAGTTGTCTAACATAATTTAAAACCTCATATTCTATCATAAAACACCAAAATACACAAATTTCACCTATGGGTATTTTTCCAAATATGAACCCTAGGTTGAATTATTGCTAGCATAAGCTTAATTGAGCTACCGGGACTCCAAAAACGTAAAAATCATTAAAAATGGGGCTTGGAATCAATTACTATGGAGCTTGGAAGCTTGAAACAAACCCTAGCTATGGAGAACCCTTGAAATTTCGGCCTAATGAAGAAGATGGACAAAAATTGGCTTTTAATTTTGTTTTTAATTCATTTTAATAACTAAATGACCAAAATACCCTTACTACTAAACTTTCCAAAATTCCTTCCATGTCCTAATTTTGTCCATGAACTTAAAATTGGTCAAATTGCTATTTAAGACGTCCTCATTAATATTCCAAAACAATTTCATACTAAAAACTTCTAGAATGCAAGTTTTGCAACTTATTCGATTTAGTCCCTACTTTCAATTTAAGCACTTTAGGCATAGAATTTCATCACGAAATTTTCACACAATCATGCAATCATATCATAGACCTTAAAATAATCATAAAATAATTATTTCTATCTCGGATTTTGTGGTCATGAAACCACTATTCCGACTAGGCCCAAAATCAGGATATTACAACTCTCCCCCTTCAGGGATTTTCGTCCCCGAAAATCTTACCAGAAAAGTGGTCTTCACTTTTAATCTCATATTTGGTGCCGAAGAACTTGCACTTAAACTATACCTCCAATACATCTCTTCAATTTCTCATATGATCTAAAAGCTTACAGTCTCAACTCTCAACTGTTCTTAAACTTTCAACCCTTCTCAGTTTCCCATGATATCATGACATAAAACTCGGATCTCAACTTGATTTAATGGAGACCGGAATTCCAAGAAATCCAACAATCAAAGAGACCTGAAATTCCATTATAAGTACCACTTCAGTAAGGGGGAGGGGTTGTAGGACCTCTGACTCGACTTTCTTATATATACACATATGACACAACTTCCATCATCATAATAACATCATCAAAATCATGTCATTCATTCATGTTGGCTTACACTAATTTTCCTATTGTCTCATTTAGACAATATATTTATGCATACATTCTATGTTTTCTAGACAGCTTTACTTATCCATTCATTTAATTAAATTAATTCATGCTCATGACATTATATAAGGCCAAACAAACATAGATATTTGCATCACAATCACAACTTTCATTTCGTGCATCATCATGTACATATCATTACAATCATATAATTCAGTCCAACAATTTAACATAGATAAGTTCATTTCATTATAATCCTTTATCTCATAAAAATTATATATTATTAACATTTATCAACATTCGACGTCCAAATTGAGACAAGGACATTTTCACTCGTATCATAATATTATGACCTTTATTCATACCTCTACTACTTTCTATTTATTCCGCTCATCTTATCAAGTAAGCCACATACACTACATCATATGAGCATTAAGCAAATATGAATATTTATCACAACATGAACTTTCATCTCACATATTATCACATATGTTTCATAAACTTTTATTCATACTTTTCTGAACCGAGACTTATCATAATCATAACTTTACTCAAATACCTTCACATAACATTGAACATGGTCGGCATAGCTTGGTTGGAGAGTACCCTGTCTAAATAAGACGGTACTCATACGCGTCGGAAGACATCACACTATCACAAATAAGTGGCATGTATAGCTAAACTTTTACACATGCTCGGTTAGTCCGAGAACCGACTAAACCTGCTCTGATACCACTAAATTTAACGCCCCATACCCGAGACCATTGCCGGAGTCGAACACGAGGTGTTAATAGACTTAATTCATTACTTAAACAGCTCATACAATTCATTTTAAAATTTTCAGACAAGCTGGCTAACTGCATTACAGTCGCTTTAAAAATCATATCTCGAGTTACGAAACTCGAAATCCAATTCCGTAAATTTTTCCTGAAACTAGACTCATATATCTATCTACTAATTTTTTCTAGAATTTTTGGTCAGGCCAATTAGTACAGTTTATTAGTTAAAGTCTCCCCTATTTTAGGGTTCGACTACTCTGACCTCTGTACAAAATGATTATAATGCTATACATGCCATACTCAAAATATACAAGCCATTATGCCAAGATGGTATACGGATAGTGTGAGCGAGCCTTCGACCGTTCCCGATTTCCGAGCTGGCTTGTCAAAACTACAAGGAATGAAAAGGAGGGAGTAAGCATAAATGCTTAATAAGTTCACATGCAAATAGCAAGTAACATAACCATATAAGCAAACATAAACATCATTTGCATAATCATCACCAAGACATTCATATCACATTTTCATTTATCATCTTACCATATTGTTGTTATATCGATTTTTCAACCCGAGGGTTAAGTACATACCTGTTCAAAGTATCCATTTCACAACACTTACCAATACATCCCTTTCATCTTGAGTATTCCTCCATTTCAGTAGAACTTTACCCGTTGAACACATCGGAATATAATTCGGATACATGGAAAGTTTGCATATAAGTGCCACATATGTAGCCAAGCTACCATGTAACCCGCCCATAAGTGAACTCGGACTCAACTCAACGAGCTCGGGCGTTCGCATCCATAAGTGAACTTGGACTCAACTCAACGAGCTCGGATGCCTAGTTACATCTCTCGAACTCGGACTCAACTCAACGAGTTCGGACATTCGCATCCATAAGTGAACTCGGACTCAACTCAACGAGTTCGGATGCTCAACCATCCTAATGACATGTCACTTGTATCCTAATCTATTCCTAAGGTTCAAATGGGCTTTTTTCCTCGATCTCACATCTTTGCCGTCTTCCACGGAATATCGGAACCGATACTCGGTGATAGTTCATACTCATCAAGTAATTCACATAATTACATATTATTCAACAATAACCACAAAACATAACGTTTCATGATAATAATAAGCATCATATCATATAAACAACATTAAATTCCTTAAAACAACAATTATGTTACTACATTTACACATGAACTTACCTCGTATGCGAAAATGGCTACTTTTACCATTTCGTCCACAACTTAGTATTTTCCCCATTTTAGCCCGAATTTCAGTTTTCCTTGCTCTATCATTTAAAATATAGTCTAATTAGGACTCACATTATTCAAATTGACCCAAATAATATTTTGGAAAAATTACAATTTTGCCCTTAAACTTTGCATATTTACACTTTTGCCCTAGGCTCGGGAATTAAACTTTATTCCTTATTCTTATATTTTATAACATGCTGATCATTTTTCCCTTCTATGGCAACATCAAATTCTCACTCTAACATGTACTTATGACTATTAGGTATTTTTTCGATTAAGCCTTTTTGCTCGTTTACACTTAAAACCGAGTAGCACAAGTTGTCTAACATAATTTAAAACCTCATATTCTATCATAAAACACCAAAATACACAAATTTCACCTATGGGTATTTTTCCAAATAAGAACCCTAGGTTGAATTATTGCTAGCATAAGCTTAATTGAGCTACCGGGACTCCAAAAACGTAAAAATCATTAAAAACGGGGCTTGGAATCACTTACTATGGAGCTTGGAAGCTTGAAACAAACCCTAGCTATGGAGAACCCTTGAAATTTCGGCCTAATGAAGAAGATGGACAAAAATTGGCTTTTAATTTTGTTTTTAATTCATTTTAATAACTAAATGACCAAAATACCCTTACTACTAAACTTTCCAAAAATTCCTTCCATGTCCTAATTTTGTCCATGAACTTAAAATTGGTCAAATTTCTATTTAAGACCTCCTCATTAATATTCCAAAACAATTTCATACCAAAAACTTCTAGAATGCAAGTTTTGCAACTTATTTGATTTAGTCCCTACTTTCAATTTAAGCACTTTAGGCATAGAATTTCATCACGAAATTTTCACACAATCATGCAATCATATCATAGACCTTAAAATAATCATAAAATAATTATTTCTATCTCGGATTTTGTGGTCACGAAACCACTATTCCGACTAGGCCCAAAATCAGGATATTACACACACACCACGACCCATTCAGGCTTATCATGGCCTAGAAAGACCCAAACCCATGAGGACGCCCATGGTGGCCTCTACAGTCTTAAGCCCATGACTCATGGGCTTGGCTTACCACATGTGCGCTCGCACACCCATGTGGCTAAAAGGCCATTCTTTTGGCTTTTCTGCTTTTGTTGTTCTACAGTCTATTCAGTGTATCAATACATGCCTATTTGCAAAAACGTGTGTCGAAACCATGAGTTCTCCAACCTACATCCAATTATGACCCAATGTTAGTCCTTAATCACTACGGGTAACCACCCTCATATGAACACTAAATCCCCAATAGTAAATAACACTCACCTTGATTAAGCAAGTAGGGTTTAATCCTCCATTAACCAGTGATCACCCACTTCTTGGCAAAGATCTGTATTAACCCTAATTTTGTTAAATAAAACCCTAAAAGTAAACCACTTGAGCTAAGGAACCACTTACCGAAATGTAGGAGTATGAGTGGAGGGTAGTAGTAATTGGCCCACAAACGGTACACCCTAAATCGAGGCACAAGATCGATCAGTCACCCTGACAGTACCCGGTAGAGAATAGGCAATGTTAGAGGGGAAGAGAAGAACTATTAATAAGGAACAAATAGAACAACCGTTGTGCTTATAATTGAAATCGGGTATTCGCCTAACCCTTGAAAAAGAATAGACACGAAGGCCGAAGAAGAACGAGATGAGGGAAAAAGAAAAGTCTAGAATACTTGCCCCAACAACAAGACACAAGAAGTGGAAAGATGAACAGAGTGGTGAGATGCTCGACAACTAGAGAAAAAAAAGGTTGTTTGGCACAAGCAATGGCAGAGGCAAGCCAGAAGAAAATCGAAAGAGTAGAAGAACAAGAGGAGAGGGAACCTATTCGCCAAAAAGTAACATTGTGCAACATCAAAACCAATAGTGATGAGAAGATGGAAGGATCCAGTTACACTTTTGAAAGAATCTGCAAAGGAAGGAAGGAACAGAAGATTTAATCGATCATCCAAAAGACATTAGGAAAATGAGTAAACTGAAATGGACTCAAATGTGTAAAACCTGAAGAAAGGGAACAAGGATATCCCAAAGACAAAATTCAGCCACCAGAGGAAAAGAAATGAAATGTAATATCAAACCAGTACTAACTGCAAAAACCCCACTTTGCCAAAATAGAGAGTCCTAATTCGGCACACCCCCCTTTTCCACCCCTTTCAAAACTCCTTAACTTTCTCCAAATATCTCTCCCTCTATCCCCCCACAAACCTCTCCATGAAATACTCATTGATTTTCTCTATGACCCATTCAAATTCCAACTTTCAGAGTTCTAGTCAGACTCCACTTCTCACGCAACAAAGAAGTAAAATAAATACCCCCTTGTGCACAGAGTGACTCGAACTTCCAAACTCCCTAGAAGCACCACACGCCATTACCACTACACCATAATTCTCTTTGTATCACATTTTACCTAATTTAATTAATGAAGCCTACTATCTAGCACCAAGGGCCCTATTCACTTAAAATTAATTTTTTTTCCTAAAGCCCAAGTTTGAACCCAGGGTTTCTCCAATACTTCTCAGGACACTTAACCACTAAAGCTAGCATGCATTTATGCCATTTTCTTGCACAACTAAATACTTACGTGCAATCTCTTAATTGTTCTCATGCTCAAGGCCTATTCCTTCTAGGTCCAAATTCGGGGCGTTACAATTCACCTTTCCTTAAAAAAAAATTTGTCCTCGAAATTTCCAACTATCTAAACAGTTACATAACCCAGACTACACCACTACGTTCTCACTGCGCACTCTGATCACAATAACACTTACACACTTTAACTTGAACTTGAAACCTCTTACACATACCCAAAGCATCTAACCATTGGAGCAGATAGATATCACCCGCATACAATTTCTACATCCTAATCATCACACCCAAATAAAACATACCTGACTTAAAAGCGACTTGGCAATCCGAACCCGAAGCTCCTTTGACCCGCATCTGAGACATGTTCCTAACTTCCTCCGGCATTCACCCGAATGATACCTTTTATAATGCTCGTAAGCCGGTAGGTTCAAAAGCATTTTAACACGTTTCACAGAACGAGGCTTCAGCCTCACAGAATTGTGATCTCTCTTCTTCTTGCAATCCAAGCACCTAGCTTGAAGCGTTTCACTAATCTCCTTAACTCTGGACTCAAACACTCCCTCTAGTTCCTCGCTTACTAACCCAGTCAGTGCCTCAGTACCAAGCTCCAAGTTATCACTACCCGAAGTTGGTGCACTTACCCTAACCTCCCTCTCCGAAAAAATCTCATGATCTGGTGAAACAGGCAACCCCTTGTGACCTTGCTTACCTTCGGAATCCATATCAGTTCTGTCGTTAACTTAAAAATCTAAAGAAGTCACAGTATTTCTATTTACTGCATTTCAGTACAACCAAACAAAAGTTTCAGAATGACTTACAGAATCGGTGCCGGAGACTCGATGTACCACACATTCAGTAAAATATTTCCAAGTATTTCAAATCATTTAAAAATAATTTTTAGAAATTCCAAAAAATTAAAAACCAATTCCTTAGGCGAGTTTTTGTAACCTGACTCTGATACCACTAAATGTAACATCCCAAACCCGACCTAGACGTTATGACCGAATCTGGTGTGTCACATTGGAGTGCTTTTAACTTGCTCTAGCTTATGAAAACCCGTTTGGAAATTTATAGCCTCTTTGTTTGAACTCAAATAATTCTAACTATTCGTTATTCACTTTAAATCGTCATTACTTGTAAAACCCTATTTGTTGCGGAAACGCAGTGTTTTGAAAATAGTTATCATTTTGGAAAACTGCGTTCTACTTTTAACAGACATAATTCATGATAAGCAAAAATCCCCAAATTAAAAGCTGGAAATTTAAAGAGGCCTTATTACATAATTCAAAACCCAAAACGAAATCTAATAGCAAATAAACACCAATTAAAATAAAACAGGAGTAGTAGTGTGGCCATCTTCGAGTCCCTCGCAGCACTGATCCGCCTAAGGATTGCCTGTATAGTATAAACAATTGGGCGAGTTTACGAAAACTCAGTGTGCAATCCCAATAATAAACAAACAGTGAGAAACAAAGTTTAGGCCTGAGCCCTGTTTAGAAACAGTACAGTGTGGGCCTTAGCCCAATACAATATCAATTTAGTACAATGATGCAACCCAACCCAAACCAGCCAACATACCGCTCCGTACCAACCAACACACCATGTGGGGACAAAGTCGACCCACCCAGTCAACACACCAATGTCGCAGCAAAGATGCCAGTAATAAGAACGCAGCAAACCTGCCAGTAACAGTATCACAGCAAAGCTGCCAGTATCAGCATATGTGGCAAAGCCACCAGTAACAACATATGTGTTAAAGCCACTAGTACAATATACTTCCTCCATATCAATATCCCAACCCCATGTATAATGTCATGTCATAAATCATACAAGTATGTAGGATGTCATGCTCAGTATAGTCAAATCGTAGCACAAAATTGTTATTTACCCTCGAGGGGTAAAATAGTCATTTTACCCTATAGGGGTATTTTGGTCATTTTACCTGCCTTGGGGTGTAGATACTCATATTGACCCAGCAGAAGGTCTGCTATCACTTCGAGTGACTCACGTAACCTTGACGGTCCTAACAGTGTAAATAGGCCCAATGCCCATTATGCGGCCCAAGTAGGCACACACGCCCGTGTGGCCCATCAAGCCCAAAAATTACTACGGCCATGCGAACTACACAGCCCAATCTAGAAATTACCATATACTGTGGAATTTATTCGTGTGGAGCCTACAAGCCCATTGGGCCCATACGACCCATTTCGACCTATTGTGGCCCAGAACGACCAAAACCCATGAGGATGCCCATGGTAGCCTCTACAGTCTTACGCCCATGACTCATGGTCTCGGCTTACCACATGTGCGCTCGCACACCCATGTGGCAAAAAGGCCATTCTTTCGGCTTTTTAGCTTTTGCCCTTCTACAGTTTATTCAGTGAGTGGATACACACCTATTTGCGAAAACGTGTGTGGAAACCACCAATTCTCCAACCTATATCCAATTATGACCCAATGTTAGTCCTTAATCACTAGGGGTAGCCACCCTCCTATGAACACTAAATCCCCAACAGTACATAATACTTACATTGATTAAGCAAGTAGGGTTTAATCCTCCCTTAACCAGTGATCACCCACTTCTTGGCAAAGATATGCATTAGCCCTAATTTCTTTTAAATCAAACCTTAAAAGTAAACCACTTGAACCAAGTGAACCACTTACCGAAATGTAGGACTACGAGTGGAGGGTAGTAGCAATCGGCCCACAAATAGTACACCCTAAACCGAGGCACAAGATCGACCAGTCACCCTTGACAGTACTTGATAAAGAATAGCCAATGTTAGAGGGGAAGAGAAGAATTATTAACAGGGAACAAAGAGAACAACCCTTACGCTTATACCTGAGATGGGGTATTCACCTAACCCTAGACAATGAATAGTGACGAAGGCTAAAGAAGAACGAGATGAAGGAAAAAGAAAAGTCTAGAATACTTACCCCAACACCAAGACACAAGAGCTGGAAAGATGAACAAAGTGGTGAGATGTTTTGCAACCAGAGAAAAGAAAAGTTGTTTGGCATAAGCAATGGCAGAGGCAAGCCAAAAGAATTTTGAAATGGTAGAGGAACAAGAAGAGAAGAAACCTATTTGGCCAAAAGTAACACAGTGCAACGTCAGAACCAAAAGTGATGAGAAGCAGGAAGGACCCGACTAAACTTTTGAAAGAATTTACAAAGGAAGGAAGGAGGAGAAGAGTTAATTGATCATCTAAAAGACCTAAGGAAGATGAGTAATCTGAAATGGACTCAAATGTGTAAAACTTGAAAAAAGAGAACACGGCACTCCGAAATACAGAATTCAACCGCAAGAGGAAAAGAACCGAAAAATAATATCAAACCAGTACTGGCTACAAAAACCCCACTTTGCCAAAATAGAGAGTCCTAATTCGGTACACTCTCTTTTTCCACTCCTTTCAAAACTCCTTAATTTTCTCCAATATCTCTCCCTTTTATCCCCCCACAAACATCTCCATGAAATCCTCCTTGATTTTCTCTATAACCCATTCAAATTCCAACTTGCAGAGTTCTAGTCAGACTCCACTTCTCACGCAGTAAAGAAGTAAAATAAATACCCCCTGTGCATAGAGTGACTCGAACTCCCAAACACCCTAGAAGCACCACACGTGACTACCACTACACTATAACTCTGTTTGTATCACATCTTACCTAATTTAATCAAAGAAGCCTACTATCTAGCACCAAGGGCCCTATACACTTAAAATTAAAATTTTTTACTAAAGCCTAGGTTTGAACCCAGGACTTTTCTAACGCTTCTCAGGACACTTAAGCACTAAAGCTAGCATGCATTTATGCCATTTTCTTGCACAACTAAACACTTACGTGCAGTCTCCTAGCTGTTCCCATGCTCAAGGCCTATTCCTTTTAGGCCCAAATTTGGGGCTTACAATTCACCCCTGTTTAAAGAAATGTTGTCCTTAAAGTTTTCAACTATCTAAACAGTTGCACAACCCAGACTATACCACTACGTTCTTGCTGCGTACTCTGATCCTAATAACACTTACACACTTTAACTTGAACTTGAAACCTCTTACACACACCCAAAGCGTCCAACCGTTGGAGCAGATAGATATCACCCGCATACAATTTCTACATCCCAATCATCACACCCAAATAAAAATATCTGACTTAAAAGTGACTTGGCAATCCGAACCCGGTGATCCTTAGACCCGCATCTGAGACATGTTCCTGACTTCCTCTGGCATTCACCTGAATGATACCTTTTATAATGCTCGTAAGCCGGTAGATTCTAACGCGTTTTAACACATTTCACAGAACGAGGCTCTAACCTCATAGAATTGTGATCTCTCTTCTTCTTACAATCCAAGCATCTAGCCTGAAGCGTTTCACGAATCTCCTTAACTCTGGCCTCAAACACTCCCTCCAACACCTCCCTTACTAATCGAGTCAGTGCCTTAGTACCAAGTTCTGGGTTATCTTTACCCGAAGTTGGTGCACTTACCCTAACCTCCGTCCCTGGAACAATTTCATGATCTGGTGAAATAGGCAACCCCTTGCGACCTTACTTACCTTCGAAATCCATATCAGTTCTGTCGTTAACCTAAAAATCTAAAGAAGTCACCGTATTTCTATTTACTACATTTCAGAGCAACCAAGCAATAGTTTCAGAATGACTTACAGAATCAGCACCGGAGACTCAGTGTACCACACATTCAGTAAAACATTTCCAAGTATTTCAAATCATTTAAAAATAATTTTAAAAAATTCCAAAAAATTAAAAACCCATTCCACAGGCGAGTTTTCATAACCTGACTCTGATACCACTAAATGCAACACCCCAGACCTGGCCTAGATGTTATGGCTGAATCTGGTGTGTCACATTAGAGTGCTTTTTGAAAAGTTGCTCTAGCTTATCAAAACCAGTTTGGAAATTTAAAGCCTCTTTGTTTGAACTCAAATTATTCTTACTATTCATTATTCACTTAAAATCGTCATTATTTGTAAAACCCTATTTTTCGCGGAAGCATTTTAAAAGTGTTGCTGAAATGTAGTGTTTTGAAAATAGTTATCATTTTGAAAAACCGCGTTTTAATTTTAACAGATATAATTCATGATAAGAAAAAATCACCAAATTAAAAGCTGGAAATTTAATGAGGCCTTATTGCATAATTCAAAACCCAAAACGAAATCTAATAGCAATTAAACACCCAATAAAAGAAAACAGGAGCAGTAGTGTGGCCATCTCCGAGTCCTTCGTAGCACCGATCCACCTAAGGATCACCTGTACAGTATAAACAGTAGGGTGAGTTTATGAAAACTCAGTGTGCAATCCCAATAATAAACAAATAGTGAGCAACATAGTCTAGGCCTGAGCCCTTTTCAGAAACAGTACAGTGTAGGCCTTAGCCCAAGACAGTTTCAATTCAGTACAATGATGCAACCCAATCCAAACCAGCCAATACACCACTCCATGCCAACCAACACACCATGTGGGGACAAAGTCAACCCACCCAGCCAACACACCAATGTCGCAGCAACGCTGCCAGTAATAATAACACATCAAAGCTACTAGTAACAGTATCGCAGCAACGCTGCCAGTATCAGTATATATGGCAAAACCACCAATACAGTATACTTCCTCCATATCAATATCCCAACCCCATGTAGAATGTCATGTCATAAATCATACAACTATGCAGGATGTCATGTTCAGTACAGTCAAATCATAGCACAAATCTATCATTTACCCTCGGGGGGTAAAATAGTCATTTTATCCTATAAGGGGTGTTTTGGTCATTTTACCTACCTTGGGGTCTAGGTACTCATATCGACCCATCAGAAGGTCTATAGTCACCTCGAGCGACTCGCGTAACCTTAACGATCCTAATAGTGTAAATGGGCCCAAGGCCCATTATGCGGCCTAAATAGGCCCACACACCCTTGTGGCCCATTAAGCCCAAAATTTACCATGGACATGCGAACTACACAGCCCAGTCTAGAAATTACCATATACTATGGAATTTATCCATGTGGAGCCCACAAGCCCATTGGGCCCACACGGCCCATTCCAACCCATCGTGGCCCAAACCCATGAGGACGCCCATGGTAGCCTCTACAGTCTTACGCCCATGACTCGTGGGCTTGGCTTACTATATGTGCGCTTGCACACCCATGTGGCCAAAGGCCATTCTTTCGACTTTTCTGCTTTTGTCGTTCTACAGTCTATTCAGTGTGTGAATACACACCTGTTTACGAAAAACGTGTGTGGAAACCACCAGTTCTCCAACCTACATCCAATTATGACCCAATGTTAGTCCTTAATCACTAGGGGTAACCATCCTCCTATGAACACTAAATCCCCAATAGTACATAACACTTACCTTGATTAAGCAAGTTGGGTTTAATCCTCCCTTAGCCAGTGATCACCCACTTCTTGGCAAAGATCTGCATTAACCCTAATTTTATTACATTAAACCGTAAAAATAAACCACTTAAACCAAGTGAACCACTTACCGAAATGTAAGACTACGAGTAGAGGGTAGTAGCAATCAGCCCACAAACTGTACACCCTATACCGAGGCACAAGATCATCAGTCACCCCTAACAGTACCCAATAGAGAATAGCCAATGTTAGAAGGGAAGAGAAGAACTATTAACATGGAACAAAGAGAAAAACCCTTGCGCTTATACCTAAAATAGGGAATTCGCCTAACCTTAGACAATGAATAGAGACGAAGGCCGAAGAAGAACGAGATGAGGGAAAAAGAAAAGTCTAGAATACTTACCCCAACACCAATACACAAGAATTGGAAAGATGAACAGAGTGGTGAGATGTTTAGCAACCAGAGAAAAGAAAAGTTGTTTGGCACAAGCAATGGCATAGGCAAGCCAGAAGAAAATCGAAAGAGTAGAGGAACAAGAAGAGAGGAAACCTACTTGGCCAAAAGTAACACAGTGCAATGTCAAAACCAAAAGTGATGAGAAGAGGGAAGGACCTGGCTAAACTTTTGAAATAATTTGCAAATGAAGGAAGGAGGAGAAGAGTTAATCGATCATCCAAAAGACCTAAGGAAAATGAGTAACCCGAAGTGGACTCAAATGTGGAAAACCTGAAGAAAGGGAACAAGGCATTCCCAAGGACAGAATTCGGCCACCAGACGAAAAGAACTAAAAAATAATATCAAACCAGTACTGACTGCAAAAACCCCACTTTGCCAAAATGGAAAGTCTTAACTCGGCACACCTCCTTTTTCCATCCCTTTCAAAACTCCTAATTTTCTCCAAATATCTCTCCCTTTATCCCTCCACAAACCTCTCCATGAAATCCTCCTTGATTTTCTCTATGACCCATTCAAATTCCAACTTGCAGAGTTCTAGTCAGACTCCACTTCTCATGCAACAAAGAAGTAAAATAAATACCCCATTGTGCACAGAGTGACTCAAACTCCCAAACTCCCTAGACGTACCACACGCCACTACCACTACACCACAACTCTCTTTGTATCACATTTTACCTAATTTAATCAAAGAAGCCTACTATCTAGCACCAAGGGCCCTATTCACTTAAAATTAAATTTTTTTGCTAAAGCTCAGGTTTGAACCCAGGACTTCTCCAACACTTCTCAGGACACTTAAGCACTAAAGCTAGCATGCATTTATGCCATATTCTTGCACAAATAAATGCTTACGTACAGTCTTCTAGTTGTTCCCATACTCAAGGCCTATTCCTTCTAGGCCCAAATTTTGGGTGTTAAGTTATGATGCTTACCTTACGTATGTACTAGATACAAAAGTATGTTAATCAAAGATTGAATCAGTGCCAGTGGTTTGTGAATATCCAAATGTATTTCCAGAAGAGTTTCTTGGGTTGCCACCGATTAGAGAAGCTGAGTTTGCTATTGAATTAGTTCCGAGAACATCACTGATATTGATAGCTCTGTATAGAATGGCTTTGAAAAAATTGAAAGAGTTAAAAGCTCAGTTGCAAGAGTTAACAGATAGAGGTTTTACGCGACCTAGCTTTTCACCCTGGGGTGCACCAATGTTGTTTGTAAAGAAGAAAGATGGATCGATGAGCCTATGTATCAATTATCATCAGCTCAACAAGGTTACAATTAAGAGAAGCATTCGTTGCCAAGAATTGATGATTTGTTTGATTATTTTAAAGAAGCAACCGTATTTTCAAGGATCGATCTGAGATCTGGTTACTACCAGTTGAGAGTTAAAGATTTGGATGTGCCAAAGACTGCATTCAGAACAAGGTACGAGCATTATGAATTTCTTGTTATGCCGTTCAGATTAACTAACGCTCCTGCAGTTTTTATGGATTTGATGTATAGGATCTTTAGACCGTATTTAGATAGATCTGTTGTTGTATTCATTGATGACATTCTAATCTATTCCCGATATGAGTCTAAGCTTGCTGAACATTTAAGAATTGTATTACAAACATTGAGAGATAAACAATTGTTTGCTAAATTCAGTAAATTTGTGTTTTGGCTCCGAGAGGTTCGATTTTTGAGCATATTGTTTCAGCGAAAGGTATTCGAGTTTATCCAAGCAAGATTTCAGCAATTGTTGACTGGAAACCACTAAGAAATGTGTCCAAAGTTAGAAGTTTTCTGGGATTAGTTGGTTACTATCGGCGTTTTGTAAAAGGATTCTCGATGATTGCTACACCGATAACTTGTTTTCTATATAAAGATGTGAAGTTTTAATGTCTGGGAAATGTCAACAGAGTTTTGAATAGTTGAAAGCTTTGTTAATTGAAGCACCAGTTTTAGTTCAGCCTAAATCGGGTAAAAAGTTTGTGATCTTCAGTGACGCGTCATTGAATGGTTTGGGTTGTGTTTTGATTCAAGAGGGTAAAGTGATAGCTTATGCTTCTAGACAGTTGAAGCCGCATGAAAAGAGTTATCTGACACACGATTAAGAGTTTGCCGCTATTGTTTTTGCTTTGAAAATTTGGCGACATCATTTATTCGATAAGAAGTGCCATATCTTTACCGATCACAAGAGCTTGAAGTATTTAATGTCTCAAAAAGATTTGAATTTGCGACAACGAAGATGGCTCAAGTTGCTGAAAAACTTTGAGTTAGTGATTGATTATCATATAGGGAAAGCAAATGTAGTCGCAGATGCTATGAGTAGAAAATCTTTATTTTCTTTGCGGGCGATGAACATACAGTTAACCTTGTCAGATGATGGTTTGATTTTAGCTGAGGTTAAAGCTAAACTATTATTTCTTCAGCTATTTTGTGAAACTCAGAAGTACGATAATGAATTGCAAGCTAAAAGAGTGCAATGTGAGTCGATTACTATCATATTGGATCCGATTATTGTTTAATGTCCGAGGTATAACATGTGTACCGAGAAACTCCAAGCTTATTCAGAAAATTCTACACAAAGCACACAGTGGTTGTTTATCTGTTCATTCGGGAGGTACTAAAATGTACAACGATTTGAAACAGCTATATTGGTGGTCAGGCATGAAACGAGACATTTCAGAGTTTGTGTCGAGATGTTTAGTTTATCAACAAGTTAAAGCCAAAAATTAAGTGCCTTCAGGACTACTATAGCCTGTGATAATACCAGAGTGGAAATGGGATAGAGTTACGATAGATTTTTTATCGAAATTACCCTTGTCTCCAAAAAAGAATGATGCTATTTGGGTTGTCGTTGATCGATTGACGAATTCTGCACACTTCATTTCAGTACGTATAGATTTTTTAGTTGATAGAGTAGCTGAGTTGTACATCTCTGAGATTGTCAGATTGCACAGAGTGCCAGTTTCTATTATTTTGAATAGAGATCCGAGATTTACATCATGATTTTGGAAGAAATTGCAAGAAGCATTAGGTACACGATTGCACTTTAGTACTACTTTCATCAGCAAATCTACGGTCAAGCGAAGAGAGTAATTCAGATTCTCGAAGATATGCTTCATTGCTATGTTTTAGATTTTGAAGGCAACTGGGAGAAATATTTATCGTTGGTTGAATTCGCATATAACAACAATTTCCGATCGAGTATAAAGATGGCATCGTATGAAGCATTGTATGGTTGCAAATGTCGAACTCCATTGTATTGGATTGAACTTAGTGAGAAAAAGATTCAT
The DNA here is from genome assembly GCF_007990345.1 of Gossypium hirsutum. Taxonomy (NCBI): domain Eukaryota; kingdom Viridiplantae; phylum Streptophyta; class Magnoliopsida; order Malvales; family Malvaceae; genus Gossypium; species Gossypium hirsutum. The sequence goes on along the minus strand of NC_053428.1, from coordinate 80,515,498 downwards.
GGGGTTGATTTGGTTAGAGAGACTGAAGAGAAAGTGAAAGTAGTTCGCGACAGTTTGAAAGCATCTTCAAATCGACAGAAATCTTACACGGATTTGAAACGTAAAGACATTGAGTTTCAAATCGGCGACAAAGTATTTTTGAAAGTATCTCCGTGGAAGAAGATTCTTCAATTTGGTTGCAAAGGCAAATTGAGTCCGTGATATATCGGGCCGTATGAGATTATTGAAATAATAGGGCTAGTGGAATATCGACTAGCTTTACTGTTAGAGTCAGAAAAGATTCACAATGTATTTCATGTTTTGATGTGCATCGATATAGATTAGATTTGTCACACGTAATTTCTCTGGCAGAGATTAAAATTCAGCCTGATATGACGTATAGCGAATAACCGATCAGAATCTTAGCTCGTGAGGTTAAAGAGTTGAGAAACAAAAAGATAGCTTTGGTAAAGGTTTTGTGGCAATTTCACGGGGTTGAAGAAGCTACGTGGGAACTCAAGGAAGCTAAGACAAAACAGTACCCTAACCTTTTTTCTAGTAAGATTTTCGGGGACGAAAATTTCTAAAGGGGGAGTGTTGTAACAACCCATTTTTAGTCAAATCAGAACAGTGCTTCGGGACCACAAATTTGAGGTCAAAATATTTATTTTATTATTATTTTAATATCTATAGCATGATAGTATGATTGTGTGAAAATTTCGTTAAGAAATTTTATCATTTAAATGCTCAATTTGATAAAAAGGACTAAATTGCGTAAAGTTTAAACCTTGACTTCTACTAGCTAAAGGTGTCTAATAGCTATATAACCTTAAAGTGAAGGTCTTTATTTGGTAATTTTCCCATTAATTAGATAGTCGATGATATTGGCTTGGTATTTTTGAAATTTATAATAATTTTAAAGGTTAATTATGTAATTTAGTAATTAAAGTTAAAATAACTTAAACAAAATGTGTCCATCTTCTTCATTTGAACATCCTTAACTGAAATCAACAAGGGAAGCCATAGCTAGGGTTCGTCCAACCTACTTTCAATTTCATGTGAGTGATTTTTGTCCCATTTTTAATGATTTCTATGTTTTTGAGATCGTTGCAGCTTAATCTAGCTAGCCCATGGACTAACTTGCAAAAGTGTTAAAGGTTTAGGGTTTTGCTATTGTTGAATATAGGTTATTTTGATGTTGGATGAAAGAAAATGTATGCATGTTGTTAGATAAACAACATTTGTATAGTGATTTTTAGTAAAATTGTCAATTAGGGATTAAATTGAGAAATGTTGAAATTTCATAGTTAAATTGTGAAATTAATGAAAAATATGGGCTATTATGGTAATAAGATAAATTCAACTAGCATGGGTATGGATTTAATTGCATGAATTTGTATTTTTATAAGCTAAGGACTAAATTGTGAAAATGCTAAAATATTAGGGGCAAAAGTGTAAAGTTGCCATAATATGCATTTTGGGCTAAATTGAATAGATTGATAATTAAATAAGTTAATTTTGATTACATATAGATCAAGAAAAGTGAAATTCAGATTTAGATTGGGGGAAAAACAAAGTATCGAACTAGTCGATCCATTTCGTTGTTTTAGCAATCGAGGTAAGTTCGTATGTTAATAAGCATTAACATAATTGTGTTTTAAATGCTTTATTATTGAATTATTTGTGATTACGGCCTTGCGGATATGCTCGACGATGATTCAGTAAATGTGAAATCTCGATTGAACCTTAGGAATAGATCAGGATACTAATGACATGTTATTAGGGGTTATGTGATTTGGGTGCTGGTCCGTACGTTCTGCCAGTGGCTAAGTTATTTGGCATGTGTTGCAGATTCTTGTCAGCTTGTGTGATCAGCACCGTGTGGCTACTTCATGATCGTCAGCTTGTGTAAGCAAACCCATTGATAGCTCGAGAGTGAGCATTATATGTGATATGAGATTGAGATAGCTTAGGCTATGTATTGGCACTTAGGGTGCAAGATTCCCTAGTATTTGATAGTATTCCAAATGGTTCAACTGATATATCAAAGATATGGATGAGTATGAAATCGATACGAGCTTGTATAGGTATGTACGTGAACTATACAATCATCGAATCGAAGAAGTTGATGGAAATTGTGTTAATATTTGGATTGAATTCATGTGTTAAGTTGTGTTTTAAATTTGAATTGCATTATATGATGTTTATGTTATTGAATTGTTGGTTGGTAAGTTTTACTTACTTAGGATACGAGCTTACTAAGCTTTATAGCTTACTTTGTTTATTTTTCTATGTTTTATAGTGAATATCAAAGCTAGCTCGGATTTGGGAGTCGTCGGAGATCTGATCACACTATCAAGCTATCATTTTGGTACTTTTGAACTTATGTTTTGGTTATATGGCATGTATAGATATTATGGTCATTTGGTATATGGTTTGGTAATGAATTTTAGCCATTTGATTTGGCTTGTAAATGATAAGTGTTTGGTTTTATGTATAGCCATGAGAGTTGTCTTATTTTGGTATATTTGGTGATGTATACATTTGTGCAAATGGCCGTTTCTTGTGTGGTTGATAATTTCCACTTTATATGCTTGTTGTGAATTGGTATTTGGAGTACCAAATGGTTGAGATTTGAAGATTTGGTATGCATGTGATTAGAGGTAATAAAGTGCATATATGAAGTTAATTAGTTAAGTGAATTGAAAATGTGAATTTGGTATGAAATTGAATAGCATAATGTGGTATTTGTGTGCCTTGTATTTGATGATATAGATACAACATGAATTGAACTTGGTTTGGATGATTTTAAATGCCATTTGAAGTTGTGGTTATGTACATTTGGTTGATGAAGGTGATTGAAAATTGGGTGAGAAAAATGGCCTGGAAAATAGCCTATTTTTGTCCACATGGGCATAGACACGGACGTGTGTCTCAGCCGTGTGTGACACACGGTAAGGTGACACAACTGTGTGTCCCTTAGTGTTTAATCTAAAATTAAGTTAGTATACTCCACACGGCCCAACACACGGGTGTGTGACTTAGGCATGTGGCATAAGTCAGTATACCCTACAGGTTTGGCATGGCCTGACACACGGGCGTGTGAGGCCATTTCGAAGGGCACACGGGCTGGTCACATGGGCGTGTGGCTGGCCGTGTGACCCAAAGTCAGAGAGTTAAATAGGTTCAGACATGGGCTGGGACATGGCCATGTGATCCCAATTCGAATGTCCACACGGCTTGTGACACGGGCATGCTTTGGCCATGTGAGACACAAGGCCGGGCCACACGGGCATGTATTCCCTGTATTTCGTAAAATTTTCTAAGTTTTCCCAAAATTTTCCTAAGATATCGATTTAGTCCCGAACCACTTCTAAAGTATGTTTTGGGCCTCGTAGGCTCGTATTAGGGATTTGATGAATGATTATGAACATCTTGTGTTTGAATTTGATAATTGTATGAGAAATGTATGTTCGATTGTGTAATAAGTTCGGTAATGCTCTGTAATTCGATTCTGGTGACAGATACGGGTGAGGGGTATTACATTGATGGCTGACACCTCCTTTATCTGATAAAAAATAATTTGGGTGCTGGAACACTGATGTTCGGTACCCCCTTTATCTATAATGCCCCATACCCGAGACCGTCGCCGGAGTTGAACACGAGGTGTTAACGGACTTAATTCATTAATTAAACAACTTATTACCAACCATGCATATGCACATCACCAATATCAAACATAACATAAATAGCTAGATTTATAAGTCAGAATCATTAGCTCACTAAAGACCAATATATTTAGCCAAATTATAATAATACATGTTATAAAACTATGTCCCTATACATGCCACTCACTTGATAATTCTAGCATATGTGTATATAATGTCAAGGTGTTGGCTTGATAGTGTGATGCTACCTCCGACGATCTCCAACCCTGAGCTAACCTTAACCTGACAACACTAAAAGAAATGGAAAGGAGGGGGTAAGCTTTATGCTTAGTAAGCTCACATGAAATAATAATAAGCAATTTACTAACATGCTTTCGACAGTAAAACTAACCCAATTGTACATTTACACATGTTCTGGTTAAGCTTCTTTCTTGAGTAATAGACACTAAATCATTTATATCTAGAGTTACAGAACTCCAAATTAAGATCCATAAAATTTCCCAGAAACTAGACTCATATATCTTTCCACCATAAAATTTTCAGAGTTTTTGGTCTAGCAACTAAGTACAGTTTATTATTCAAAGTATCCCCTATTTTGCTATTTAATAGCTTCGACCTTTCTTCACTAAAATTTATTTATCTCATAGTACAAGACTCAGATAATGTTACTGTTTATTTCTATTAAAATTAGACTCATCAAAGATTCTAAGAATATATATTATAACCCATAATTAGTTTTCTACAATTTTTAACAATTTTTCTAAGTCAGAATAGGGGATCTCGAATTCATTCTGACACTGTCTCACAAAAATTATAATATCACATAATATACAACTCTTTTGCTCCCCTTGTTTCCTTTATATGAAAATAGACTCATTAAGCTTTAATTCCATAATTTATTTGAAATTTAATTCAACTTACACAAGTTTTGGTAAATTTTCAAATTCACACAATTGCTGCTGTCCAACACTGTTTTACTACTAAAATTCACTCTTACATAATTTCACTTTATCCATTTTGTCTTATCGAAGTTCACTCAAATATCGATCATATTGCTCAAAATTTTCTTAAACATATACCTGCACTTATTCATCATATAATCGTGTTCACATGTATTTTTTACTTAATCGATTTTCCTATTGAACTCCTCGGAATAATAACTGATACTCAGATGCCTGCACATATTTTCACACTTATAGCCAAAGCTATCTGGCACGCATAGTAGCCTGCACTTAGTACTACACACGTGACCTAACCATCTGATATACGTAGTAGCCTGCACTTAGTACTACACACGTGATCGAAGTTATCGAGTACGCATAGTAGCCTGCACTTAGTACTACACATACGACCTCACAATAGATCATTCGTATCGTTTCTATTCCGAAGGCTCAACCGGGAAATTCCTCACTTTCCAACATGTTACAAATTTATTCATAGTCCTTTTTCAATTTGCAATTTACAACAAATAGTCATTCTATAGGCAGCCATATTTCATATGATAACAAAATATAATAAAATAAAAAAATCGATAAATTATTTACGTACAAACTTGTTGAAAACTCATCAGGTACAACTGTGTAGCAATTCATACAACCTAGGTAATAGTAATTTAACACTCAATTCATGTAACAATAATTTGCCATTCAATTTCATATGTCACAACAAGCATTACATTTTTCCATATCATACATACCATCCATCAACTTCTCTTAAACATATTAACTCATACAATTTATGCCATATCAATAGAGAATTACAATTCATGCATGGTATTGCATTATTATTAACACACGAACTTACCTCGATCCAGAAACGGCAATTTACCATTTTAGTCCATAACCTTGTATTTTCCCGATTTAAGCCCGAATCTCGATTTCCTTCATCTATAATATCACATTTAGCCTAATAATTAGTCACATTATTCATACGGGTCCAAAAATCATATTTTTACAAATTTTCATTTTGACCCCTAAACTTTTACATATTTGCACTTTTGCCCCAAGGTTCGGAAATTAAACTTCATCCTATTTCCTTATGTTTTATGACATGCTAAGCATTTTTCCCTTCTATGGCAACATCAAATTCTCACTCTAACATGTACTTATGAACATTAGGTATTTTTACCGATTATGCCGTTTTACTCGTTTTCACGTCAAATCACTTAGCAAATGTTGTTTAACACAATTTCAAGCTTCATATTCTACCATTAAACATCAAAATACATACATATCATTCATGGGTAAATTTTTAAACAAAAATCCTAGCTCAAAATAATGGTAGAAATAGCTAGAACATGTTACCGGGACTTCAAAAATGTCAAGAACATAAAAAACGGGGCTCGAGATCACTTACAAATGAGCTTGGAAAGCTTGAAAACCCTATCCATGGTGTTTTCAATGAAAAATTCGACCATGAGGAAGAAGATGAGCAAATTTGGCTTATTTTGGCATTTTTAATTCATTTTAATTACCAATTTACTAAAATGCCCTTAATGAAAAACTTTCAAAAACCTATCATACCATGTCCATTTTTGTCCACAAACTTCAAAATGGTCTAATTACCATTTAAGGACCTTTAATTTAAAAAATCATAACAATTAGACACTTCTAACATGTAGAACTGAACTTTTGCACTTTTTACAATTTAGTCCTTTTGACCAAATTGAGTGCCCAAACGTCGAAATTTTTGAACAAAATTTTCACGAAATCATTCCATGAGATCGTAGACCATAAAAATATAATAAAAATGAATTTTTTCTCATCAGATTTGTGGTCCCAAAACCACTGTTCCGACTAGGCCCAAAAATCAGGATGTTACATTATATAATAAAAAAATATTTGAGGTGTTGGAACACTGACAGTTGGCACCCCTTTTAACAGTTTTTCTTTCTTCTATTTGAGCTTTTTGTTTACTTTATTAGTTGAAAAGCGAAATTAAACATACCAATATTTTGTTTGTTGAGGAGTAAGCAGAAATTGTTGAAGATGAGTTCTCAAATTTTTTTAGTGTATGTTCATTTCGATAGAGAAATAGTAAATACAACTGAAGAATATTGTGTCTTTTAAAGTCGGTGATTTGTCGTAATTCAGTGTAGTAGATTAAACTAGTTTTCAAACATAAGGAGCCTGAAAATAGGTATTTTCGTTACATTTTAGTTAAGTTTCTTTAGTTTTACTTACATTTAATAAAGTGTGCAAATTAAGACTTTTATTGACCTTAAGGTTTAATGTCGCAACATAGGGAACAGAATGAAGAAAACTTAATTCTGCCTTCGACGTTATAACAGCCCGATTTTGGGCCTAGTCAGAATAGTGGTTTCAGAACCATTATTCTAAGACCCGAAAAATTACTTTTAATATTATTTTATGTGTTATAGCATGATTATATGAGTGCATAAAAATTTTGGTGAAATAATTTTAGCGATTGCTTGCTTAATTTTGAAAAAGGACTAAATTGCACAAAGTTCAAAAGTTTTGTTCAACTAGCAAATGGTGTTAAATAGCTAGAGAACCTTAATTAGGGGTCTTTAAAGGGAAAATAGACCTATTATAACAAGGGTGGCCGGCCATAGAGACAAAAGAATTGTAATGGTCAAAGGTTAGGTGAAATTTGGTGACTAAATTAACTTGAAATAAAATAAAATAAGGAGAAAAAGATATCCCCTTTCATCTTTCTCCTCTTCACAGAAATTTTTAGTAAAAATAAGGGTTTTGGAAGCTTGAAATTTCAACTACTCTTCACCCTTGCAAGTAAGTGATTTTGGTGGTCTTTCTTAATGATTTTTGTACTTTTGGAGCCATTATAGCTTAAGCTAACTAATGGGGGGCTATTTTCCAAAATGGTTGGGAGACTAGGGATTTGCCATGGGAGTGTTCATGTTGTTTGCTGAATTTTCATGGAAGAAAATGAATCAGGGTTGTTAAACAAACAACTTTTGTGAAGTAGTTTTCATGAAAACCCTAACTAAGAACCATTTTGCATAAGTTATAAATTATGTGGTAAATGTGTGAAATGATGGGAATTGTGGGCTGCTTCTAGTATAAAAAGAATTTGGCTAGGCTTGGTTAGTGAGAAAATTTGATAAAAATTGATTTAAGAGCTTAGGGGTAAAATCGTAATTTTGTGAAGGTCTAAGGGCAAAATGGTCATTTTTCAAAAATATGATTTATGAAATGAATTAATTATTATGATGATTAAGTTAGTGAATTTTTATCATTTTAGATCAAGAAATACGAAATCTGAACCTAGACCGGGGGAAGCCCAAGCAAGTATACTAAATCCAATTAGTTGTCCACTTTTTGCATACCGAGGTAAGTTGTACATAAGTAAGGCAACTTTCTCATTATTATGTGTTGAAGGATTAATTTTATGTAATATGGTTGAAATTGCTTATGAAAAATGCATGATAAAATTCAATGTAGTAGAGTCTCGATTGAGCCTAGGAATAGATTGGATATCCATGCTATGACATTTGGGTGATACGTGTGCCATTGTAAGACCATGTCTAGGACATGGCATCGGCCACGATATGAGAGCCAGTGTAAGACCATGTTTGGAACATGGGATCAACAATGTAATGAGAGCCAGTGTAAGGCCATGTTTGGAACATGGCATCGATAATGTAATGAGAGCCAGTGTATGACCATGTCTGGGACATTGCATCGACATTGATATGTGCACTAGTGTAAGACCATGTTAGGGACATGGCATCAGCCACATTAAGAGAGCCAGTGTAAAACCATGTCTGGGACATGGCATCGGCCTCGACATGTGAGCCAATGTAAGACCATATTTGGAACATGGTATCGGCAATTCACCCTCTTATGTGAAGCTTGTCAGATATCCTTTAGTATTCCAAATGGTTCCATGGGTTATTTTAAAGATTATGACAATGATAGGGAATGAAATAATCATGTTGTGAGTGGTATAGGTGCTTATTCGAAACTCATGAGATATAAGTCTAGTTATGTTTCCTTGATGGTAAGAATAACATGAGTAAGTTCTATCTATGGAAATAATTTTGGGAGATATTGTAGTCTTTGGCTTATACTTAAGATATATAAGCATATAATGATATTTACCTTTGCTCACTCGAGAATGTTGTACTGATTGTAATATGCATGGTTGATGTTGTTACTTATTTATATGCAACTTACTAAGCTTTATGCCTCTCCCACTTTTCTATTTTCTTATAGTGTCACCAAGCTTATATCAGGGATCAAGGGACGTTGGAGGCATCAATGAAACTACCACCTGAAGCTTTGGTATAGCTAGTTTAATATTTTGATTTTGGCATGTATAGGGACTTGAATCTTTTGTTTAGTGTCTTGTTAGTTTGGCCGTAAGAGTTGGCTCATATGATGGATGTGATATTCATTTTGTATAGACCATTAATGTTGGCTAATATTGATTACTATTAAATGCATTAATGCAAATTTCTCATGGTTGTGGTTGATTTGGTTATATGTGTTATGCTTGGATTGGTTTTGGTTAATATTGTGTAGGTTGGTGCAAGTAAGGGTGGCAAAGAGGCTTAGTAAATAGCCTTATTTTGTTCACACGGGCAGACACACGGGCACGTGTCTAGGCCGTGTGTAACACATGATTTGCCCCATGGGTGTGTAGTCTAGCCGTATGTCCCTTGCACCTTAATTTTACAAGTCAGTATGCATTGTAGTAAACACTTGGGTAGAGACACGACCGTGTGTCTCAGCTGTATGGAAGGCACGGCCTAACACGCGGGCGTGTGCCTTGGCCGTGTGCCCTTAATTTGTTGATGACGTCAGAAACAGAATGTCAAGGTTTTTGTTCACGGGCCGAGACATGGGAATGTGCTAGGCTGTGTGAAAACCCCTGTAGGTTCGAATTGAAAACTAAATTCACACAGGCTAGGGACACGGGCGTGTCACGATATGTTTAGGCCGTGTGAGCCACACGGGCATGTTACCTTTCCACACGGGCGTGTGCCCCTGTCTGCTTGAAATTTTTCAAAGTTTTCTAGAGTGCATAGATTAGTCCCGAATCAATTCCAAATTGTGTTCGGGGCCTCGTGGGCCCTTAGTAGGGACATTTAGGTATTGTGAAAAGATTTAAATTAGGCCGAAATTTCATAACTAAGAAATGCTTGTTTGTATGTGTTTGAGTCCGATAACACCTCGTATCCCTGTTCCAGCATCGAACTCGGGTAAGGGGTGTTACATTTAGTGGTATCTGAGCTATGGTTTAGTCGATTCTTGGACTAACCTAGCATGAGTACAAGTCTAGCTATACATGCCATAAATATATTGTGATAGTGTGATGACTCCTGAAAAATTTAAATTTTGTTTTCATTTAGCAAATGGATCCTGACGGAGCAATGGCGGACGATGTAGATAGTAACGCACAGGCTCTCGCTGAAGGGACCACGCCAGTAGAGAGCGGGCCGATGAAAATGAGTTAGGGCGGAGGGGCTAGAGAAGCCTACCTCCATATGAGGGATGCCTGGTGTTCGGAATTTTTTCGTACAAATCTAAACACTCCACCTCCCCCACCTTCTCTGATTCCTCAGCCTGCCCATATGGCTCCCCAAGGGGTAGAAATGGTTAGGAGAGAAAAACCTCCAGTAGATAGAATTCGTAACCACGGGGCTGAGGAATTTTGGGCTAAAATTGATGATGACCCAGAGAGAGCAGAGTTCTAGTTGGAAAATACCATTAGGGTATTCGATGAACTGTCTTGCACCCCTGAGGAGTGCATGAAGTGTGTTGTGCTACTCTTACGAGACTCAGCCTACCAATGGTGGAACACCTTTGTGTCAGCTGTGCCAAGAGAAAGGATTACATGGGAGTTTTTCCAGGAGGAATTCCAAAAGAAGTATATTAGCCAGAGGTTTATAGACCGGAAGAGGAAAGAATTTCTAGAATTGAAGCAAGGCCAAATGACGGTAACAGAGTATGAGCATGAGTTCATGAGACTCAACAAATACGCGAAGGAGTGTGTATCTACTGAAGCCACTATATGCAAGAGGTTTGAGGATGGTTTGAACGAAGACATCAAATTGTTGGTTGATGTTTTTAGAGTTAAAAGAATTTGTAGTACTTGTTGAGAGAGCGTGTAAGGCTGAAGAATTGGCCAAAGAGAAGAGGAGAGCTGATATTGAGTCACGGGCTCAAAGAAAAGACAAATGGGAAGATCATTTCAGATCTCATGCAAGAAATTAAGGGAGTTTCCTACTCGAACAAATACGTCGACAGGATTTTCAAGCAGAACTAAGAATAAGCAGTATGTGGCGTCTAAAGCTTAGACCACTTTCATTGCGAGCATTGGTAGTGCTTGACCGAATAGACCGGAGTGTTCGTAGTGTGGTAGATGACACTTTGGTAAGTGCCAAGATAATGATAGAGGCTGCTTCAAGTGTGGTTCACTAGACCACTTTATTCGAAACTGTCCCGAGATGGAGGAGAAAGATAAAAAGGAAGATGTGAGAACGAGTAATGCTCCCTCGAGGGGTAAACTATAGAAGAACCCTAGGAGTGGGGCTGGCAGTAGAGGTACGCCTAGAGATTCTACTATGAGGTTCGAGGGTAGAGTGCCTGCAAGGACATACACCATTTGCGCCCGCAAAGATGCTACGTCTCCCGATGTGATTACGGGTACCTTTTCTATCTATGATATATCTGTAGTTACTTTGATCAACCCGGGGTCAACCCACTCTTATATTTTCATGAAATTGATACCTAGTATGAATATACTAGTGGAGTCTACTGAATTTATGGTAAAAGTGTCCAACCCGTTAGGCAAACATGTAATAGTTGATAAAGTGTGTAGAAACCGTCCTTTAATGATTAAGGGCCACTGTTTTCTGGCTAACCTCATGCTACTACATTTTGATGAATTTGACCTAATTCTTGGCATGGATTGGCTGACTCTTCATAATGTGTTAGTAACTGTGGTAGTAAGTTTATTGAATTGAGATGTGAAAATGGGGATATTATTCGGGTTGAATCAAGTGAAACGGACAGCTTACCGGTATTGAATTCTTCTATAACTCTTGAGAAATACATAAGAAAAGGGTATGAGTCCTATCTTGCATTTGCATTGAATATCAAAGAGTGGGGAGTAAAGATTTAGTCAGTGCCAGTGGTATGTGAGTACCCGGATGTGTTTCCGGATGAATTTCCCGGATTACCTTTAACTAGGGAAGTTGAGTTTGGTATCAAGTTAGTCCCTAGTATGACACCTAACTCGATTGCCCTGTATAGGATGGCTCCGACAGAGTTAAAGGAGTTAAAAGTACAGTTACAAGAATTAATGGACAAAGGTTTTGTGAGACAGAGCTATTCCTCGTAGGGTGCTCCGGTACTTTTTGTGAAAAAGAAAGACGGGTCGATGAGGCTATGTATAGACTATAGACAACTCAACAAGGTGACGGTGAAGAACAAGTATCCCTTGCCAAAGATCGACAATTTGTTTGATCAACTAAAGGGAGCCACGGTCTTTTGTAAAATAGACATGAGATACGGCTATTACCAGCTAAGAGTTAAGAAGAAAGATGTGCTGAAAACTGCATTTTGGACAAGATATGGGCATTATCAGTTCCTTGTCATGCCCTTTGGCTTAACAAATGCCCCCGCTGTATTTATGGATTTAATGAACCGTATTTTTCGGCCGTACTTGGATAAGTTCTATCGACAACATATTGATTCATTCTCATGATGAGAGTGAGCACATGGAGCATTTAAGAACTGTTTTCAAGACATTAATAGATAAGCAGTTTGTAACACCCTTTACCCGTAACCTATGCCGGGACAGGGTTCGAGGCATTACCGACCTAAAACATTAACATTCACACAAAATCGATCATAAAATTTCATTCAAATTTTAAAACTTTTCAATTTCATGCAAATTTTCCCTTATAAAGGCCTACGAGGCCCAAAACATACATCGAAGGTGGTACAGGACTAAACTGAGGACTTTAGAAAATTTTAGGATAACTTAAAAAAATTTCCTACTTTGGGGAGTCACACGCCCGTATGGTAGGTCATGTGGTTACACACGCCCGTGTGGCTTGAGACACGCCCATGTCCTTAGCCTGTGTAACTCTCTGACTATGATGTCAATATACAATTAGGGTCACATAGCCAAGTCACACGCCAGTTTTCTTAGGCCGTGTGGCGAATTAAATTCTTGAAATTAAGTGCAGACTTCACACAGCCTAGGCACACGCCCATGTTCTAAGGTCGTGCCTGCCACACAGTTGAGACACACGGCCGTGTCTCTACTCGTGTGTTTACTACTGGGCATTCTGTTTGCATTAATTAGGGTGCAAGGGACACACGCTCTAACCACATGCCCATGGGGTAGACTGTGTGTCACACACGGCCTAAACACATACCCGTGTGTCTACCCGTGTGGACAAATTTTAGGCTATTTTCCAAGCCATTTGTCACCCTTAAATGCTCATTTGCTTATTCATCTAAGATGGCATGCAACTTAGTATATTTAGTCACTTGAAAACTCATAAACATGATTATTCCATGCCTTTGTAATGACAACATGTCACTTATCAAAAACATCATACTTTTACATGGCATTCCACACCAATTTCATATTCACTCATTAGGCTAACCCTACTTTTAAATTACCTAATCATACCACAGTTTTGGCATACTTATTAACCATGATTCATTCACTTAGCACATGTGCCATTCATCACACATCTCATCAACAAACAAACACATCAAACATAAAACATTGCATGCATGTATAATTGATTAAGGTTACAACCCAAATGATCAATATGGACCATATCACTTGGCCATATACAAAATAAATCAAATATTTCCATAAGCTAACACATTTGACTAGACCAATATGACATATAACAAAAAGACCAAGTCCCTATACTTGCCATACTCAAAATATTGAGACTAACTACCCAAATGTCCAGTTGATAGCGTGGTCGAGCCTCCGACGTCCTTCGATCCCCGAGTTAGATTGGCGACACTAGAAGAAAGAAAGAAAGGGAGCGGAGTAAGCATAAAGCTTAGTAAGTTCACATGCAAATAAATAGTAACATGATCATATATATATTCATTTATGACATAACCTAGATTTACTTAAGTGTTATCATGAATTCATATATATAAGTTAATTTTGTAAAAATAACTTATACATTTTCAGTCTTACAAAAAATTCATCACATATCGAGCTCATTCAGATGAGTTTATCGTACAACCTGTACCAAATCAAATCACACTGTCATATTCTCTCTTCATTGATTTACTTGTTTATTAACTCACAAGTTTACCCGTTGAACACTCAGAATATTATTGGATACGCGGAAGACTTGCACATAGTGCATCAAATGTAGCCACATGCTACCATATATCACAATCACGTATTGCTCACTCATGAGCTACTCACAGGCCTGCTCACACAAGGTGACAGTCAGGACGTAACCACTCGAGCTGCTCACACAAGCTGACAGGTACCCGCAACACATGCCGGGCTACCTAGTCGCCGATAGGATGTACAAGACCATCACCCGGATTCACATATCACATATACACACATATTCATGAGCTCATATCCACATAGTTCTTAGTGACATGTCACATTGTATCCTAAACTATTCCTAAGGTTCAAATGGGATTTTCTCGACATCTCATGTTCGTCGAATTCGTTCACAACCTTGTGCTCATAGGTTACAACATCATTCATACACTTGACATAATATGTAATCATAAAAACTCATACATTAACAAAATATTAAAATTAGGATATATCATTGCATTATATACACATGAACTTACATCGGTACAAAATGTGGATATTTTATACGATTTAGTCCAAAATCTTGTTCTTTCCCCGGTCTAGGTCTGGACTCTGTTTTTCTTGATCTATAATAGCAAATTCAGCTCATTTAATCATCACATTGTTCAAAGTAATCCATAAATTATAATTTAGAAAAATTATAATTTTGCCCCCAAACTTTCACATAATTACAACTTAGTCCCTAGGCTCGTAAAATGAAATGTGTTCATTTTCTTTGATACCTAAGCCTAGCCGAATTTATAACACACTCATATCAGTCTACATTTTCTTTCAAATCAGATTTTTAACCACTTATTTTAAAACTTTTACAAAAAAGTCCTTTTTAGGTGTTTTTATAAAAAATCACCTAGTAAAAGATGTTTATCACACGCTAAACTCTCATATTCCTCAACAAATCATCAAAATACATGCATGTCACACATGGGTAAGTTTTCATACATAAATCCTACTTCAAAATAAGGGTGGAAATAGGTAAATCAAGCTACGAGACTTTAAAAATGTAAAGAACATTAAAAATGGGGCTCGGGAGCACTTACAATCAAGCTTGAAAGTTGAACAAAACCCTAGCTATGGTGTCTTGAGAGTTTCGGCCACACATGAAGAAGATGAGCATATTTTTGCTTTGATTTTCTGTTTTTATTCTTTTAATTACCAAATGACCAAAATGCCCTTAGGGTCTTTCTTTAAAATTTTTCCCATACATGTCCATTTTTGTCCAAACTTTTAGAAATTGGGCAAATTCTAATTAAGACCTTATAATTTATAATCTAAAGCAATTTCATGCTAAAAGCTTCTAGAACACAAGTTTTGCATCCTATTCAATTTGGTCCCTAAAGTTCAATTGGACATTTTATGTATAGAATTTCTTCATGAAACTTGCAAACAAGCATGCAATCATATCATAGACCTCATGAGAATAATAAAATATTTATTTATTTTGGATTTGTTGTCTCAAAACCACTATTTCGACTAGGCCCTAATTCGGTATGTTACAATTCTCCCCCTTAGGGATTTTCTTCCCTGAAAATCTTACCGGTGAAAAGATTCGAGTATTGGTTCCTTATGTTTTCCTCGGTCTCCCATGTAGCGTCTTCAACCCCATGTCTTTCCCATAAAACTTTCACAAGGGTAATACTTTTGTTTCTCAACTGCTTGACCTCTCGGGCCAAATTTTAATCGTCTCTTCGCCAAAAGTCATATTTGGTTGAATCTCGACCTCTGTCGGTGAAATCACGTGCGAAGGATCGATCGATATTGGTGTAACATAGACACATGGAACACATCATGAATCTTTTCCAATTCGGATGGCAAGGCTAACTGATAGGCAACTGACCCTACTCTATGATAGTCTCATACGGTCCAATAAAGCGTGGGCTTAATTTGCCTTTCCTACCAAACCTCAAAATCTTTTTCCATGGGGACACTTTCAAAAATACTTTATCACCGACCTAAAACTCAATCTCTTTCTGATTCAAATCTACGTACGGTTTATGTCTATCCGAAGCGGCTTTCAGACAAGCTCGAATCACTTTTACCTTTTCTTCTGTTTCTTTAACTAATTCAACTCCATGAATTTGATTCTCTCTGAGTTTGGTCCAATACGAAGGCATTTGACACTTACGCCCATACAATGCCTCATAAGGCACCATTTTCAAACTCGACTGAGATCTGTTGTTGTAGGCAAATTCTACCAACGGTAAATACATTTCCCAATTACCTTGGAACTCTAGGACACAACACTGCAACATATTTTCAAGGATCTGAATTACTCACTCAGATTGACCCTTGGTTTGCAGATGGAAAGCGATAATAAAATTCAATTTTGTAACTAAAGCCTCTTGCAACTTCTTCCAAAATCGTGAAGTGAACCTCGGATCTCTATCCTATATAATCGATAAAGGCACTCTATGTAACCTCACTATTTCAAAAATATACAACTCGACTAGCTTGTCAAGTGAATAGTCGATGCATACCAGTATAAAATAAGCCGATTTGGTTAATCTGTCAACCACAACCCATACGGTATCTTTCTTTCTTGGTGTCAAAGGCAAACCCGTCATGAAATCCATAGTAATATGGTCTCATTTCCACTCGAGAACCATCACGGGATGAAGTAAGCCTGAATGTACTTGGTGTTCAGCTTTTACTTGTTGACAAATTAGGCATCTTGAAACAAACTCGAAAAGATCTCTTTTCATACTTGGCCACCGAAAAATTTCTTCAAATCATTGTACATTTTTGTATTATCCAGGTGCACAGACAAACGACTACTATGGGCCTCAAGCAAAATCTTCTGAATCAACTCATTATTCTTAGGAATACAAATCCTATCTTGAACATTAAACAACCATCAGAACTAATCCGAAAACCTGATTCTATATCCAATTCACATTGGACTCTTTTGGCTTGCAATTCACCGTCACTTTGTTGAGCTCCATAAATCTCTTAAAGAAATGTTGGTCTAGCTCTCAATTTGGCTAGGATCGAACCATCATCTGCTAAGGCCAACTGAGTGTTCATCGCCCTCAACGTGAACAATGGTTTTCTACTCAAGGCATCGGCGACCACGTTCGCCTTTCCCGGGTGATAATCAATCACTAGCTCATAGTATTTTATCAACTCTAACCATCTCCATTACCGTAGGTTCAAGTCCTTTTGAGTCATCAAATACTTAAGACTTTTATGGTCAGTATACACCTGAAATTTCTCACTATACAAATGATGTCTCCAAACCTTCAATGCAAACACAATGTCAGCCAACTCTAAATCGTGTGTTAGATAATTCTTTTCGTGCAGTTTCAGCTGCCTCGAGGAATAAGCTATTACCTTGCCTTCTTGCATAAGCACACAACCCAATCTATTCAAGGATTTATCACTATACACCACAAATTCCTTTCCCAACTCAGGTTGTACTAAAATTAGAGCCTAAGTCAACAATGCCTTTAGCTTTTCAAAACTCTGTTGGCATTTTTCCGTCCATTCGAACTTAACATCCTTCTATAACAGTCTCGTCATTGGAGTAGCAATCATGAAAAATCCTTTAACAAACCGTCTATAGTAACCGGCTAGGCCTAGAAAGCTTCTAACCTCTGACACATTTCTCGGCCGTTTCCATTCAACAATAGCTGAATTCTTACTCGGATCGACTCGGATGCTATCACTTAAAACAATGTGCCCCAAGAATCTGACTTCTCGAAGCCAAAACTAACTCTTACTTAACTTAGCATACAACTGCTTGTCTCTCAAGGTCTGCAGAATTGTTCTCAAGTGCTCGGCATGCTCAGTCTCATTACGAGAATAAATTAGGATATCATCAATAAAAACAACAACAAATTTATCCAGGTATGGTAAAAAAATACGATTCATTAAATCAATAAATACAAAGGGCGCATTTGTTAAACCAAAAGGCAAAACCAAAAATTCGTAGTGACCATACCTCGTCCGAAATGCAGTCTTCGATACGTTTGAATCTTTGACTCTCAACTGGTAGTAACCAAACCTTAAGTCTATCTTCGAAAATATTGTGGCCCCTTTCAATTGGTTAAACAAGTCATCAATTCTTGGTAAGGGGTACTTGTTCTTTATGGTTACCTTATTGAGCTGTCTGTAGTCAATGTAAAATCTCATCAAACCATTTTTTTTCACAAATAGCACCGGTGCGCCCCATGAAGAATAATTGGGTCTCGCAAAACCTTTGTCCGTCAACTCTTGTAACTGAACTTTCAACTCCTTTAACTCTGTTGGAGCCATCCTATACAGAGCGATCGAAATAGGTGCAGTGCCTAGAACTAATTCGATGCCAAACTCAACTTTCTTAGTTGGAGGCAATCTGGGCAACTCTTCTAGAAATACATCTGGATATTCACACACTACCGGTACTGACTCAATTTTCAACTCAGACTCTGTCGTATTCAACACAAAGGCAAGATACACTTTATAACCTTTTCTCATATATCTCTGAGCAGTCATAGAAGAAATTACTACAGGCAAGCTATCCGATTCATCTGATTCTACCTGAAGGATATCACCACTTTCACATTTCAACTCAATAATTTTCTTTCCATAGTCTACCACAACATCATGCATGGTCAACCAATCCAAACCATGTATTATACCAAACTCATCAAATGGAAAAACCATGAGATTAGCTGGAAAACAATGATCTCTAATCATTAAAGGGCAATTCCTATATACTTGGTCAACTATCACATGCTTGCCCAGAGGATTTGACACTTTTACCACGAATTCTGTAGATTCGACGGGAATATTCATACTAGACGGCAGTTTCACACATACATACGAATGGGTAGATCCCAGATCAATCAAACCAACAACAGAAGTATCATAGAGAGAAAAAGTACCTGCAATCACATCAGGGGATGAAGCCTCTCCGCGAGCGCGAATGGCGTAAGTCCTTGCAGCTAGTCTTCCCTCAGGTCTCCCAGGTGGTTCTCTAGGTGCACCTTTGTTACTCATTCCATTTCCTGGATTCTTCTGTGGTCTTCCTCTAGAAGCAGTATTGCCCAACCTCGCACTCTGAAATTTTTCCATTTCAACCGTTTCAGGACAATCCTTGATAAAATGGTCATGTGAACCGCACTTAAAACATGTACGACTATTCATCCAGCATTCACTAGGGTGACGTCTGCCACAATGTTGGCACTCAGATCTATTAGGTCGAGCGTTACCCACACTCACTATCGAGGTAGTCTGGGCCTTATGACCCGAATACTGTTTCCCATGGTTCCTAGTTGGAAATCCAGCCGAAACACTCGATCGAGTAGTAAACTCTTTCGGTTTCTTAGTTGAGGATTGAAATGATTTACCTATCTGTCTCTTCTTCGAATCTCGAAACCCTAATTCCACTTTTCTCTTCTCCTTAGCCAATTCCTCGGCTTTACAGGCTCTCTCCATGAGCACAACAAATTCTCTCAGTTCAAGTGCACCCACCAACAACCGGATGTCTTCGTTTAATCCATTTTTAAATCTCTTGCACATGATGGCCTTAGTCGATACACACTCTCGAGTGTATTTGTTCAATCTCACGAATTCACTCTCATATTCCATTACTGTTATTTGGCCCTTCTTTAACTCGAGGAATTCCTTCCTTTTCTGATCAATAAATATTTGGCTAATGTACTTCTTACGGAATTCTTCTTGGAAGAACTCCCAACTAACTCTCTCCCTTGGTATCACCGACACAAGGCTGTTCCACCACTTGTAAGCCGAGTCTCTCAGGAGGGACACAACACACTTCATGCATTCCTCAGGAGTGCATCATAACTCATCAAACACCCTAATGGTATTATCAAGCCAGAGCTCTGCCCTCTCAGGGTCATCATTTTTACTAGCCCGGAACTCTTCGGCTCCTTGTTTCTGAATCTTATTCACTGGACATTTATTCAGTCTCACAAAGTCCATACCTTGACGTGCTACAGAGATAGGTTAAGGAATAGGTGGGGGTGGAGGGGGTTGAGCGTTCGGGTTCGTTCGAAGGAACTCTGTATACCAGGCGTCCATCATGTGGAGAAAGGCTTCTCTGTCTCCTTCTCTTCTACTAACAATTTTGGGTCTACTCTTAGCTGACACTGCCCCTTCAGCGGGAGTAGGCGCGATACTTTCTACATCATCCGCCACTACTCTACCGGGATCCATTGACTATATAAAAACATTTTTTAAAATCCTTAGGAGTTGTCAAACTATCTTAATATATGTATGGCATGTATAACTAGACTCGTACACATGCTACGTTAGTCCATGTATCGACTAAACTATAGCTCTGATACCACTAAATGTAACACCTCTTATCCGTAACCGACGCCAGGACAGGGTTCAAGGCATTACCAAGCTAAAACATTAACATTCACACAAAATCAATCATAAAATTTTGTTCAAATTTTAAAACTTTTCAATTTCATGCAATTTGTCCCTTATAGAGGCCTACGAGGCCCAAAACATACATCGAAGGTGATTCGGGACTAAACTGAGGACTTTAGAAAATTTTAGGATAACATAAAAAAACTTTCCTACTTTGGGGAGTCACACGCCCATGTGGGTAGGCCGTGTGGTTACACACGCCCGTCTGGCTTGAGACACGCCCCTGTTCTCAGCCCGTGTAACTCTTTGACTATGACCTCATCATTCAATTAGGGTCACATGGCCAAGTCACATGCCCGTGTGCTTAGGCCGTATGGTGAATTAAATTCTCAAAATTAAGTGCAGACTTTACACGGCCTGGGCATGCGCCCATGTTCTAAGGCTGTGCCTGCCACACAACAGAGACACACGGCCGTGTCTCTACCCGTGTGTTTACTACTGGGCATTCTGTTTGCATTAATTAGGGTGCAGGGGACACATGGTCTAACCACATGCCTATGGGGCAGACCGTGTGTCATACATGGCCTAGACACACACCCGTGTGTCTACCCATATGGATAAATTTTAGGCTATTTTCCAAGCCATTTGTCACCCTTAAATGCTCATTTACTTATTCATCTAAGATGGCATGCAACCTAGTATATTTAGTCACTTGAAAACTCACAAACATGATTATTCCATGCCTTTGTAATGACAACATGTCACTTATCCAAAACATCATACTTTCATATGGCATTCCACACCAATTTCATATTCACTCATTAGGTTAACCCTACTTTTAAATTACCTAATCATACTATAGATTTGGCATACTTATTAAGCATGATGCATTCACTTAGCACATGTGCCATTCATCATACATCTCATCCACAAACAAGCACATCAAACATAAAACATGGCATGCATGTATAATTGATTAAGGTTACAACCCAAATGATCAATATGGCTCATATCACATGGCCATATACAAAATAAATCAAATATTTCCATAAGCCAACACATTTGACTAGACCAATTTGACATATAACAAAAAGACCAAGTCCCTATACATGCCATACTCAAAATATTGATACTAACTATACCCCAAATGTCTAGTTGATAGTGTGGTCGGGCCTTTGACGTCCTTCGATCCTCGAGTTGGCTTGGCGACAATAGAAGAAAGTAAGAAAGGGAGGGGAGTAAGCATAAAGCTTAGTAAGTTCACATGCAAATAAATAGCAACATGATCATATATATATATATATTCATTTATGACATAACCTAGATTTACTTAAGTGTTATCATGAATTCATAGATATAACTCAAATTTGTAAACATAACTTATACATTTTCAATCTTACCAAACATTCATCACATATCGAGCTCATTCAGATGAGTTTATCGTACATACCTGTACCAACTCAAATCACACTGTCATATTCTCTTTTCATTGATTTACTTGTCGATTAACTCACAAGTTTACCCATTGAACACTTAGAATATTATTGGATACGCGAAAGACTTGCACATAGTGCATCAATTGTAGCCACATGCTACCTCATATCACAATCACATATTGCTCGCTCATGAGCTACTCACGGGCCTGCTCACACAAGCTGACAGATACCCGAAACATATGTCGGGCTACCCAGCTGCCGGTAGGACGTACAAGGCCAGCACCTGGATTCACATATCAAAACACATATTCATGAGCTCATAACCACATAGTTCCTAGTGACATGTCACATTGTATCCTAAACTATTCCTAAGGTTCAAACGGGATTTTCTCGACATCTCATGTTCGCCGAATTCATTCACAATCTCGTGCTCATAGGTTACAACATCATTCGTACACTTGACATAATAAGTAATCATATAAACTCATACATTAACAAAACATTAAAAACATGATATATAATTGCATTATTTACAAATGAACACACCTCAGTACAAAATATGGATAATTTATACGATTTAGTCCAAAATCTTGTTCTTTCCCCGGTCTAGGTCTGGACTCCGTTTTTCTTGATCTATAATAGCAAATTTAGCTTATTTAATCATCATATTATTCAAAGTAATCCATAAATTACAATTTGTAAAAATTATAATTTTGCCCCTAAACTTTCACATAATTATAACTTAGTCCCTAGGCTCGTAAAATGAAATGTGTTCATTTTCTTTGATACGCAAGCCTAGCCAAACTTATAACACACTCATATCAACCCACATTTGCTTTCAAATTTGATTTTTAACCACTTATTTTACAAATTTTATAAAAAGGTCATTTTTAAGTTTTTTCATGAAAAATCACCTTGTAGAAGATGTTTATCACAGATTAAAATTTCATATTCCTCCATAAATCATCAAAATACATGCATGTCACACATGGGTAAATTTTTATACATAAATCTTACTTAAAAATAAGAGTGGAAATAGGTAAATCAAGCTACGAGGACTTCAAAAATGTAAAGAACATTAAAAACGGGGCTCGGAAGCACTTACAATCAAGCTTGAAAGTTGAACAAAACCCTAGCTATGGTGTCTTGAGTGTTTCAGCCAAGCATGAAGAAGATGAGCATATTTTTTTTGATTATCTATTTTTATTCTTTTAATTACCAAATGACTAAAATGCCCTTACGGTCTTTTTTTAAAAAATTTTCCCACACATGTCCATTTTTGTCTATGTAACACCCCTAATCCGTATCCGTCGCCGGATTAGGGTCACAAGGCATTACAGAATAAAACACAATTCCAAACAATTATATATATACACATGAACAAGTCTCAAAGATCAGTCAGAATTTATTTCATAACCTAACACAACTCTTAAATTTGAAATATTTCATATCATATATATATATAGTCATATCATTTATAAGCAATACTATGTAATAAATTATTTAAAACATTAAAACATATGCTGATCTTAACAAAGATAAACTATAAACCTAAACGAATAATCCAATTATTATAATGCATGAGTATATATATATTGACTATTAAATTAATTAATGAAATCATTACTAAATTCCAAGCTCAAGCATCACTTAAATGTCTAATAATAATTAAATTTATACTTACAGTCACATGTCAAAACATTGTTCCAACACATATCTTAATATATATTTTCAAAGTGACAATCCCAATTAGTGCCGTACATTTATGCATATTAACACCATGTAATGGTTCATTTATAAAACTATCCCTTATGACTTAAAGAAATGCTTTGTCATGGTAACCAAACATACATACAACTAAATACATATGTTTTATGCTTAGCAAAGAACATAGATTATATCCAAATTATTAATCACCTTACTCCAAACATTTTTTTCTTACAAGCATATAATCCAAACACTACATTAAACCCATTTATCAACCATACCTATTTTATCAATTATTTAAAATATAATATTTGTATTTTCACATCCATACAAACCAAACCAAATTAACTAATCACTCATTCGATAATATATATATAAATACCATGTTTGTCAATTAATATACTTTGAACAAGTACATATATTTATACCATGACCGAACATATCATTTTACAACTACATATATCACCAAAATTTCCATCAGCGAATTATCACACCTAACATATTAAACATTAAATCTAAGAACATACTAGGTCAAAACTAAGCATAATAAGCATGTTCACCTATATGCATATTTTAGTATAAAACACATCCAAACCAAAAAAAAAACATTATTTATACTTTCAAGTTCATTAACCAATTTTAATGCTCAATCTCATATCACTACTCATCCATTTCCAAAACATCTACAATCCATCACCTATGCCACTCATTCGCATTTCATAGCATAATAACTAACACACTTTAAACCACAATCAAGCACAATCAAAACCAAACTTAGAAGTAAGCCATTTTTGCATGACTTTAATTTTACATATCTGAATTTCAACATTTCAAAACACATTCTAGCCTATACATGCCATAATTCAAGTTTAACTTATAAAGGTACCAAAATAGCTGATAGTGTGATGAAACTTTACTGACAGTCCCCAAGCTTGTAGCTTGACTCCAAAATCTATAAAACAGAAACACACATATACATAGGGTAAGCTATTTATAGCTTAGTAAGTCATAAGCAAATTAGCAACCCAAAAATACCATCAATTTAATTAAACTAAGCCAAAGCACATTATTATAAAACATTTAGATTTAATCATATAAAATCTATATTATATATATTCATTCATATTTGTCACTTGGCTGAATACTTATATATCCATGATAACTAATTATCAATTAACTTCCAAAGCCAAATAATTAATATCAACCTAGTTCACATGCTCACAAATACACAAACTCATGTATCATCATATAATTTCATATACATTTTAATTAGATAGCAGAATACATGTATTTATACATACATATAATTTAAACTCACTTTAATACTATTCACAAGGCCGAATCCACTTACCTAATTCACATGTAACCATCAATTGCATTATGCATAATTTGAAATAAGTACCAAATTACTCACTTACCTCATTTTAACTAAACAACAAGCCAATTCATACTTAGACAATTAGCTTATCTTACACATTCGAACACAACTTGTCTTTGCCCAATGAACCATTCAGAATTGGGTAAGACACTCGGATAATCACACATATATCGTACATTGCCAACGTCCAGAACGTAGTCTTACATGTAATCGCATATTGATGCCACTGTCCCAGACAAGGTCTTACTCGCACACATAAATCGGAATCCTATGTCATGACATATGTATCCTAACTATTCCTAAGGTTCATATGGGGCTTTCGGACATCGAAACTCGGTCGAAACGAATTCGAAAATGTAGTAACCAAATTTATTCACATTCGACTATATCATATACAAATCCATATATTACATACCAGCATATATATATTCAGCATTTAACTACAATTAGGCACGTCTATTTGCTTATAAACTTACCTTGAACGATTCAAAACGGAACAGGGCAGCTAGTCAATAACTTTTTCTTTCCCCCGATCCAAATCTGATTTCTTTGGTTCTTTTTCTAAACATATTCAAATTGAGCTCATTCAAACATATTTTCATTCAATTTAGTCCAAAAACACATAAATGGAAAATTTACTATTTTACCCCTGACATTTACAATTTTTATAATTGTACATAAAACACAAAATATACAAAATCTCCCTATACCCAAGTTAGGCCGAATATTACCCATATCCATAGAAGCCCATATATTTCATTTTTTTCACATTTTAGTCCCTCAAATTATTTGTTTTGTAATTTAGTCCTAATTATTCAAAATCATCAAAAACTCCAATACAAAACATTTTAATCTAAAACATATCTTTCATATTTCATCATCAAGC
Organism: Gossypium hirsutum; assembly: GCF_007990345.1. Classification (NCBI taxonomy): domain Eukaryota; kingdom Viridiplantae; phylum Streptophyta; class Magnoliopsida; order Malvales; family Malvaceae; genus Gossypium; species Gossypium hirsutum. The sequence continues at coordinate 80,489,809 of NC_053428.1, read as the reverse complement.
AAAAAAAAATCACAAGCTTTCATCAATGGCATAACTCAAAAGATTCATCAAAATCAAAAATTAAAGCATGGGTCTTGAAGATTACTTAGCAACGATCTCAAAAACGTAAAAATTACCAAAAACTGAGTTAAACTCTTACCTTGATTGAGCTTGAATGAAGCCGAACCCTAGTTCTTTTCTTTTTTTCTTTCTTATTTGTTGTTTCAGTGAATGAACAAATGAAAATAACATGTATTTTAACTTTGGTTTTATTTAATATAAGTTTATTAACTAAATTACCTATATAACCTTATTATTATAATAGAAAACTATTATAAACTAAGGCCACTACCGTCCACCAATATTAAATATGGCCTATTTACCACTTTAAGGCTTCAATTTAGAAAGCCACTAACAATTCAACCCCTTTTAGAAATAACTCCTAAATTTTCATTTTACGCGATTAAGTCATTTTATTTAATCAGACACTCAAACAATAAAATTAAATCACAAAAATTTCACAGATATAAATTCGCACAAAATAAACACAGAAAATAATTTTGTAATATTTTTCTGACTTGGATTCGTGGTCCCAAAACCACAGTTTCGATTAGGGTCAAAATTGGGCTGTTATAGTCCAAACTTTTAGAAATTGGTTAAATTGCTTATTAGGACCTTCTAATTTATAATCTAAAGCAATTTCATGCTAAAAGCTTCTAGAACACAAGTTATGCATCCTATTCAATTTGGTCCCTAAAGTTCAATTGGACATTTTATGCATAGAATTTCTTCATGAAACTTGCACACAAGCATGCAATCATATCATAGACCTCATAAGAATCATAAAATAACTATTTCTATTTTGTATTTGTGGTCTCAAAACCACTATTCTGACTAGGCCCTAATTCAGAACGTTACACAGTTATATGCCAAGTTTAGTAAAAGCGAGTTTTGGCTCCGAGATTCATGGGACACATCGTGTCGAGCGATGGAATTAAAGTTGACTCTAGTAAGATCTAGACTATTGTTGAGTGGAAACCATCGAGGAATATATTGGAGATTAGAAACTTTCTAGGCTTAGCGAGTTACTACAGACGATTCGTTAAAGGATTCTCCATGATTGCTACTCCGATGAAGAGGCTGCTACAGAAGGACGTCAAGTTGGAGTGGACGGAAAAATGCCAACAGAGTTTTGAGAAACTTAAGGTGTTGTTGACTGAAGCCCCAATTTTAGTGCAACCTGAACCGAGAAAAGAATTCATAGTGTATAGCGATGTATCCTTGAATGGATTAGGATGAGTGCTCCTGTAATAAGGCGAGGTGATAGCATATGCCTCGAGACAACTAAAGCTGCATGAGAAAAATTATCTGACTCACGACTTAGAGTTAGCAGCCATAGTGTTCACACTGAAGATCTGGAGACACCACTTGTATGGTGAGAGGTGCTGAGTATTCACCGACCATAAAAACCTAAAATACTTGATGACTCAAACGGATTTGAATCTACGGCAACGAAGGTGGCTGGAGTTGATTAAGGATTATGAGTTAATAATTGACTATCACCGGGAAAGGCGAACGTGGTCCCAGATGCATTACGTAGGAAGTCATTGTTTGCCTTGAGAGCTATGAATACTCAGTTGTCTGTAATCAAGAATGGTTTGATTCTAGCAGAATTGAGAGCTAGACCTATGTTTCTTCAAGAGATTTGTAAAGCTCAGAAGAGTGATAAAGATTTACAAGACAAGATGACTCTGTGTGAGACAGTTGACAAATCAAATTTTTGGATTAGTACTGACAGTTGTTTAATGTTTCGAGATAGGGTCTGTGTACCTAGAGATGATAAGCTTATTGGGAAAATTCTTCACGAGGCACATAGTAGTTGTATGCCCATCCATCTAGGTAGTACTAAGATGTATAATGACTTGAAGAGATTGTATTGGTGGCCGAGAATGAAAAGAGACATCTCAAAGTTTGTGTCGAAATGTTTAATTTGTCAGCAAGTGAAAGCCGAGCACCAATTACCTTCAGGTTTACTTCAGCCTGTGATGGTTCCCGAATGGAAATGGGATCGAATTACCATGGATTTTGTGGCAGAATTGCTGTTGTCACCCAAAAAGAAAGATGCTATTTGGGTCATAGTTGATAGACTAACGAAATTAGCTTACTTTGATCCGATGCGTACTGACTACTCACTCGATAAGCTAGCCGAGTTATATATTTTTGAGATTGTGAGACTTCATGGAGTATCTTTGTCAATTATTTTAGATAGAGATCTGAGGTTTACTTCGACATTTTGGAAAAAGTTACAATAAGCTTTGGGTACAAAGTTGAATTTTAGCACGGCTTTCCATCAGCAAATTGACGGTCATTCGGAGAGAGTAATTCAGATTCTTGAAGACATGTTGCTGTGTTGCGTCCTAGAATTCCAAGGCAGTTGGGAAAAATATTTACCACTGATAGAGTTTCCCTACAACAATAGCTATTAATCGAGTTTGAAAATAGCGCCTTATGAGGTTTTGTATGGGCGTCAGTGCCGAACGCTCTTGTATTGGACTAAACTCAAAGAGAATCAGATTCACAGGGTTGACTAGGTCAAAGAGACTAAAGAGAAAGTGAAAGTGATTCGTTATTGTTTGAAGGCTGCTTTGGATAGAAAGAAAGCCTACATGAATTTGAAACGAAAGGAAATTGAGTTCCAAGTCGGTGATAAGGTGTTTTTGAAAGTATCCCTGTGGAAGGAAGTCCTCAGATTTGGTAAGAAAGGAAAATTAAGTCCACGTTTTATTGGACCTTATGAGGTGACAGAGAGAATTGGGCTGGTAGGTTATCGACTGGCCCTACCATCCGAGTTAGAGAAGATCCACCATGTTTTTCATGTGTCGATGTTGTGCCATTACCGTTTTGACCCTTCGGACGTTCTTTCGCCAACAGAGGTTGAGATTCGATCAGACATGACATATGGTGAAGAGCCAGTTAAGATTTTAGCTCGGGAGGTTAAACAATTGAGGAATAAAAGTATAGCACTTGTGAAAGTACTATGGCATCGACATGGAGTTGAAGAGGCCACATGGGAACCCGATGAGACTATGAGAGATCAATACCCTAACCTTTTCACTTGTAAGATTTTTGGGGACGAAAATCCCTAAGGGGGGAGAGTTGTAAAGTATAATTTTAGGCCTAGTCAGAACAGTAGTTTTGGAACCACTATTTTGAGACCGGAGAAATTATTTTTAATGTTATTTTATGTGTTATAGCATGATTATATGAGTGCATGAAAATTTTGGTGAAATAATTTTAGCAATTGCTTGCTTAATTTTGAAAAAGGACTAAATTGCACAAAGTGCAAAAGTTTTGTTCAACTAGAAAATGGTGTTAAATAGCTAGAGAACCTTAATTACGGGTCTTTAAAGGGAAAATAGACCCATTATAACAAGGGTGGCTGGTGATAGAGACAAAAGAATTGTAATGGTCAAAGGTTAGGTGAAATTTGGTGACTAAATTGACTTGAAATAAAATAAAATAAGGAGAAAAAGATATCCCCTTTCATCTTTCTCCTCTCCACCGAAATTTTTAGAAAAAATAAAGGTTTTGGAATCTTGAAATTTTAGCAACTCTTCACACTTGCAAGTATGTAACACCCCTTACCCGAGACTGTCGCCGGAGTCGAGCAGGAGGCGTTACTTGACTTAGCTTACTAATTCAGGCATAAAAATTTGCTTTTAAAATTAATTTAGTTTCATTAATTCAATATGTCCTTAAAAAGGGTCCTCGATACCCTAAAACATGAAATTGAAATGGTTCGAGAACAAACCGGAATCAATAAAAATTTTTCGATCACTTAAACAAAACAAAACAATTTATTTCATCTTTCATAAATAAGCTGTCCATCTGCGTCATAGTGACTAAATAAATCATAACTCGAGTTACAAAACTCAAAATCTAAATCCGTAAATTTTCTCTAAAACTAGAATCATATATATTCTTACTAATTTTTTTTATAATTTTTGGTCAAGCCAATTAGTACAGTTTATTAGTTCAATTTTTCCCTATTTTAGTGTTTGGCTGCTCTGACCTATGTTCACTACGAATTAATTTTCTCCCTGTAAAGACTTCAAATAACCATGCCGTTTATTTTATTTACAATTAGGCTCAATAAGGAATCTATAAATATAAATTATAACTCCTAATTATTTTTTTACAATTTTTAGTGAATTTATAAATTCAGAATAGGGGATTCAGAAATCACTCTGACCCTGTCTGACCAAAATTTAAATATCTCGTAAAATACAACTCATTTATTTACTCTATTTCTTTCATATGAATATAGACTCAATAAGATTTAATTCTATATCTTATTCAATATCTAAATCCATTTATACTATTTTTATTTATTTTCCAAATTCAAGTCATTACTGCTGTCAGATACTGTTTTAAAGCTAATTTCACCTTTTTCATGATTTCCATGGAATAACTAGCATTTAGGCATACATAACACCAAACATGTCCTTGATTAGCCATTCTAACAGCTAATCATTATCAAGCATTTACTTACCATTCATCAGCCATATCATAAGATCATACACACAAAATGGTTACGATGCTATACATGCCATACTCAAAATGAAACGTCTAGCTATACCAAAATAATCCTAGTGATAGTGTGCCCGGACCTTCGACGACTTTAAGATCCCTGAGTTAGCTTGACAAAAATATAAAAAGAAGGAAAATAAAGGGGGTACCGCATTAAGCTTAGTAAGTTTGCATGCAAATAAATAACAACATTCATAAGAATTATCTTACTACTTGGCATGATACTACTTAATGCAACTTCATTAATTGTCATAGACATATTTTAAACTTCTTCACTTACTCACTTACTTAATCAAATTTATTAATACATTTTACTTACCTTTTTCCTTATCAAGCATGCATGAACATTTTATACTTACCTTTGCTCTTCTAGCATGAACTTGTCTTACCTTTTTAGCATAACTCGTCTTACCTTACCTTACCTTACCTTGACATTCTCTTTAAATTTTCCTGTTGAACCACTTGGAATACTAAGGATACACGGGTACCTTACCATTGCCATGACTTGTCATGGTCTTACATGGTATCCTTTTGAAACTTACCATTGCCATGTCTTGACATGGTCTTACATGGTATCCTTGCCTTATGAACTCACCAATGCCATGCCTTGCCATGGTCTTACATGGGACCTTTGCCTTATAGTAACTTATCAATGCCATGTCTTGACATGGTCTTACATGATTTCCTTGCCTTAGAAACTTTACCAATTGCCATGCCTTGGCATGGTCTTACATGGTATCCTTAAACCCTAATGTCATGACATTTGTATCCTACACATTCCTAAGGTTCAACCAGGACTTTCTGAAATTACTTCTCCGTCAATTCATGCTTGAGTCTTCTTTGAATAATTTCATAAAATAAATATACACATGCTGGAAATTAACAAAATTAGCATAAAATAATAGAATATTGCATTTATTTACTGCAAACTTACCTCGAAACAAAATACGATCAACTATATCGATTTAGTCCACTATCTTTTACTTTCCCCGGTCTAACTCTGGATTTTGTTCTTCTTGATCTATAATAAAAAAATTTAGCTTATTTAATACTCACATTTATTAAAACAGTCATTGACTCAAACTTTAGAAAAATTACATTTTTGCCCGTAAACTTTTACATATTTACACTTTTTCTCCAAGGTCCAGAAATTAAACTTCATCTTATTTTCTTATGTTTTATGACATGCTGATCATTTTTCCCTTCTATGGCAACATCAAATTCTCACTCTAACATGTACTTATGAACATTAGGTATTTTTGCCGATTATGTCGTTTTACTCGTTTTCACGTAAAATCGATTAGAAAAAGTTTTTTTACACAATTTTAAGCTTAATATTCTACCATAAAACATCAAAATAAACACATTTCACCTATGGGTATTTTTCCAAATATAAACCCTAGGTTAAATTATTGCTAGAATAAGCTTAATCAAGTTACTAGGACTCCAAAAACGTAAAGAACACTAAAAATGGGGCTAAAACTGACTCACAATTGAGATTGGAAGCTTGAAAAACCCTAGCTATGTCTTCTTCATGTGAAATTCAGCTGGCTTTTAATTTTGTTTTTAATTCATTTTAATAACTAAATGACCAAAATGCCCTTAATTAAAAACTATGGTGTTTTATCTTCCTTTAGGTATTTTTGTCCAAACTAGTATAATGGTATAATTACTATCCAAGGACCTCCACTTTAAAAACCCATTACCCACAAGTACTTAGTACCTTTGTGAACTAGAACACACATTTTAGAACTTTTGCAATTTAGTCCTAAATATCAAATTGGACCCTCTATCGATAAAATTTCTAAACGAAATTTTCACACAATCATGAAATCATGCCATAGACCTTAAAATGATAATAAAATAAATTTTTCTACCTCAAATTTTTGGTTTCGCAACCACTGTTCCGTTTAGGCCTTATTCGGGATGTTACAAAGTAAGTGATTCTGGTGGTCTTTCTTAATGACTTTTTTTTGTACTTTTGGAGCCCTTATAGCTTAAGCTAACTAATGGGGGGTGCTATTTTGGAAAATGGTTGAGATACTAGGGATTTTCCATGGGAGTGTTCATGTTTTTTCTTGAATTTTCATGGAAGAAAATGAATCATGGTTATTAAACAAATAACTTTTGTGAAGTAGTTTTCATGAAAACCCTAACTAATGACCATTTTGCACAAGTTATAAATTATGTGGTAAATGTGTGAAATGATGGGAATTGTGGGCTGCTTCTAGTATAAAAACAATCCGGCTAGGCTTGGTTAGTGAGAAAATTTGATAAAAATTCATTTACGAGCTTAGGGGTAAAATCATAATTTTGTGAAGGTTGAGGGACAAAATGGTCATTTTGCCAAAATATGATTTATGAAATGCATTAATTATTATGATCGTTAAATTAGTCAATTTTTATCATTTTAGATCAAGAAATATGAAATTTGAACCTAGATCGGGGGAAGGCCAAGCAAGTAGACTAAATCCAATTAGTCGTCCACTTTTGCATACTGAGGTAAGTTGTACGTAAGTAAAGCAACTTTATCATTATTATATGTTGAAGGATTAATTTTGTGTAATATGGTTGAAATTGCTTATGAATAATGCATGATGAAATTCAATGTAGTAAAGTCCCGATTGAGCCTAGGAATAGATTGGATATCCATGCTATGGCATTTGAGTGATATGTGTGCCAGTGTAAGACCATGTCTGGGACATGGCTCGGCCACGATATGAGAGCTAGTGTAAGACCATGTTTGGAACATGGCATCGACAATGTAATGAGAGCCAGTGTAAGACCATGTTTGGAACATGGCATCGACAATGTAATGAGAGCCAATGTAAGACCATGTCTGGGACATGGTGTCGGTATTGATATGTATGCTAGTGTAAGACCATGTCTGGGACATGGCATTAGCATTGAGATGAGAGCTAGTGTAAGACCATGCCTGGGACATGGCATCGGCCTCGATATGTAAGCCAGTGTAAGACCATGTTTGGAACATGGCATCGACAATTCACCTTCTTGTGTAAAGCTTGTCAGATATCCTTTAGTATTCCAAATGGTTCCATCGGTTATTTTAAAGATTATGACAATGATAGGGAATGAAATAATCATGTTGTGAGTGGTACAGGTTCTCACTCATGAGATATGAGTCTAGTTATGTTGCCTTATTGGTAAGAATAACATGAGTAAGTTCTATCTATGAAAATAATTTCGGGACAATATTGTAGTCTTTTGCTTATACTTGAGATATATAAGCATGTAGTGATATTTAACTTTGCTCACTCAAGAATGTTGTACTGATTGTAATATGCATGGTTGATGTTGTTACTTATTTATATGCAACTTACTAAGCTTTATGCTTACTCCCCCTTTTTTCTATTTTTTTATAGTGTCGCCAAGCTAGTATCGAGGATCAAGGGAAGTCGAAGGCATCGATCACACTATCACCTGAAGCTTCGGTATAGCTATTTTAATATTTTGATTTTGGTATGTAGAGGGACTTTAATCTTTTGTTTTGTGTCTTGTTAGTTTGGCCACAAGAGTTGGCTCATATGATGGATGTGATATTCATTTTGTATAAGCCATTAATGTTTGCTAATATTGATTACTATTAAATGAATTGATGCAAATTTCTCATGGTTGTGGTTGATTTGGTTATATATGTTATGCTTAGATTGGTTTTGGTTGATATTGTGTAGGTTGGTGCAAGTAAGGGTGGCAAAGAGGCTTGGTAAATAGCGTTAATTTGTCCACACGGGCGTGTGTCTAGGCCGTGTGTGACACATGGTTTGCCCATGGGTACGTAGTCTAGTTGTCTGTCCCTTACACCTCAATATTACAAGTCAGTATGCATGGTAGTAAATACACGGGCAGAGACACGGCCGCGTGTCTCAGCCATGTGGAGGGCACGGCCTAACACACAGGCATGTGCCTTGGCCATTTTCCTTTAATTGGTTGATGATGTCAAAAATAGAATGTCAAGGTTTTTGTACACAACCATGTTATAGCCGTGTGAGGGACACGGGCCATGGACACGGGCGTGTGCCAGGCCGTGTAAAAACCCTTGTAGGTTTGAATTGAAAAATAAATTCGCACAGGCTAGGGACACAGGCATGTCCCGATATGTTTAGGCCATGTGAGCCACACGGACCTTCAACATGGCCATGTTAAGAAGCTACACGGGCATGTTGCCCTTCCACACGAGCTTGTGCCTTGTCTGCTTGAAATTTTACAAAGTTTTCTAGAGTGCACAGATTAGTCCTAAATCAATTCCAAAGTGTGTTCGGGGCCTCGTGGGCCCTTAGTAGGGACATTTAGGTATTGTGAAAAGATTTAAGTTGGGCCGAAATTTCATAACTAAGAAATGCATGTTTGTATGTGTTTGAGTCTGATAACATCTCGTAATTGTATTCCAGCGTCAAACTCGAGTAAGGGGTGTTACAGATATCATGACACAAACTGAGGGTGCCACGACATACCCCTGCAGTTGGCTACAGAGGAGCATATTGGTTGTTATGTCGCGACACAGACCCAGGAGTGTCGCGACATCAACTCTGGGATGAAAATTAGACATCTAGCAGGGGATTTTTGGTTTGCACAATTGAACTTAATGCTCAGGAACATCAGCTGACTTAGGGTTAAAGACGATGGCCACCTAAAGGCTATAAACAGGCTTCTTTAGCACATGTTAAAGACCATTTTTTATCAACCTAGTTTCTTTCTTTAAATTTAGTTTTGTATTCTTTCTTAGGTTTCTAGAGTTTAGTTTATTTGTTTGTTGTTTCCTTTCAAGAGATCTAGATTGTGGAATCATTCAACTCTATGGATTTACACTTAATATCAATACAATCAGGCTCTTTCATTTAATCTATCTTGTCGATTTAATTAGCATGCTTTCTCTTTACATTGATTATGTATTGTTTATAAACACTATGAGGAACTAATCCTTATATGGGGGATTAGCAAGTGGAGGTATGATCTGTTAACTATTTTCTAAAGTTACTCAGCAGATTAGCTATTTGGGAAAAGGAGAACGTGAAAAAAACCCTAAGCCTGACAACTTCGGGAAGTCATCAAGGTAGGTATTAACCCAAAATTGGTATTGCCCATTCGTGAACACCTTAACCCCAGACCAATCTAGACTGTGAGGTTAGAAGATAAGTAGTTCTTACTGACTCGTTATGTTAGTGGATGATCAGAAGGTAACAGCTAGTTGATTGACGTGGAATCCAAAACGAAAATTGATGGAGATTACCAAAGAGAGCTAATCACCCATAATCAGATTTGATTTATTCTTCCTTTTTAATCTTTTAAATTTTATCTTTTTATGTCATTTTAGTTTTATTATTATAAAACCCCAAAAATCTTTTATTTTATATTCTTCGTACTATAAATGAATTTAAAGTATTAATTAGATATTTTAGTGTTTAGGTTTGAATCGATCTAAAAACTGCCTCCTTTGGGTGCAATCCTCGGAGTACCTACCCACTCCGTTGTAAAATTATATTACAACTAGACCCATATACTTGCAGATACCACCTCGTAATTTTATATTTTTGTGTAGTGATAAATCGTAATTTATACATATTTTTATCCCATGCTTAGCACCTTTATGGATGATTTCTCCTTAGATTTGGTGAATTCGATGCTCCTAATCCTTTAATTTCATGTTTTATACTTAGGTGAGCATAGAAGAGTAAAAAGAGTGAGAAACTGGCCGAAAACGGAGAAAATGGGCCAATGTGGGAAATCAACACGGCCGGAACTTCCTCACACGGATAATTCACACGCCTGTGTCTATTTAACTGATTGCGACAAGGCCTAAGCCACCTCACACGGGCGTGTCCCTGTCGAGCCCAAGTCTAGTCCTATTCGGAAAAGGTCACTCTTGAGGGTTTGGAAGCATTCTAAAGCCTATATAAACACCCCAGGAGGTACCTGAAAGATACACAGAGAGGAAGAAGCAAGGAATTACTCGAAGGAAGCTGATTGATCCATATCAGAAGCCAGATTCACCTTCAAGACTGAAGATCTCCCTTCAATTCCCTTCAAGAGTTCTTGGATTTTCTTTATGTTTTGTTATCATTATTCTTTTGAGATGTTTTCTTTCATTAATATGAACTAAACCCCCTAAATACCTAAGGGGAATGAAACCTAAGACGGATCTTGTTATTAGTATCTGAATTATATAATTAAATATTTGATTTTTTCTTAATTATGTGTTCTTAATTCTTGCTTTGATATTCTAAGATATTAATTCAAGTTTTGATGTGCTTATTCAGAGGAGCAAAAGTCCCTGTCTAAGAGTAGATCTAACATAATTAAGCGGAGTTGATTGCACGCCTAGAGATAGGGTGACATAATTTTTCCAAATTAGGGTGAAACCTAATAAGGGAATCCATAAATCGAGTTAATGCAACACTAGGGGTTTTAATTAGAAAGAGATTTCAATTAATCAACCCAGGGTTAGACGTTGTTAGTCTTGAGAGAGATAATAATATAAATTAGGGATTTTTATGGATCAAGTCAAATGAATAAATCGTCTAATTCAGAGTCAATAACAAATGAAGTCTAGGTGGATTTTTCCTTCGGTATTGTCCAAATCATTCAGTTTTCCCAAAAGTTATTTCCCAAATTCACTTTCTGTGCATTCTTAGTTTAGTAATTAGTTTAGATAAAACAAATCCATTTATTTTTAGGCTAGATAATAAAAAGAAAGTTAATACTAGTACTTTTAGTTCCTTTGGGTTCGACATTCCGCTCTTGTCATAAGCTATACTACTATTCGATAGGTGCGCTTGCCTTTGTCGTGATAATAGTTAGTATTCAAGAACAGTCATTCATAAATTATAAAACTTATCACTATTCACATCACATCATGTAGTATTCACATTTTAGACGTTAGTACATCTAGAGGCAGTTAGTCGGCAAAAAATCAGAATGAGAATCAACAAGCGTGTTTTGCTGGAGAATTCAGAACATAACATCAGTACAAAGAAAGTTACCCATTGTGGGAACCAAATGTTGAAATTGTTTTCCAAATTTTCAATCTCAACAGATCCAATTAAGTTCTCAGAAATGGATAACCCTAATGATTGCAATTTATTTCCCTTTGAGATGGATAATCCCAGCCTGGTTGAATTATTTGCGAATGTAAATGATCCGGGTCCCGTTCAAGTTGTAATTCCAGTAAGTCAACATTCTGGAATTAATATTGATTTTAATGTCAGTTAGGAAGGTCAGTCGGGTTGTGGAGGGTCACTACAAACTCCTGAAGATCCAAACTATGGTGGATGTTCATATAACATCCCAATCTTGTGTCCTCATTTAAAGATTCACCTAGAGGTGTTGGGCACCATAGAAGATGGTGATAAAGGGTCCGATAATGAAGATCAGTCCTACCATGATAATGAAGATTTCAGTGATCCTGATTTAGATGACATCCCTGAAGACATAAACGATGAAGGCATGGTGGAGGGTGAAGATGTGTAGCCCTATTCAACCGGGAACACGAGATCCGGTATAGTTATCTATAAAAATCCAGAGGCCTAAATGTCTAACGTAGATCCTGATGTGACACATGCAAGCGAAATCCTAAATATTCAGATATAATGCTTGCTCACATACTAGATAGAAAATCAGACGCTAAAGAGTTATTCGTGGGACAACAATTTTATAACAATAAAGACTATGTAAATGCAATAAAGCAGTACAACTTGAAGTTGTTTTCGACTACAAAGTCACGAAGTCTACACAATCTTTATATGTTGGAGAATGTTGGAAAGCCTCAAGTGGTTGTAATTGGCGTGTTCGGGCTGTATTAATACAATGGACTTAGATGTGGACAATCAGGAAAATAGAAGGTCTTCACACATACACGGTCACTCGTATTAACAAGACCATCAAAAATTGGATACAGAAACCATATGCAACTACATCATACCGTTGGTGAAAGACATGCCCACCATATCTGTATCGGTCCTTATTGCGGGCATTTAGGCTCGATTCAAGTATAGGGTTTCCTTTAGGAAGACATGATGGGTAAAACAAATGGTGATGCAGCAATTGTATGTTGACTGGGATGAGTCATACAAGGAACTTCAACGGTAGATAGCCGCAATGCGGGAGTATGTGCCTGGAACAGTGACTGATTGGAAAAAATAGTTGCATAAAAGTATGGATGGTGAGATACAATCGAGGAAATGAGTTTTCCACCAATTTTTTTGGATGTTCGAGCTGTGTGTTATGGCCTTCCCTCACTACAAGTCATTGGTGCAGGTGGATGGCACATGGCTTTACGATAAATACACGCAAATACTCTTGATTGCAGTTGCACAAAACAACAATCGGAATGTACTTCCTATTGTTTTTGCCATCGTGGAGGGTGAGAACTTCGAGTCTTGGGAATTTTTCCTGTGAAATCCGTGAAGGTATGTTGTCAGGCAATACAACATTTGCCTTATCTCAGACAGATCAAAGGGAATACTGGTTGTGATAAGGCATTTGAGGGTTCCTATATAGGTCAGTGTATTGCCTCCAAGACATCGAGTCAAACTTCCACAAGGATTATAAGAATAAAGAATGGTGTAAAGAAATAGTTTACATTGGTAAAAAATTATTTGTCAGTGTATATTTTTTTAAAAAATTGTTTTCAAAAATCATTGGTATGTATTTTTTTCAAAAATCTGTTTTCAAAATTTATCAATTTGTATTTTTTTAAATGTTTTCCAAAATTTCACTCAGTAATTTTTTAAAATATTAATTCAAAATTTTTTACATAGCATTTTTTAAAATTTATTTTAAAAAAAAACAAAATTTTCTAGTTATTTTTTTAAAATATTTCCAAAAAAAATTATTTGTTCGAACTTAATATTTAATTTTTTTTCCAAAATTACATACGCATGGTCTAAGCTAGAACCATGACAATTCAAGAAAAGGTTCACGAGGCTTGAAGCTCAGACGATGAGGTTACAGACAAATCTCCAGTAGTGGTTGGGTAGAATAGAGCACTGGCAGTGGAATCAAAATTATGATAATGCGTGTTGTTATGGTTAGATGACGGCCAACCTCATAGAGGCTGTTAACTCCATCTTGAGGTGTACACGCCATTTGCCAATTTCTGCAGTTTTCTCAGGAACACTCTATAGGCTTGCCACATTGATGCTAAGGATGGGGCTGAGTTAAGTAAATCAAATAGAGGTTGGGTACGTCCACGTCGAGGCCGACCGAAAGGCCATGGTAGTCAACACTTGGAGGGTGCAAATGATAAATGCATAATTGTATTCCCGTGACTTAGAGTCTTTCCAGGTTCAAGAGTACAATGGCTGTCGCCCAGGTCACACGCTGTTGATTTGCAAAATAGGCGTTGCGAGTGTGGGAAGTTCTAGAGTCTTCAGTATCCATGTGCCCATGTTTACATAGCGTGTGCGATAGCAAAGCTAAATGTCAAACATTTTATAAACGATTCCTACATGCTGTAATGCACATTGTGTATATGGGGAAACGAATTTCCCGTAATGTTAGATGTCTTGAACTGGGAAGTGCCACTGCTTGCTTTCGAGATACTGCCAAACTGCAACCTCCATAGACATCCTAAAGGTCGACCACATTCGAAATGACATGGATGTCAGGGAGATAGATGAACCCAAACAGTGCGGAGTTCGCCGAAAACATCTGACCACAATCGATCTACTTGTCCACATCATGTCTATTATGCCAATCAATCTACTCATAATTCCGGAGTGGAAGATGATAAGTAATTTTTTTATGATTCTGTAAATCATTTTTTTATTCTATAAAAAAACAAAACATTTACAATATTTAATAAAGAATAAAAAACATGCTAAAAGTTTTAATTTAGTGGCTTTTAAAACAGTTCATTATATTATATGTATATTATACATATAAACAAAAATAAAAAATTGGAAACGTATAAATTATCTTTACATTAATTTTTAAAATGATTAAAGTAAGTAAGAAAGAAGGAGTTTAATACAATATTTAGGTAAGAATGAAAGAAAGGAAGGAAAAAATGATTGAAAAAAGAAATAAAGAAAAAATAAAAACTGCAGCAAAAGAAAGAAAGAGAGAAAGAAAAAAAAACTTATAGTAAAGGAAAGAAAGAAATCTCTGAAGTGAACAGTGACCCGTGATCGTTAGGTCACATTGGATCAGTGATAGGTGGGTCACAACAAGCTTTCTTTCTTTCTTTCTTTCGCCTACCAGCCTCATTGGTCCCCCACTATAAAAGCCCCAATTGGTCCCTTCACTTCCACCATCGCAAGCACCTCAAATTTTTTTTTCCATTTTTATAAAAAATGTAAGTTAATGTAATTTTTTAATATAAATATATTTTTCAAAAATTTATTCATCTTTTATATCATTTGTAATAAATTATTTAGTTTTTATGCAGATATCAGAATGAATCCTCGACCTTTTCTCGATATTGAAAACCACGTAGCAAATTTTGTACACAATACCGTAAATGTGATCCAATTGAGCTTTATATAATATCCATATAATTCGTTTTTTTGAGAAATAAAATATATAATGTTTACTATTTCTGCAAGAAGAGTATTGGATTGTGAGGCCTCGACCCCATGATCCGGGATATTTTCCCGATCAATGGGTTGTACCATATATAAATGTCACTAGGCTTGGGACAACTGCATTCATTCAAATTTTGGACCTTAAGGATGACTTAGTATCAACGCTAGTGGAAAATGGCGCCTAGAGACCCACAAATTCGACCTCTTGTGTGGGGAATACTGATAAACCGTAATTCATACATATTTTTATCCCATTCTTAGCACATTTTATGGATGAATTTTCCTTAAAATTGGTGAATTCGATGCTCCTAATGCCTTAATTTCATGTTTTATACTTAGGTGAGTGTAGGAGAGTGAAAGGAACGAGAAACGGGCCAAAAACGGAGAAAATAGGCCAATGTACAAAATCAACACGGCCTAGACCTCCTCACACGGGTAGACCACACGGACATGTCAATTTGGCAGAATCAAAGCACGACTAACACGAGTGGACCACACGCCCGTGCCTATTTAACAGGCTTGACCATGGCCTTAAGTAATCACACACGGGCGTGTCCCTGTCGAGCCCAAGTTTACTCCAATTCGAAAAAGGCCAATTTTGAGGGTTCTTAGGCATTCCAAAGCCTATACATACACCCTAGAGGAGGAGGAAAGTAGACACATAGAGAGGGAAGTAGGGAACTGCTCAAGGAAAGCCGATTGATCGATCTCAGAAGCCAGATTCATCATCAAGATTGAAGATCTCCCCTCAATTTGCCTTCAGGAATTTTGGGTTTTTCTTTATGTTTTGTATTCATTATTCTTCTGATATGTTTACCTTTTAAGTTATGAACTAAAACCCCTAAATGCCTAAGAGGAATGAAACCTAAGACAGATCTTGTTATTATTATCTGAATTGTATGATAAATATTTGACTTGTTCTTAATTATGTGTTCTTAAATCTTGTTTTGATATTCCAGGATATTGATTCAAGTTAAGCTCTTATTCAGAGGAGGAATAGACCCTGTCTAAGAGTACATTTGTCATAATTAAGCGGAGTTGATTGCGCGTCTAGAGATAGGGTGACAAGATTTTGCCGGATTAGGGTGAAACCTAATAAGGTGATCCATAGGTCGAGTTAATGCAACCCTAGGGAGTTAATTAGAAAGAGATTTCAATTATTCAACCTAGGGTTACACGTTGTTAGTCTCGAGAGGGATAATAATATAAGTTAGGGATTTCTGCAGATCAAGTCAAATGAATAGATCGTCCGGTTCAGAGTCAAATAACAAGTGAAGTCTAGGTGGATTTTTCCTTAGGTATTGTCTTAATTCAATCATTTTTCCAAAAGTAATTCCCCAATGCTATTTTCTGTGAATTTTTAGTTTAGTTAATTAGTTAGTTAAAACAAACCCCATTATTCTTAGGCTAGATAATAAAAAGACAGTCATTACTAGTACTTTTAATTCCTTTGGGTTCGACAATCCGATCTTGCTAAAGCTATACTAGTGTTCGATAGGTACACTTGCCTTCATCATGATAATAGTTAGTTTCAGGAACGATTCATTATAAATATTTAAAACTTGTCACGAATATCACGCATCAAATGCACTAAAACACAGCAAAATGTAGCAATCCAGCTAGGGCTACCTATTAATGGACTACTAGTGACCGAGCCAGGAAAAGTGGTCGATCCTTAGGCCACTTGAGAACGATTACTTGGATGACTGCCCCTCAATGATAGCAAATGAAGATTAACCGGTATTAAATTTACCTAGTTAAGGAATAATTTTGAAAAGCTATCGAGTCGTCCAACACAATTGGACATTATTTACGCTAATAGAGTGCATTTTCTACAACTGATAGGTGGGGTACTAGTGTCAGACACCAATCACAATAAAATCCACATGTACCTTCCCCTACTAGAAGATTTGAACTATGTCGAAACTTACAGTTGGGGCTCTGCAATTTTGGCATGCCTACACCGCAAGATTTGGCAAGTGACAAGGCCAAATATTGAAGACATGTGCAGATTTTGCCTTTTATTGCAATCCTGGGCATCATAAGGATGTCATTTTTGGCAACTGTGAACCACCAACTACTGGTGTGGCTACTCGTAAATAGGTGAATAAAATTGAATTTTACCTTTTTTTCAATGCTATCATGCTTTTGCATGCCAAATATGCTTAAAATTGATTATGTTTTTTAGATGGAAGATGATATTGGGAATTAGAAGACACCGCACGGTGCCCGTATACTGCCAGATGATAGAGGTTCATTCTAGAGAAAACATAAAAAATCCGCTTCAAAATTATTATTATTATTATTATTTTTGCATTACAATTTTTAAGTACTATAAATATATATTTTTTTAACATTTGAAAAAAAATCAAAATAACTATGTTATTTGTCTACACTGTGCAGTATCTATGGATGTCGTATTTTAGGGGAGAAATTGTGGCCTTTATACCATCATGGGTTCATAAGCAGCAAATATTGTTCGTGACAAAATTCTCGTTGATTAATTTTAACATGGTCGAGTGGCACACAGTAGATCAAGGATTGAGTCAGTTTGATTGTTTGCAACATATCCCGAACCCTCTACAAGAATTCAAACAAGTTCACAAGATAGACAAAAAGGGTAAGCATGCAAAAAATTGGGTGACCAAACATGCTCCATACATCATTCTGTGGAACACTCGATGCGAGAGGTGCCGCCTTGTATGTCTCTAAGATAGGGTCATGCCTATGACTAAGTATGCAAGTTGGTATGTGGCGAACGGGATGCCCTTCATATACCGGGTCATTACATGGTGGTCCCGGAACACTCGCAACCACAACCTTCTTGATGGGGAAGAAGCGAGACACGACCACACTATAACCGAGCTCCACCGTTTGAGAACACATAATATGGCTCAAACATAGAACTCAAGCCCCGATATTCAGCATCTAGATTGTCATCACATACCCTCCATCCCCAACAACAACCTCCTTCATTTTAGGAGATATTTGGCAATACCCCGTCACCACCGATGATGGGGAATATGATTATACAACTTTCTTTAGTACATCGGTACGAACATTGGAGGCCGACCCAAGAAATTATGAATTGTCACATAAAAGTGCATCCCTTCGCCAACGGAGGTAGCCTGACCATTACACTCTGGGGCCGGGGACGTCGCCAAGGTCCAGACAGCTCTGATTTTTTGTAATTATTTACTTTTTAAATATTCTTCCAAAACAAAAAAATGAATTCTTAACATAATTATTTGTTTGCATAAATGAGTACAAAATATTAAGTATAAAAAAATATAATTCGACCAACAAATAATATGGACCAAAATTGATTTACATATAAAAAAATAAAATCCAACAAATAATATGGACCAACATTGATTTACAGATACAAAAATAATACGAACATTTTGAATAGTAGTTTTGCCACAGTTAGTCATCTTATGCTTGAATCAAGTCTATATTGCATTTAGTAATTTTGAACATATTTGCCCACCATCTTCTGTAAACCGTAACTGGTCTACACAGTTAGTCATCGTCGAAGAAGACTATCACCAACTTCTATAAACTGTAATCGGTATCTCCGCCCTTTGATGGCATAACTTTTCTGATTTACATGGCAGTATATAATTCAACTCTGTTAACACATGACAGTGTATAATTCAACCTCGAAATTCAGTATCTCCACTTGATGGTACACTCCCAAACAATCAAGGAATCCACTACATCATATCTACTAATTACAGTTACTCCTCATCTGATACACAAACAACTTCAGATTGTTAAAACCTAAAAGGTTTCTAACCTTACAGTGACATTGTTTGCATATCGGACAATGAGTATGTCACTCCCCAAAATAAGGTCTAGCAGTTTTATGGGTATTTTAGGAATTTTGGCCTATATGACTTCGGGATTTTGTAAGGTTGGTACTCAATAATGTTTTCGACAATGGTTTTCATAAAGTTTAGTCAATTTTTGGAAAAGAGAATCAAATGTATTTAATTTTAGAAAAGGGATTGATTTGTAAAAGGTCAAAACAGTGAGCATTTATGTAGCAATTTAACATCTTTTAAAATTGAACTTAATAAAACCCCACTCCCAGCATAATTTACGATAGTTTCTTCTCCTCTCTTTAAAGTTGTCGTCCCTTGCTTTTTCCTCACTATTCTATTGGTTTTCAGTTCCTAAACTATAATACTTTGATTTCATACCATTCTTAAGTTAATTACCTCCATAGAATCTCATTAAGACACTCAAAAACTCCATAGATTTCATCATCTTCTCCAAACATGGGTTTTTCAAAATTGCGTCAAAACTCATTTAATCTTCTATCAAAGGTAATGTTTCAAATTCCTATGAGTTTCTCATGATATCTAGTCCTTAAAATTGAATTATTAGCTCTCAAGTTGTATGTTTTAAATAAAAGCCGAAAATTGAGCCATTAATGGTAGATTTTTGGATTTTGCATAAAAACGTGGTTTCAAAGTGTTTTTCAACTTGTTTCAGCATGGTTAGAAGGTTTTTAAACTTACCTTGAATTTTCATTAATGATTTCTCATGTTTTAATGAATTTTTTGAAAATTGCCTAAAAGGTGTCGAAAATGTCGATGTCATGAATCGAGTAGATTTGTCTAGTTTAAAGGTTGCGAATTAGGCATAGATGATTAATTAGTTGAACAAAACTAGTTCTAGGTGAAAAGCTTAAGTATAGATTGAGATATTTGAATTTAAAGTTTGTTATGTTATAAGTTTCGGTTACATGGGAACATAGCTTAGGCTTATGTTTTTGATTGCTTGTGGTGAGTTCTTAGCTGATTATTGAATACATTGTTGTGTGAATTTTTGTGTTGAAGTTTTGGATTTTAAGGACCTTCTACGAGTAGAGACAAAGGCAAGGAAAAGCTAGTTTGAGCTTTCGACTTTTCAGCGAAAACATAATTGGTGAGTGTTTGGAATAATTGCCTATGAACATGATTCAATGCGTTATTTGGGAATTTAGTAGTAGCCTAAACTACTCTAAATTCTGAGTGTAAGCTTATAACTATATTATCTTGTAAACTATGTGCTTATGTGTTTGTAAATATGTGAATTGAGATGAGATGCTATAACATGTGATAGGTGGTTATGATGCAAATATGTAGTGATAGTGCATTGATAATCGGTAAGTGGAACGACAGAAATGTGCAAGTGTACACAATCATTAACAAGTAATAAAATGACAAGTAAATGTCGAGTTATAGTACCCACAGGGACTGTGTAAGAAAATATTTACGAAATGCAATTAAAGTGTAACAGCCCATTTTTAGTCAAATCATAACAGTGGTTTCAGGATCACAAATTTGAGGTTAAAATAATTATATTATTATTGATGGGCGTTGAATCCACCAAAAAATTCCTACTAAATACTCTAAATAGTAGTAAGAGTGGTAGTAGGGTCGAGTCCACAGAGATTAGTACTTTAATCAACTTTCGCATTTGACTTATGAACAGAATGTCGTGTCAAGGGTCGTGACTAGAGTCGTGCCCACGACTCAAAACGTACCAGCTGAAAAATAAGTAAATAAGTAAAGTGGGGATTTTGAAATTGATTAGAAACTAAATAATTAAAATTGCTAAGATAAATAATTAAATAAACTAAAAATTAAATTGGGATTTGCAATCAAATGTACTAAGCCTTAGCCTTAGACCCGGTAAATTCCGTGTTAAGAATCGATCCTCAAAAATTGATCTTCTCCTTCAAATGTTAAGCCAGTTATAGTGATTAAGAGCGTCCTAACCACCAATTCTCCCTCTCGTAGTTCGTACCGGTCTGTCCTGCAAACCAACCCTTTCCGATAGTCTAGCCAAGATACGCGTGTTCCCAATTCAAGATTTCAGTAGCCTTGCGTTCTGAAGAACCCAACTCGAATTAACGGCCTCAACCACGTGGGTCGTTTAAACCCGATCACCTCTTCCTTGATTTGTTCTCGGAGATCCAAATACAGCAAGGCCAATTCGTTTCTCCAACTGTCAGAAAACACAAGTCCAACCCAACGAGATCTTTTTGACTTGAAATCGAGTTATCCTTAAGGGATGAGTTGTCAATCCCGATACTTAGGAAAAAAAGTAAATACCAATTGGAAGGATTTTAAGCGCGAGTATGAATCTCATGATTCTCGATCGGAAGGAACACCAGCCTAAAGCTAAGATAGAATTTAGTTAAGCATGAAATTGTTCATGCTTTGTGAGTTTGGAAAGAAGATTGATGATTATGGTGAAGAAATGAATGGAAAGGACTTGGAGAACAATTGGCCCAATTATGGAAAAGAAACAAAAAAATTGGAGACAAAGCTACATAATGTAATGTCAAATTGAGGAGAAAAAAATGATATTCCAATTCCCAATTGGAGAAGGAAATACAAGAGAGAGAGTAATTCAATTCCCAATTGAAATAGAAATGTAAAGACAAAGGATGATTTTCTAAGAACTAAAAGCCCCTATTTATATACATGGGATTTACTAAAAATAGCTTAACGTAAATTAATAAAATAAAACAAAATAATATCTTCCTATTTTTAGCTTTTTACGAAGTCAAAATATATGATAAATCCTTAGCTTTCTCCATCCTTTTGATTTGGCCCCAATTCAATGATTTGTCTTTTAATTTGGCCTCTTTTTGCTCATTTTTGACCAATTACATCCCTGACAAGATTAAATCATAAAAACACTAATTAAGCATGGATCAATTCAGAAATAAACCAAATTAAGCACAAGAATCATGTAAATTAATATGTTTATCAACTCCCCCTACTTAGGTCATCCTTGACCTCAAGCATGTTGTTCTTTCAAACATTAAAATCTATTCTATAATTTATTAAAAATCGAGCCTCTTTTTTTTTTGCATACATAATCAATGTAAACAACTTAGGCAAAAATAAATAAATGCTCAAGATATATAGTTTGATCAACAAGTGTCATAAAATTGAAATATGTGAACTAAATAATTTCATTAAATTGAGTTTGAATCCAATAATATGCAATTAATAAAATTATGGACGGTCAAACCTTTTTACGCAAACTAGGATGACAACCCAAGCACCCTATCCCGGTTACTCAGTTCAACCAGCCTTTTTTTTGGATGAAGGCTTAGTTAGCGGAATGTTTATAAGTTATCGACTTGTCACTCAAACTTTTTTAGGCGAGATAAGATGACAACCCAATCACCTTACCTTGGTTACTCAATCCGGTCACGTTTTCGAAACTTCACTCATAACTTGAACCTTTATTTATTTATTTATTCATTTATTTATGCACAAATAATTTTTCCAAAAAATCAATTTATACGAAAAATCTAGCTACATATATCAACTTTAAAACACAAATGTTGACTAATCTATATACTTGAACATTTTAATTCAAAATATGCCCAATTTTTCAAATTAACTAAGTATGAGATTAAAGGCTCAATATCAAATAAACTATCGAATGAATTCAATGCAAGATTGAACACATGCAAAAGACAGACATACAACAAAAATCATGCATATTTACCATCCAACCCCTCTACTTAATCTATGCTTGTCCTAAAGCATATATTATATGAAATAAAAGTTAGCAGCCCAAATAAATAAAAAGAAAAGTTAAGAACACTCCCCCTATATGTTAATGATGTTGTTGGTGTTAGGAGTAGCGATTCTGCAGGATGTCGAGGATTGTGGAGACTTAGGTTTCCATTGCTCCAAGTCGAGCTTCGATCCAGCTTAAACGGGCCTCTACAATTAGAGGTTGTTCCTCTTTTTCTCGAGTAGCGAAATGTGGGTGTTGGCGAAAAACCATATTCCCACGAGTAGTCCGTGTACCTAGAGGAACAAATTATCATGCAGTAGGGGTGCCAGAAAGCAAACCCATAGAATCCAAACAATATTTATCTAGGTTGTCCATACGATATGCACATGTCAAAGATGAGAAATCGATTTCAGAAGGAAAAAGTGTAGAGGTTAAGTTCGTAATATATGACCTAAGTATTAGTGGCGATTACATCGTAAAACAGCATGAAAATTCCGTGCAAACCAATATCCTAAATTAGCTTTAAAACCAGAATGCATACACCACAAGAAAAATAATTCAATTTTTATTAAGACAGAAGATGAATTGTTTCATCCTGAAAAACTAAATGCCAAAAATCGGCGAATATATCTTAAAGTGGGTTCATACACCAATAAGTCTTTTGTGGTTTTTGGATTATAAAGTTGTTCAGAATGGGTTAAAACACGATAGGCATCTTGAGCATTAAAATCACTTGGAATATCTAACAGAGCAGTATGATAGGGATCGGACTAAATATTGTTAGGGTCAATAAAACCCATGGCAATATTAAAATCAGATATCGACGTCCAGAAGTCCTTACCAAGCAGACAAAAACAGATAATGTTTTGTGTTTCAATAGTATGTAATGTAGTAATATTGAAGCTAAATGTGGTGTAAAACTCATAGATCAACTCATAATATGCATTACAAGAAATATTTGCAAATGAGCTCCAACTAATAGCATCAAAATAATTAACCATAGCATCATGAATATGTAACATATCAAGAGTGGTAGAATTGATTTGCTTACAGATCGGGATTGGAGGCTGTCGAATGTCATCGTATCGTGTGCAATGCTCTAGGGTCAAAAAATTTAAAAACCCCTGTAATCGTCCTTCGGTGGGAATGGTGTTGGCATGACCTCGTCTATTATGTTGACCATTGTGTGTTGGTCTAACGTATTCGTTGGGTGAGTTGGGTTGACTTAAATTTTCAGTACTATTAGTACTACTGGTCGATGGTGTTGGTGGCTCACGTGTCGATTATCGACGGCTTCGAGTAAATCATGTTTGGCGTTGATTGATATATTTACTTGTGGTCGAAGGAGCCTCGACATGGTCATTAGAGTTCGAGCCTCGTCTACATTATCTGCATAATATGTTAGTAAAGGCAAAGTAGATTGGGGATTAGTAATCGACCTTTTGGGAGGAGTGGGGTTGTTGTCCGAGTGTTTTGTATCGACCGGAGTCAAGCTTCATCGGCAACGAGTTCTCTTTGTTGGGGCCATTCATCTAGGAGGAGGTGGAGAAAGTTTATCGTCGACTATATCGACGACAGGAGGCGCGGAGAATCAGTGCCGATTTTGATTAAGTGAGACTGGAAAGTTGTCAGTCGTTTGGTTCTGAGTTTGAACCATTGTGTCCGTGTAGATGACACGAAGAATTGGCTCAGTTGGCTATGACGACGACGGCGTACGGCGGTGGGCTAATTTTTTGAATGGTGATGGTGGGGATGTCAGTTTTGGTGTTGGTGAAGGTGGTAGGTGGTGGTTTGGGTGTTTAAAGAAAAAAAGAAGAAGAAATAAAAAATGGGATTTGGGGTGGGGAAAGGCGTAACGGTGGTGGGTGAGGGCTCCGTTTGGTAGTGGCGCAGAGGTGGGTAAGGGCTCCGTTCGACTGTGGCGTGGCGGTGGTGTGGTGTTGGATGGCGTGGAGGAAGAGAGGAAGAAGAAAAAAAAACTGGAGGGGCTTGGGTTTGGGTTCGTCGGCGTGAGATGGGGTGGCGATGGTAGGTGCGACGGTGTTGGGCCAGTGATGCGACGGCGGGGGTCAGCGATGGGGAGTATGACGGCGGCGGCGTGGCTTGGTATTGGGTTTAGGTTTTGTTTTGAAGAAGATGGAGAAGATGAGTTGGGGAATTAGGGATTGGGGTGTTTTAATTTTTTTTATTTTTTTATTTTTTATTTGGTTTATTTTAGGTTGGGTGATGTAATTGGGTTAGGTATTGGTTATTGGGCCAATCTTGGGTATTGGGTTTATGTGGGTATTGGGCATGGTTGGTTTGTTTAGGTAGGTAAGTTAATTGGGCTGGGTTGATGGAAGGGTGTTGGTTGTGGGTTTTGGTGGGTATGTTTGGGTTTAGGGTAAGTGGGTTAAATGAGGTGGTGGATATTTATTGGATTTGGGTTTTGGGTATTTTGGTTTTTGGGTAGGAATTTAATGGATGATTTTTTTTTACTTCAATTAGCAAGTCGTGCCCACGCCACCATCATTATCCAAGAAAATTCGTGACCTCCATAGTGTTCCTAAAACATTAAATTGATTGAGTTAAATAAGAATTAATTTATTTATTTACACCCTAACTTAAACTAAAAATTAAATAAATGAGAATAAATGAAAATAAATTTGGTTGTCTGATAAACTATAATTTATACATATTTTTACCCCATGCCTAACGCATTTATGGATGGTTTCTCCTTAGATTTGGTGAATTCGATACTCCTAATCCTTTAATTTCATATTTTATACTTAGGAGAGCATAAGAGAGTAAAAAGAGCGAGAAACGGGCCGAAAATGGAGAAAATGGACCCACATGGGAAAACAAACGGCCTGGACTTCCTCACACGGGCATGTCACACAGCCGTGTCAATTTGGCAGGATCGAAGCACGACTTACACGGGTGGATCACACGTCCGTGCCCATTCACGACCTTCAGTAATTGTACACGGGCGTGTCCCTACCGAACCCAAGTTTATTCCAATTCAGAAAAGGTCAATTTTGAGGGCTCTTAGGTATTCCAAAGCCTATTTAAACACTTGAGGAGGCACTTAGGAAAGGGGAGGCAGAGTAGGAAGCAAGGAATTACTCAAGGAAAGCCGATTGATCCATCTCAAGAGCCAGATTCATCATCAAGACTGGAGATCTCCCTTCAAGTTCCTTCAAGAGTTTTGGGTTTTCTCATGTTTTGTTATCTTTATGCTTTTGAGATGTTTTCTTTCATAAGTATGAACTAAACCCCTAAATATCTAAGGGGAATGAAACCTAAGACAGATCTTGTTATTATTATCTGAATTGTATGATAAATATTTGACTTGTTTTTAATTATGTGTTCTTAATTCTTGTTTTGATATTTCAGGATATTGATTCAAGTTAAACTCTTATTTAGAGGAGGAATAGACCCTGTCTAAGAGTAAATTTGTCATAATTAAGCGGAGTTGATTGCGCGCCTAGAGATAGGGTGACAAGATTTTGCCAGATTAGGGTGAAACCTAATAAGGGAATCCATAAATTGAGTTAATGCAATTCGAAGGTGTCAATTAGAAAGAGATTTCAATTATTCAACCTAGGGTTAGACGTTATTAGTCTCGAGAGAGATAATAATATAACTTAAGGATTTCTACGGATCAATTCAAATGAATAAATCGTCTGATCTAGAGTCAAATAACAAGTGAAGTCTAGGTGGATTTGTCCTTAGGTATTGTCTCAATCAATCGAATTTTCCCAAAAGTATTTTCCCAAGTTTTTCTTTCTGTCCATTCTTAGTTAGTAATTAGTTTAGACAACCAAACCTCTTAAATTTTAGGCTAGATAATAAAAAGGAAGTAAATACTAGTACTCGTAGTTCCTATGGGTTCGAAAATCCGGTCTTGCTGAACTATACTACTGTTCGATAGGTACACTTGCCTTAATCGTGATAATAAGTTAGTCTCAAGAACGTTTCATTTATAAATCTTGAAAACCTATTACGAATATCACGCATCAAATTTTTGGCGCCGTTGCTAGGGAACTAGGATATTAGGAAAACTCGATTTTTATTACGTTAGCTACTTTACTTTTATTACATTTTAAGTTTTTATTTTATTTCCTTCTGACAGGTTTTCTAGTTTATGACCAGAAGAAACCCGTCAAGACCACTACTTTTTGGCGGTGAGATCGATCCAATGGTTAGTAAAAACTGGAGAGAAATAAAGCGAAGCCTAAGATACACAAAGGACGAGCAAGAGGACGATTCTTCAACCACAACCAAGGAGATGGCTGAAAACCAAGAAAATCTGTTACCTCCTGCGATTGCTGTTAATCAGAATCCTGCTCTGCGCACTATGTATGATTATGCTAAACCTTCTTTAACAGGAACTGAATCGAGCATAGTTAGACCAGCTATAGCCGCAAATACTTTTTAACTGAAACCTAACACAATTCAAATGATACAACAGTTTGTTCAGTTTGATGGTTTGCAGGACGAGGATCCCAATGCTCACTTGGAAAACTTTTTGGAACTATGTGATACATTTAAAATTAATGGCATTTCTGATGATGCCATTCGTCTTCGGTTATTCCCTTTTTCATTGAAAAACAAAGCTAAATAATGGTTGAACTCGTTGCCATGGGGGTCAATCACTACTTGGGAACAAATGACTGAAAAGTTTTTATTAAAATATTTTCCGCTGGCTAAAACGGCTAAATTACATAATGATATTTCTTCCTTTGTGTAGATGGATTTAGAAACACTCTACGATACATGGGAGAGAGACAAGGACCTCTTGAGAAGATGCCCTCACCATGGGTTATAGGTTTGGCTACAGATTCAAACCTTTTATAATGGTCTGAATCCTTCGACTCGACAAATGGTTGACACAGCTACTGGTGGAACCATTAATAATAAGACACCTGAAGATGCCTATGAATTTATAGAGGAGATGTCACTGAATAACTATCAGTTGCAAGTCATGAGGACAAAGCCAATGAAAACAGCCGGCGTTTATAACATCGATACGATCACCATACTCTCTAATGAGGTAGAACTCTTGAATAAGAAAATTGATGATTTCTTTAGTTCTTCACAGGTTCACCCAGTAATGCAATGCGAAGCAAGTGGAGGCAGATCAAGTAGTTCAGAATACCCATTTATGGCCACAACATGGAGAATGAATAGTTAAATTACATGGGTAACAATCCTCGATCTCAAAACAATCCCTATAGAAATACTTACAATGCAGGTTGGAGGAACCACCCTAATTTTTCATGGGGAGGCCAAGGGAATCAGAGACCACCACCTCCGGGCTTCTAACAACCACCCTACCAACAAGAGAAAAAACTGAACCTTAAGGAGATGCTAACAAAATTCATTTCAGTGTCAGAAACTCGTTTTTAGAATACCGAGACCACACTCAAAAATCAAAAAGTATCAATCTAGGGGCTCGAAACTCAGATTGGATAGCTCGCCAAGTTGATTTCCAAATGACCACAAGATAGCCTACCAAGCAACAGTGAATCTAACCCAAGGGAGCAACTCAACGCGATTGCCATTCAAGATGAGGAAGGGCTAGTTGCAGAACCAAGGCCAGAAACAGTGGTAAGAATAGGTAAGGATGAGGTAGGCCACAATGAGCCAAAGCTGGTGATTACAGAATATAAACCTCGCGTGCCATACCCTAATGTAACAAAGAAGGACCGCTCAGACGAACAATTTGGTAAATTCCTTAAACTTCTAAAGAAACTACATATTAACTTACCATTTATTGAAGCCCTTTCGTCGATACCAAACGCAGTCAAGTTTTTAAAGGAGCTTTTACCAAATAAATGGAAGTTAGATGAAGCATCACATGTGGAGCTGAACGCGGTCTGCTTAGCCATTCTACAGAATAAGCTGCCTAACAAACTAAAAGATCCAGGGAGTTTTACAATTCCTTGTTTAATTGGTAGTTTAGATTTTAATAATGTGTTGGCTGCTTTAGGGGCTAGTATCAATGTTATGCCTTACAAATTATTTAAGCAACTAGGTCTAGGGAAACCCAAACAAACTAGGATGAGCATTCTATTAGCAAATAAAACTATCATATTTCCTAGGGGTATTATTGAAGATGTACTCTTTAAAATCGACAAATTTATATTCCCAGTTGATTTCGTTGTTCTAGACATAGAGGAGGATAGCAACGTCCCCTTAATTTTAGGAAGGGCCTTTTTAGTAACCGCTAGATCAATTATTGACGTTGGCACAGGTGAACTCACACTTCGTGTGGGAGACGAAACAATCACCCTTCAAGCTCGCAATTCGAATAACACATCAAAAATCAAAGGTGACTGTACAAATCATTTGGCTAAAACTAACCATATAGTGCACCTTCTTTGCAGAAAACAGGTTTGAAGAACATACATAAGCCAAGAAACAACAAAGAACCTATCCATGAAGAACGAAGGTTACAAATCGAGGAACTAGATGAATGGCAGACACATAAACTGAGAAAACACGATAAATCGAAACCACGCCATGAGGAGCTTAATTCCTCCAAAAATTAACTTAAAGTTGGAGACAAAGTACTACTCGATCCAGCTGATCCTCGAATCGCCACTTCTGAACCAAATGAAGAAACCCCTCTTACGGTAATTAGTATTTTTCCATACGGTACGATCGAGGTAAACCACTCCAAATTTAGCATGTTCAAGGTAAATGGTACTCGTCTTAAACCTTATGTTGATAAAATTGATAGTAGGGATAAGGAGTGTAAACTCCTCGATTCACCATGATCACGCACCAGAGAAGTAAGTCAAGCTTAGACTATAAATAAGCGCTTCTCGAGAGGCAACCCGAGCACTAACAGTATTAATTTCTTTAATTTTGAGTTTTTAACATCTAACGTACTAATCGAATCATGGTACATAGACTCTCTAAATACCACATGGACAGACACACGGGCGTGCCTTAGGTCGTGAAAAATAGGGTAAAATTTTTCCAACACGAGAAGCGATAAAGTCGCCACGGCCGTACGACATGGCCGTGGACGAAACTGCCAAAATAACATGGGCGTGTGCCTTCATACACGGGCATGGGATAAACGAACAAAGATTGACACAATCATGTAACATGGCCAAGTACACCGATGCACCCAATATCGAAAGCCACAAAATGCACCGGCTGAAACGAAGGCACACGGGCATGCCCCACGGCTGTGTGCCCCAATTTCTCTATAAACACCTATTATCTATCTCAGCTTTATCTTTATATTTTGAAATTAATTTTTATTTCCTGTTTATACTATTTTATCTTGAGTTTTTACAATTTTCAATTTCAGCTATTTCATTATGAGTAATTATGCTTCCTTATAGTTCCTGATTCTGTCACAGTTATAAAGAGCTCCAAAGCTCATCGTCGCATAGGAACTAAAAACTCCATCGGGAAAGGACTTATGGACTAATAAACCCCTACCACCACCGGAGTATCCTCCTCCACTCTCACGCTGATTATTCTCCAAAACTCCAGTTCAAGGAATTCATTCATCATTCAGGAAGTTTCACTTCTCTCCCTATCTTATGATTATCAATCTATCTTTCTCAATATATCTACCTTTGTACATTGAAGGCAATGTACATCTTAAGTGTAGGGGGGGTCTTTTATATCATCATTAGAAATCCCTGAATTATGTCTTATTCTCACGTAAATCACTCATATCACTATTAGAATGAATTGTAATTAACTTATGATTTTTATTGATATGTCTTGAATTAAAACTTAGGCATTCATGCAGTGATTGTTTAAACTTTATGATATTAAAAACCAAGCATGGTAAGTTGACTTTTGAATTAAAAATTTTATAGGTTGTTTCTCCCAAGTTTAGGTATTATCTTGAGTTGAAATTCACAAAATATAAACATCAAAAAGCCCTAATGTTTATGAGATTTTGTGCCTTTAAAGCATCTACTATTTCTTTCATGCTCACTTTTATTGTTGCTTTGAGTGCGTCAGTGTTGAATTGTTATTCTAGAACTTGCTTGACTATGCATGTCAAGACCAAACCATTTGATTTGATATGTCAAAATGATAAAGGCACTTAGGTTTAACCCACTCACTCCACAAAAGCCTACCTTCATAATTAACCCTTAGTAAACCCCTTTTGAGCCTAACAAGCCATTAATTGATTTACCTTCAATATTAACCCATAAACCATTATTGTTGAAATCCCCTAATTTGATCCCTATTTTTGTCGAGATTTGATTTGAACTAATTGCTTAGCTATGTTTTTATCTTCTATGTATTTGACTTGCTCTAAAAAAACATTCATACTTACATATTAGTAGTAATTCGATAGTGTTGAGCCGCAATAACTAAATTCCATCTTCTGAGAAGAAGCTCACTTGTACTCAATTGATGTTTAATTACTTTTTCTAATTATGAAAATTTTCAATTCAATCTCGATTCTAACCTTTTCTTTCAGCTTGTGACCACACCCCCTAACCAAAGCCACGTTACAACCCTTTAAAGAACTTTTGATTGATGTTCATTTCAATATATAGTGGTGGAGATTTAATTTTCATGCAAGCCTATGGTAATGACTTTTCATTATTGACTATTGAGTGCTTTATGTATTGTCCTTAAACACCTCGAGTGATTTGAGTGAATATTTAGTGAGGATGTGAAACTCTGTGATATTTTGAGTCGAAAGTAATTACTTAGATGAGGGGAGACACCTATACTTTCATGATAAAATACTCAACTTGGAATGTTTTAAAACTTTGATGTTCTTTCAGTCAAATTCTTAATGTATGATTACTTATGGATTATTATGAGATATTCTTAATAAGAATTATAAGTTAAGAAGAATTTATTTTGATTGTGAGTTGAGGGTTTTGCTTGAGGACAAGCAAATGTTTAAGTGTGGGGATATTTGATAAAACATTATTTATACATATTTTTACCCCATGCCTAATGCATTTATGGATGGTTTCTCCTTAGATTTGGTGAATTCGATGCTCCTAATCCTTTAATTTCATATTTTATACTTAGGAGAGCATAGGAAAGTAAAATGAGCGACAAACGGGCTGGAAATGGACACACATGGGAAAATAACACAGCCTGGACTTCCTCACACGGGCGTGTCACATGGCCGTGTCAATTTCGAAGGATCGAAGAATGACTTTCACGGGTGGATCACACACCCGTGCCCATTTAACAGTCTTGACCACGGCCTTCAATAATCGCACAAAGGCGTGTCCCTGTCGAACCCAAGTTTAGTCCAATTCAGAAAAGGCCAATGTTGAGGGCTCTTAGGTATTCCAAAGCCTATTTAAACACTTGAGGAGGCACTTAGGAAAGGGGAGGCAGAGTAGGAAGCAAGGAATTACTCAAGGAAAGCCGATTGATCCATCTCAAGAGCCGAATTCATCATCAAGACTGGAGATCTCCCTTTAAGTTCCTTCAAGAGTTTTGGGTTTTCTTATGTTTTGTTATCTTTATGCTTTTGAGATGTTTTCTTTCATAAGTATGAACTAAACCCCAAAATACCTAAGGGGAATGAAACCTAAAATAGATCTTGTTATTATTATCTGAATTGTATGATAAATATTTAACTTGTTCTTAATTATGTGTCCTTAATTCTTGTTTTGATATCCCAAGATATTGATTCAAGTTAAGCTCTTATTTAGAGGAGGAATAGACCTGTCTAAGAGTAAATTTGTCATAATTAAGGGAGTTGATTGCGTGCTTAGAGATAGGGTGACAAGATTTTGCCAGATTAGGGTGAAACCTAATAAGGGAATTCATAGATCGAGTTAATGCAACTGTAGGGTGTTAATTAGAAAGAGATTTCAATTATTCAACCTAGGGTTAGATGTTATTAGTCTCGAGAGAGATAATAATATAACTTAGGGATTTCTACGGATTAAGTCAAATGAATAAATCGTCTGGTTTAGAGTCAAATAACAAGTGAAGTCTAGGTGGATTTGTCCTTAGGTATTGTCTCAATCAATCGAATTTTCCCAAAAGTATTTTCCCAAGTTTTTCTTTCTGTGCATCCTTAGTTAGTAATTAGTTTAGACAACCAAACCTCTTAAATTTTAGGCTAGATAATAAAAAGGAAGTAAATACTAGTACTCGTAGTTCCTTTGGGTTCGACAATCCGGTCTTGCTGAACTATACTACTGTTCGATAGGTACACTTGCCTTAATCGTGTTAATAAGTTAGTCTCAAGAATGTTTCATTTATAAATCTTTAAAACCTGTTATGAATATCACGTATCATTGCCTCCCAAAATGCACGTTTTTTTAACATTGTTAGCTCGATGACCTGGAAGTTTATTCAGCCGGCTCTTCGAAGACTAATTCCTCAACCAAGTGGACTTGAAATTTTTCGTAAGAAGGCTTTAATCGCTGTCCGTTGACTTTGAAAATTTTTCCGAATTCTTTGCTTTTACCCTCGACTGCACCATGTGGAAATACGTGAGTAAGAATAAAAGGCCCTAACCACTTAGTCCAAACCTTACCTGCAAAAATTCTCAATATAGGGTCATAAAGTAATACTTTTTGTCCTACCATAAATTGTTTGGGTTTATCTTTTGGTCATGGTACGCTTTTACCTTATCTTTGTAAATTTGGGCACTCTCATACGCTTCTCATCGAATTTCCTCAAGTTCCTGGATATGTAATTTACAATGCTTACCTGAAGCTTCCAATTCCATGTTGCAAGGTTTGACCACCCAAAATGACTTATGTTCCAGCTCAACAGGAAGATGGCACGATTTACCAAAAATTAGTCGATAAGGAGACATAGCTATGGGTCCTTTATAAGCTGTTTGGTATGCCCATAATGCATCGTTAAGTCGTAAACTCTAGTCTTTTCTATCTGGCTTAACAGTCTTCTCCAAAATCAACTCGATTTCTCGATTCGACACTTTTGCCTGACCGTTTGATTGTGGGTGATCAGCTGTAGCGACTCGTTGCACCACTCCATATTTTCTCAAAAGCGTATCAATTACTTTATTGCAAAAATGCATCCCTTGATCGCTAATCAAAGCTCGTGGTGTGCCAAACCTAGAAAAAATATAACTTTTTAGAAAATCAACTACTATTTTGGCATCAGCACGACGAGTGACTTTTGCTTCCACCTACTTTGACACATAGTCAACAGCAAGTAAAATATAAATGTTATCGAATGATGAGACAAAAGAGCCCATAAAATCAATGCCCCATATATCGAAAATTTCATAGACATGCATAGGGGTTTGAGGCATTTCATTTTTTTAGCTCAAGTTTCCTACCCTTTGACATTTTTTGCAAGTTTTACAAAACAGATAAGTGTCACAAAAAATATTTGGCCAATATAGTCCACATTCAAGTACTTTATACGTAGTTTGTTTGGGGCCAAAATGTCCATCACATGCATAATAATGACAAAAGGATAGAATTGATTTTATCTCAGTTTCAGGAACGCATCGACGAATTACCTGGTCAGAACAGTATTTCCAAAGATAGGGGTCATCCTAAATATAGTATTGAGACTCACATTTGATCTTGTCTTTTTCAGATCGTGATAGGTTAGGAGAGACTATATGTGTAGCAAGATAATTCAACATGTCTGCATACTAAGGAAAAATCGTCTAGGCAGCAAGCAAGTTTTCATCTGAAAAATCATTTTTAAGTGGTGTTACATCCTTTGATGGACGAATTCTGCTCAGATGGTCAGCCACCAAATTTTCACATCCTTTCTTATCTTTTATTACGAGATCAAACTCTTACAAAAGTAGTATCCACCTTATAAGCCTCGGTTTTACTTCCTTCTTCCCGAATAGGTATTTGAGAGCTGCATGATCAGAAAAAACCACAATCTTAGTTCCTAATAAATATGAACGAATTTTTTCTAAGGTAAAGACTATAGTTAGAAACTCTTTTTCAGTGGTTGAATAGTTGATTTGGGCAGCATCCAAAGTTTTAGAGGCATAGGAGATGACGTGTGGTTCTTTCTCGATCCTTTGTCTAAGGATTGCTCCCACGCTATGGTTACTAGCATCGCACATTATCTCGAAAGGATAACTCTAATTCAGTGGTTAAACAATAGGTGCCGAAACGAGCTTATGTTTGAGCGTGTCAAATGCTTCTCTACATGATTGGCCAAACTCAAATTCCTTCTCCTTTTGTAATAGGTTGCAGAGAGGTTGCGCAATTTTTGAAAAGTCCCTAATGAACCACCTGTAGAAACCTGCATGACCAAGGAAAGACTAAATCTCCCTCACAGTTGTGGGATATGGAAGTGAGTTAATGATCTCGATTTTTACTTTATCGACAGAAATTCCCCCAGCAGAAATAATATGACCTAGCATAATCCCTTGTCTACCATAAAATGGCATTTCTCATAATTTAGGACAAGATTAAATTCTAAGCAAGTTTCCAAAATTTTTGCAAGATTCGTCAAACATGCCTCGAAGGACTCACCATATACAGTAAAGTCGTCCATGAACACCTTGATTATTTTCTCAACGTAATCTGAAAATATACTCACCATGCACCTTTAAAAAGTGGCTGGTGCGTTATAGAGTCCGAATGGCATCCATCTGTAAGTGAATATACCAAATAGGCACGTAAAAACCATCTTCTCTTGATCCTCCGGTGCCACTGGAATCTGGAAAAACCCTGAGTAACCATCAAGACCACAATAGTGAAACTTTCCAGCTAAACGTTCTAACATTTGGTCAATAAAAGGAAGTGGAAAGTGATCTTTCCGAGTTAGTGAATTCAACTTCCTGAAATCAATGCAAGCTCTCCACCCGTTTTGGACCCGAGTGGGAACCATCTCACCTGCCCAATTCTCAATTACGGTTACACCGATCTTTTTTGGTACTATGTGGACTCGGCTAACCCAATTACTATCGGAAATGGGATAGATCATCCCAGCATCAAGTAGCTTTTGGACTTCTTTTCTTACCACTTCCATCATGGGTAGATTGAGACGCCTTTGAGCCTCTTTTAGTTACAGCATTATCCACCATTTGAATTTTGTGCATGCAAGTCGAGGGGCTTAACCCCTTAATGTCGGCTATCGTCTATCCAATTACCTCTTTATAGTCCCTAAGGACTCGTACCAAATTTTCCTCTTCTACCCTCGAGAGTTTACTCGAGATTATCACCGGTAGTGTATTTCTTTCACTGAGAAAAGCATACTTCAAGTGGTTTGGCAGTGGTTTGATTTCCAACTCCAGAGCCTGCAAAATAGATGGTACGAACTTAGTTTGTGAGGGAGATAATTCAAAAGTTTTACCTATAGCTTTCCGCAGTTGCGATGTCTCCATATGAGCTACTGTTTCGTGAACAGAATCTTCAATTGTTATCCACTCCTCTAGTTCTTTAATGGCATCAAAGTCTAAACTCCTGCAAAGGACAGTTCGTAATTCATCCTCGTCATGATATTCCAAATGTAATTCAGTTAAAGGATCAATAATATCAATGTTAAAAACATTAGAAATCATGCTAGGACAGTTCATGGCCTCGTAGACATTGAATTTCACAACTTCCCCATCGAACTCCATAGTGAGTATCCCACTTCGTACATAGATCTTCGTTTGTGCGGTACTCAAAAATGTCCTTCCGAGAAGTATGTCCAATGCATTGGCCGAATTGTCATCCTCTATGTCGATAATGTAGAAGTCTGCAAGAAATATTAGCTCGTTTACCTTGACAAGAATGTCTTCTAATACTCTATCTGGTTGCACCACATATCATCTGCAAGCTGGAAAATCACGCCTGTTTCCTTCAAAGGAACCGCCTTAAGTAGTTTATAAATTGACAAAGGTATAACATTAATTGATTCGCCTAAGTCACACATTGTTTTTTTAATACCGACACTACCTATTTTATAGGATATGAAAAACATACTTTGGTCCTTACATTTGGGCGGTATTTTCCATTGCAAAATGGCAGAGACATTTTCTCTAACACTTACCTTTTCATTTCCCAAGAGTTTCCTCTTACTCGTGCATAACTCTTTCAAGAATTTGGCGTATCGTGGGATTTGCTTAATTGCATCGAGAAGAGGTATGTTGATTTCTACCTTTCAGAAGGTGTCGAAGATCTCCATCTCGTCTCACTCCTTCTTAGATTGGACAAGTCATCTGGGAAACGGAGGTGGTACTGCAAACGACTTTTGTGGAGCTAACTCTACTGGAGCCTCTGTGTCAAGTTTCTTCTCGTCTCGACCAGCATCGTGGCTGCGACTCATGCTAGGTACGGGCTCCAAAACCTTCCCACTCCTCAATGTCATAGCGCTTGCATTGTGCCAAGGTTTTAGCTCAGTTTGGAATGGCAGGTTACCTTGAGACTCCAAATGACTAACCGTGAGCACAAGTTTGCTTACTTGCTTGTCCAACTCCTGCAGATGCATGTCAGTTTTTTATTGGAATTTCTCAGTACTGTTGGCTAACCTTTCCACTATGGCTTCCAAAGATGACTTTGGAGGTGGTAATTGTTGATTCTGGGGCGGCCTCTATTGAAACAGTTGATTGAACCACGGATTCGTCCCATAACTGAGATTCGGGTGATCTTTCCACCTTATATTATACGAGTTTTGAGTATAGGTCATACCACCTTAGGGGCGGTCCTAGAAATTTTCCAACAGCATTAGCTTGTTCCGTCAAATCCTCATGTAAAATCAGACAGGAGTCCGTCGGGTGGTCTGGCTTGGCGCAAATTTCGCATAACCGTGCTGGGCCTGTTTTGTATGAAAGAAAAGTTTGAACAACATTAGTCAGCTTATCAATCTTATCTTCTAGAGATAAAGAACTTAACCTATGAACCCGTCTCATGGGTTCTGTAACAGGTCGGAATTGTTGAGAGTTGTCAGTCATAGTTGAAATCAATTCTCTCTCTTTTTGAGGAGTCATGTTAACAAGCGCCCCCCATTTGCAGCATTTATCATTTTCATTTCCATTGGGAGTAATCCTTTATAGAAATACTACAATAGTGACTGCTCAATCAGTCCATGCTGTGGGTAGCTTGCGCACAACTTTTTGTATCACTCCCAGTAATCGTAGAGCGATTCAGTGTCCTTCTGATGGATTCCTATAATGTCCCTCCTTAGTTCAGCTGCCTGGGCTGCAGGGAAGAACCTGTCAAGAAACAAACAAAACATGTCAGACCATGTGTTAATAGATCCCAGAGGCAAATAAAATAGCCACTCTCTAGCAGAGTCGGATAATGAGATGGAAAAGCACGAAGTTTGATTTGGTCTTCTGTTACTCCCTGAGGCTTCATGCTTGTATGTAACACCCCAAATTTGGGCCTAGAAGTATTGGGCCTTGAGTGCGGGTCTGTAAGGAGGTTGTATATAGGTATTTAATTGTGCAATGAAATAACACAATTAAATGTTTGCCTTAGTGGTTAATGGCTTTAAGAAGTGTTGGAGAAATCTTGGGTTCAAACTTGGGCTTTAGCAAAAATTTTGGTATTAAGTGAAAAAAACCTGGATGCTTGAATGAGGCCCTTTTAAATTATTGTGGTAAATATATGACACAAAGAAGCATGTAGTCTAGTGGTTGTGGCATCATTAAGGTTGTATGGGAGCTTGGGTTCAAGTCTTGGCTCTTGCAATTTATTTTGGTTTTTTAAGGGAACATGGACTTTGGCCTTTAGACCTTATAATTAATTGAGGATAAAATATGACACAAAAAGCCTTGTGGCTTAGTGGCAAGAAGTGTGTGGAGCATCTGAGGGGAGGCATGGGTTCGAATCCCATGGCAAGCAAGGAGCATTTATTTTGCTAACAGGGGGCGGCAAGAGTTGGTGTTGAATTTAAACTCTGATGTTGGAGGGATCCCACATCAGGAAGCTAACATAAGAGTGGATGCGAAGCTGGCTTTAAATAGAGGGAACCATGAGGAGAGTAAAGGTACCTTTCTTGGCTGATCCCTTTCGCTGTATGGTGTGCTCGTTTGGGTTGGGCGTCGGCTAAGAGTGCTCGGAGCTTGGATTAACTCCAGTCGCCAATCAGGTGTGTATTTCTCGCTACTCTAGCTGTAGGATGGCTACTTCGGGCCGCGATGGGCCGAAAGGGGTCATGTGGGCCCAATGGGCCTACGGGCCCAATTGGATAAGTTGTTTGATTGTGTAGTAAATATTAGACTAGGCTAGGTGAATCTCATATCTGTGGCTAGATTTGGGCTAAAAGGGCCACACGAGCGTGTGGGCCCATTTGGGCTGAGAATAGGCTTTAGGCCCATTCGTATTGTTATCCCTATTTAGAATATTTTAGTTTACCAAATTACTGAAATGCCCTCAAATTGTAAAATTACCAAAGTACCCTCGATTTATAGAATTACCGTTTTACCCTCGATTTACAAAATTACTTTTTTACCCTCGATTTATAGAATTACTATTTTACCCTTAATTTACAGAATTACTGTTTTACCCTCGATTTACAAAATTACCAAAATACCCTCGATCAATAAAATTACCAAAATACCCTAGTCTATAAAATTGCTAAAATACCCCTGGTTTGTAAAATTACCGAAATACCTTCAATTTGTAAAATTACCAAAATACCCCTAGTTTGTAAAATTACCAAAATATCACCAGTTTGTGAAATTACCGAAATACCCTCAATTTGTAAAATTACCAAAATACCCCTGATTTACAAAGTTACAGAAATACCCTTGACTTTCTAAAAATTATGGAAATACCATTGGTTTACAAAATTACTGAAATACCCTTGGTTTGTAGATTTACCAAAACACCCTTGTAGGATGAAATGACTAAAATACCCCTATTAGGTAAAAAGACCGTAAAGCCCCTATAGGGTAAAGAGACCGTAAAGCCCCTGTAGGGTAAAGTGA
The DNA here is from genome assembly GCF_007990345.1 of Gossypium hirsutum. Lineage (NCBI taxonomy): Eukaryota > Viridiplantae > Streptophyta > Magnoliopsida > Malvales > Malvaceae > Gossypium > Gossypium hirsutum. The sequence continues at coordinate 80,450,335 of NC_053428.1, read as the reverse complement.
TCGTAATACCCCTGTATGGTAAATTGACGAATATGCCCTTATGTTCCGTATGACTGATGTGCTTAGGATTTACATATATTGATATTGGATTAGCTAAGTTTGAGTGACAGGTGGTGGTTATCGTAGGTGATTGATTTTGGAAACGTTTCAACTTCAACCCGTAACAAGTGTGTACTAACCCTCGTAATAGCTTAGATTAATATTTGCTGAGAAGCCGAAATGCTAAAATACCAGTATTTCGGGAACTTGTAATGTTGCGTTTGGGTGTAGATGCAATAAATATGATAAGATCGGTGTTTGGATCGATGGAACAGGTAAGAACTCAATTTTGTACATGATGGTAAGTTGGGCCTCAATGGGCTGAAATTGGGCCCAATGGGCTTTCGAACCCATTTGGGTAGAATTGATAGAAAATGGAATTTGGAAAAGTTACACATTAACACGGTTAGTATTGTTGTAAATTTTGGGTTAAGTAGGCTAAATCAGCATTCGTAGGGCCTATTAGAGGTTTTGGGCCCAAAAGCCCAAATTTGATAAAGTGGGTTAAAGATCATTGTTTAAACACTCGAAAATATTGATAATTGTAATGAACATGGAAAACCCTGATATTTGGTAAAATTACGAATATACCCTTATAATGTGAAAAATGACTGTTTTGCCCTTGTGGGCAAGTGACTGACTTGGACTGTGTGGTTGACGGATTGATTGTGAATATATGTTGGTGATATGAATGACTTGACTGTGATTGTTTATTCAAATATGGGCATGACATTCTGCATACATGACATGTTGCATTGGGTTGGGTTTTTATATGGACGGAGGAAGTGCAAAAGGGCTTATGCCCCAGTTTATTGAAAAGGGCTTATGCCCCAGTTTACCGAAAAGGGCTTATGCCCCAGTTTATTGAAAATGGCTTTGCCCCAGTTATTAAAGAGGCTAGGCCTCTTGATATATGATAAAGCAGCTATGCTGCCAGTGGTGTGTTGGATGGGTGGGTTGAGTTATTCCCCACATGGTGTGTTGGTTGGTACGGGTGGAGAGTAGCGGATGGTGGGTTGAGTAGTCTCCCCAAATGGGCTTGCATACATTCATTGGTTTTTCATGTGATATTGAAATGGGCTTGCATACATCCATTGACATTACATGTGATATTAAAATGGGCCTAAGGGCCATACCGTTTATAGTAAAGGCTTCGGCCCAATGATATGATTTATGAAAAGGCTTCGGCCCAGTGATATGATTTATGAAAAGGCTTTGGCCCAGTAACCGTTAAACGAAAGGCTTCGGCCCAGTATATGTCAAGACTAAATAGGGCTTTGGCCCAGATTGTACTGATACTGTGTTTTCACTATTTGTTTGTTATTAGGATTACACACTGAGTTTTCATAAACTCACCCCATTTCTAATTGTGTAGGTAATCCCTAAGCTTAGATGGTTTGGAGCTGCGAAGGACTCGGAGATGGCCACACTACTGTTTTTGTTTCTTTTAATTGCAATAAGTAGCTGATTTATTTCTTTATAAGTTTTATCTTATTAATATTATTGTTTGGTTTTGGGTTGTAATAAGGCCATTTTAATTATTTTTCTGGGATTATTTTATTTTTAATAACTTTAATCTGTTTGTTAATAAATGGGCTAGACTTAGGACGTGTTTTCAAAATGATAATTGTTTTCAAAATAACACCACACCACGATTATCTAATTTATCAAAGATTTCAACTTAAATAAATTACAACTCGATTTAACCAAGTGTGGCAATGGTTGTGGGCATGTCTAGGATTGGATCCATTAGAAGAGCTTGGTACTTAAGCAGCCCTCATGGCTCACCTCCTCTGTTACGGATTCCTACCCAGGTCCCATTCACTTTGTTAGCTTAACAAAATTCAGTTTTTAAAGCACTAAAACAAAACATGGGTTTTTAACTTCAATGTGGCACATCAGATTCGGCCATAACGTCTGGGCTGAGTTTAGGGTGTTACATTGTGCACACCATATGGAACTCTTTAATGTGGGTGTGCGGATTTTCTTTTTGTAGTCCACGAAAAGTAGGTAGTAGATGGATCAAACTTGACTTTAGCTCGAAAGGTTTTCCTCCTACCGGATGGGTTATACATAAGGGTTGTTCATCCGGTGCCGCTGTGAGTTGACGTATCATCTGTTCGGCCATCTCATCTGGTTCGTCAAAAATTTCTTCGGTGTAAGATATGGTTTCGAATTCGGGGTTTGGTTGTTTACCAAGCCGTATTGCTTCTCTTCATAGTTGTCGGGCCAATTTCTCAATTTTTGTCTCAAACTCTAGATTTCTCGGTTCTAATCTGGTTATAAGGTAGACAAACAAAATTTAGAAAATATCTTCAACCCCTAGCAACGGTGCCAAACTTTGATGGGCGTCGAATCCACCAAAAAAATTCCTACTAAATACTCTAAATAGTAGTAAGAGTGGTAGTAGGGTCGAGTCCAAGGGATTGGTACTCTAATCAACTTTCGTGTTTGACTTATGAATAGAATGTCGTGTCAAAGGTTGTGGCTAGAGTCGTGCCCACGACTCAAAACGTACAAGCTGAAAAATAAGCAAATAAGTAAAGCGGGGATTTTGAAATTGATTAGAAACTAAATAATTAAAATTGCTAAGATAAATAATTAAATCAACAAGAAATTAAATTGGGATTTGCAATCAAATGTAATAAGCCTTAGCCTTAGACCCGATAAATTTCGTGTTGAGAATCGATCCTTGAAAATTAATCTTCTCCTTTAAAAGATAAGCCAGTTATAGTAATTAAGAACGTCCAAACCACCAATTCTCCCTCTCATAGCTAGTCCTGGTAAGTCCTGCAAACTAACCCTCACCGATAGTCTAACCGAGATACACATGTTCCCAATTCAAGGTTTCAGTAGCCTTGCATTATGAAGAACCCAACTCGTATTAACGGCCTCAATCGCGTGGGTTGTTTAAACCTGATCATCTCTTCCTCGATTTGTTCTTGGAGATCCAAATACAGCACGGCCGATTCATTTCTCCAACTGTCAAAAAACACGACTCCAACCCAACAATCTCTTTTTGACTTGAAATCGAATTATCCTTAAGGGATGAGTTGTCAATCCCGATACAAAAGCGAATACCAATTGGAAGGATTTTAAGCACGAGTACAAATCTCATGATTCTCGATCGGAAGGAACACTGGCCTAAAGCTAAGATAAAATTTAGTTAAGCATGAAATTGTTCATGCTTTATAAGTTTGGAAAGAAGATTGATGATTATGGTGAAGAAATGAATGGAAAGGACTTGGAGAACAATTGGCCCAATTATGGAAAAGAAACAAAAAAAATTGGAGACAATGCTACAGAATGTAACATTAAATTGAAGAGAAAAAAATGATATTCCAATTCCAAATTGGAGAAGGAAATACAAGAGAAAGAGTAATTCATTTCCCAATTGAAATAGGAATGTAATGACAAAGGATGATTTTCTAAAAACTAAAAGCCCTTATTTATATACATGGGTTTACTAAAAATAGCTTAACCTAAATTAATAAAATAAAATAAATAATAAATAACAAAATAAAAAAATATCTTCCTATTTTTACCTTTTTACAAAGTCAAAATATATGATAAATCCTTGGCTTTCTCCATCCTTTTGATTTGGCCCCGATTCAATGATTTGTCTTTCAATTTGGCCCATTTTTGCTCATTTCTGACCAATTGCATCCCTAACAAGATTAAATCATAAAAACATCAATTAAGCAGGGATCAATTCAAAAAAAATGAAATTAAGCACAAGAATCATGTAAATTAATATGTTTATCAACTATTTTAATATTTACAGCATGATGATATGATTTTGTGAAAATTTCGTTAAGAAATTTTATCGTTTGAATGCTTAATTTAATAAAAAGGTCTAAATTGTGTAAAGTGTAAAACTTGTGTTCTATAGGCTAAAGGTGTCTAGCCATGGAACCTTAAAAAAGAGGTCCTTATGTTGTAATTAGACCATTAATAATATGAATGGATAAATATGGCCATTAAAATTTATAATTAAAAGATATTAAAGTAAAAAAATAAAAGAAAAGCATACATGTTCATCTTTCTCAACCGATTATTGAAGAAGAGAAAGCCATTAAAAAACACCAAACATTCGGCCATAGTTCATCCTTGCATGTAAGTAAAGTTTTGTCCCGTTTTTAATGTTTTCTATGTTTTTGAGATCATTGCAGCTTAATCTAGCTAGCTCAGGGACTATTTTACAAAACTGTTAAAGGTTTAGGGCTTTGTCATTGATGAATCTATGTGTATTTTTGCAACAGTCTGGTTTAGACCCTAGTCAGAATAGTAGTTTCAAGACCACAAATCTGAGTTAGAAAGATATTTTAATATTATTTTCTTTGCTTATAATATGTGAATTAGCATGTATGGAAGTTTAGTATGAAAATTTAATTGTTGGTGTGCTTAATTTGATAAAAAGGACCTAATCGCTTAAAATGTAAATGTGGCTTGCTAATTGTTAAGTGTGCCTATTTGTTATGTCTTTGTAAATGAGAGGTTCTTATGTTGTGAATAGACTATTTGAATAATGGATGGAAATAAATGCCTATAGTTAATGGAATTTTAATGTTATTTCATTAAGGGCAAAATGGTAAAAGATGAATTTATGTTAATTAAATGAAAACAAACATGAAAATAAAGCCATTTTATGCTTAGCTTTGTCGAAAATACAAAGGGAAAGAAAAGAAAAAAATTGAAGCTAGGGTTTAGCTAAGAGAATTTGTGATTAAGGTATGGATTTGTTCGGTTTTTTATAATTTTTACGTTTTTGTGATCGTTTCTTTGTGTTTTACTAAGTCCATGCCTCAAATTTTGAATTTGATTATGATGTTGAGATATGCCATTGATAAAATTATGAGTTTTGTGAAGTTTAATGATAGTAAACTAAAGATATGTTTTGGGTTAATATATTTTGTATTTGATTTTTTGATGAAATTGATTAATTTGGACTAAATTGTGAAATTTGTAAATTGAAGGACTAAAATGTGATATAAATGAAATATATGGACTTGTATGAACACTATGAGAATTCAACTAGGCATGAGTGCAAATAAATTTTTTGTATTTTGTGATTTTGTGAATTAGGGACTAAATCATCAAAATGTGAAAATATGAGGGCTAATCTGTAAAATGCCCTAAATGTGTATTTGTGGATTGTTTTGAATGAATGTGAGCTTTAATAAGTTAAATTTGAATTTATATAGATTAAGAATTAAAAAAAATATAATTAGATCGGGGAAAGTCGAAAGTCGTCGAGTAGCTGATTCCGTCTATCCTAATTCGTATGAGGTAAGTCGATATACAAATAAACATGTTTGAATTGAATTTTTATTTCTAATATGATATTGAATTGTGATGAAAGACTATTCGAGCTCAATATGTGCTATCCGAGAAAGTATAGATAAAGTTTTGACATCCGAAAAGCCCCGTACGAATCATAGGAATAGTTAGGATACATATGTCATGACATAGGATCCGATATGTGTTTTCGTGTAAGACCACATCTAGGACGTTGGCATCGACTTATGAGCTACATGTAAGACCACGTTTGGGACGTTAGCATCGTATTTGATTTCATGTAAGACCTTGTCTGGGACAGTGGCATCGATATTTGTTTACATGTAAGACCAGGTCTGGGATGTTGGCATTGTACGAGCTTTTCAAGTTATCCGCGTATCCTTATGATTCTAAACGGTTCAACGGGCAATCCGAGATACGAATGATTATATAAAATGTGTTTCTGAATTAGGTACGTTTGAATTGTACACTATGTTAAGAATGAAAGGTAAGTACATGTACCTTTGTGAACTTATGATATAATTATGAGAAAATATGTTATATGAGCATATGGATAGGAAATATGTGAATTGTATGTGAATTATGTAATATATGTTAGTATATTGGCCATGAAGTATATGTATTGTTATGATGTTTATATGCTTAAGTTGATAAATTTATTGGTATATAGCTTCCTAAGCTTTTGAAAGCTTACTCTATGTGTTTTTCAACTATTTTATAGATATCGAAGCTACTGAAAGCTCAGGGATCATCGAGGATCATCACCGCACTATCGAACTTCTTTTTGGTACTTTTTGGAAATGTGAATATTAAAGTATAGAATGTATAGGCTAGAAGTAATTTGATTATGTTTTGTAATGTGTATATCTAGCCTTGTGATTTGGATTGATTTTCGTAATATGTATGAATGAGTTTTTAGTATAATATGTGATGCAATTATGCCTATGTGATGTGTTCATGAATGGCCAAGTGAATTGGTCAATTTGGTAAGTTTTGATATATGCCTACTTGAGAAAACGGTAAGATTATGGTATGAAATTGAATGATGGTTATTAAGGTTATAAAACATATGCTTTGGTATGATTTGGTTGGTAAATGAGGAATGGAATTTGTTGATAATGTTATGGCATGAATGATGTATGTTTTGGTATTGAAATTGGCCGAAATTATAGTACAAATGTGCTTGGTTTGATGCTTGTAGGATTGACCCAAATTGGGTAGCAAATTAGCTTTTCAAATGGCCTATTTTTGTCCATACAAGCAGAGACATGAGTGTGTGTCTCAGCCATGTGCGACACACGGTCGTGTTGCACGGCCATGTGTCCCCTAAGGTCCCTTACGATTTTAAGTTAGTCTTGAACACAGCCAAGCACACTAGCGTGTGGCTAGACGTGTGGCCCAAGTCAGTTTCGACCACAGCCAAGGCACACGGACATGTCTTGTGGCTGTGTTATTAAGCCAGTATGTATGCCCTATTTTTGACACGGTCTAGACACACGGGCGTGTCTAAAGCCGTGTGAGGTACACGACCTGTTCACACGGGCGTGTGACCTATACAATTTTGGAAAAAATGTTTAAGTTGTAAAAAATTTTGACCCTTTCTAAAGCATGTTTTAGGTCTCGTTGACCTATGTAAGGGACTCTTTATTGATGTATGACTATGATGCTATGATGTTTGTGAAATGAAGGCTAAATGTTTCAATTTGTCCGGTAATGCATTTAACCCTAGTCCAGTGACAGATACGGGTTAGGGGTGTTACAATTTTGATGTTTGATGATAGAAAATGTATGCTTGTTGTTAGATAAACAACATTTGTAAAGTAATTTTTGACAAAATTGTCATTTAGGGATTAAATTGAGAAATGTTGAAATTTTGTGGCTAAATTGTGAAATAAATGAAAAATATGGGATTCTATGGTAATTAAGAGAAATTTGGCTAGCATGGGTAGGGACTTAATTGCATGAATTTTTATTTTTATGATATAAGGACTAAATTGTAAAGAAATTGAAATATTAGGGACAAAAGTGTAAAGTTGCTATAATGTTCATTTTTGTGCTAAATTGAATAGATTGATGATTAAATGAGTTAAATTTGTTATTATTTAGATCAAGAAAAGCGAATTTCAGATTTAGATCGGGGGAAAAACAAGGTGTTGGATTAATTGATTAATTTCATCGTTTTTGCATTTGAAGTAAGTTCGTATGTAATAAACATTATTATAATTATGTTTTAAATGCTTTAATATTGAATAAATTGTGAATACGACCTTGTAGATATATTCGACGATGATTCGGCAAAAGTGAAATCCCGATTGAACCTTAGGAATAGATTAGGATACGTATGACATGTCATTAGGGGTTATGTGATTTGGGTGCTGGTCCATACGTCCTACCGATGGCTGAGTTATACAACATGTGTTGCAGATTCTCGTCAGCTTGTGTGAGCAGCACCGTGTAGCTTCATCATGACTGTCAGCTTGTGTGAGCAGACCCATCAATAGCTTGAGATTGAGCATTATATGTGATATGAGATTGAGTAGCTTCGGCTATGTATTTGGCACTTAGTGTGCGAGATTACCGAGTATCTGATAGTATTCCAAATGGTTCAACGGGTACATTAGAGATAAGGATGAGTATGAGATTGATGCGAGATGGTACAGGTATGTACATGAACCGTACTAGCATTGAATTGAAGAAATTGTGAAAATTCATATCTAACCTTGTGAATAAATTATGTGATAGGTTTATATATCAATATGAATTATATCATGATATGTTAAATTGCTTAAATTATGTATGTATGGCAAGATGAGTTTATTATTATGCGAGTTTACTAAGCTTTATAGCTTACTCTGTTTATTTTTCCATGTTTTATAGAGATATCGAAACTAGCTCGGATCTGGCAATCGTTGGAAACCTCATCTGTAACAACCCGATTTAGACCCTAGTCAGAACGGTGGTTTCGGGACCACAAATCTAAGTCTAAAAAATATTTAAAAATTATTTTTCGTGTTTATTATATGTGAATTTGCATGTGTGAAAGTTTCATATGAAAAATTGATCGTTTGTGTGCTTAATTTAATAAAAGGACTTAATTGCATAAATTGAAAACTTGTTTAGTTTAAAGCATAAGGGCTGAATTGTTAATGGCTTTTTAAGTTGGAGCATTTATGTTGTAAATGAACCATAAACATTTGTGATGGACGATAATGTCCATGTTTATAATTGTTTCATATTTTATTATAAAGGATAAATAAGTAATTAAGTTATAAGTTAAAATATATTATAATAAAACATAAAATGAATTTATATTCATTTCATTCTCTCATCACCGAAACTAAATAAAAGAAAAAGAAAAAAAAGCTTTGTGATATTTGGCCATTCTCAAGCTTGATTCAAGGTTAGTTTGGTTTCGGTTTTTTATAGTTTTTACGTTTTTGAGATCGTTGCTTCGAGTACTATCCGACCCATGCTTGAATTTTTTATTTTGATGAATATTTTAAGTTATTCCATTGATGAGAGCTTGTGATTTTTGTTGTTTGATGATGAAATATGGAAGATATGTTTTAGATTAACATGTTTTGTATTGGAGTTTTTGATGATTTTGAGTAATTAGAACTAAATTGTGAAAATAATAATTTGAGGGAATAAAATGCGAAATAAATGAAATATATGGACTAGTATGAACACTAGGACCATTCAGCCAAACATGGTTATCTTGAGATTTTGCATATTTTGTGTTTTGTGCAATAGAGACTAAATTATAAAAAGTGTAAATGTTAAGGGTAAAATGGTAATTTTTTCATTTATGTGTATTTTGATTAAATTGAATGAAAATATGTTTGAATGAGCTTAATTTGAATATGTTTAGATTAAGAACCAAAGAAATTGGATTTGGATAGGGGGAAAACGAAAGTTGTTGACTAGCTGTCCCGTTCCGGTTTTTCATTATCCGAGGTAAGTTTATAAGCAAATAGTTGTCCACTTTGAATAAATACTAGATTTATATGCTGAATTGAATTGTGTAAAAATATATATTTGAAAGCCGAATTTGAATATACTTGGAAGTTATATGTAAAAGCTCGATTCGATTAAGTTACAACGTCCGAAAGCCTATTTGAACCATAGGATTTTGATATATATTTCCAAGTAAGACCAGGTCTGGGACGTTGGCATCGATATATGTGTTTTCATGTAAGACCACGTCTGGGATGTTGGCATTGTATGACATATGTGGTTATCCGAGCATCTTATTAACATCTAAATGGTTCAACGGGAAATGATAAATTACGTATGAATGTGAAATCAGGTTAAAGTGAACAGGTACGTAAAAATTATTTGCCTGCTTGAAAGTAAGGCAAGTCGGTTAATGATATGTGATATAAGTTATAAGGGTGCTAATGGTGATGTTTGTGTATATAAGAAGCTATATGTGATTTAATGAATAAGTATGTGATATTGAAATTTTATCTATATATATAATCCGATATTGTGGCTTTGAATTAAATGATTTTTTATGATGGATATATGCCTTTATATTCGATCAAGATAAGGTTATATATATGAAAGTATATAATGTTAATGAAATTGCAAGTTTCATACTAAATGGAATTAAGAATTATGTATTAATTTAGTTAAATTGATTTCATAATGCTTTTGAGTTGTTTATTTGCTTAAGGCTTACTAAGCTAAGTTAGCTTACTTTGTGTGTATATATTTGTCTTTGTTTTATAGATTTTTAGAGATCGTTACATGCTCGGGAATTGTCAGTAAAGTCAATCGCACTATCGTTTATTCTCGGTACTTTTAAAGGTTTTAAATTCGAACTTATGGCATGTATAGGCTATATTATCTTATGGACATATATGATTTTGATATGTATATATGTTTAAATGCCAAGCGAAAATGGCTTGTTCATTTGTTAGATATGGATTTATGGTTTGATTAAATGATGTTGTTGAAATTTATATAAGTGTATTGTTAAATGTGATTATTGCTTGTAGTGGTTGGTGAAAGATGAATGGCTTTTGAATTTGATTATGAGATGTGGTATAAATATTGTTTGTCTTGAGTAATGTTTATATATATATAAATATTTGATATTTGAGATGTGAATTGGACTTATAAATGCATATGATTTGATATGTTTGGAAAGGTGTATCACTTATTATGGTTAACACTTGTATATAGATAGGTGATTCGGTTTGCTTCTTGAAATGGAATAGATTTTGATAAATATTTGGTTAACTTTTGTCAATGAATTATACATTTAAAAGTTGATTTGGTCAAGTTATGTGCAATGTTATAAATATATATATCATGAATGTTGGTATTCGACAATTAGTATGAAAATTTGATTATTATTTGTCGGGTGATATTTGCTAATTGAATAATAGAAATTTGTTTAGTAAAGAAATGGTCATTGAATGAAACACACGAATTAGGCATGATCTTATTTGGTTAATGCTTATAAAAGTGACCAAATTAATAGTGATTTTATTATTATAAGATGTTAATCGTTTGCATGCTAATTTTGTTTTTGTGCTCTTTGATATTTCATGCTTATAATAATTGATACAAATTATTTTATAAGGATTTTGATATGCGCAAATGTTTTGTGTCAAAAAGGTTATAGTCGACATTATTTGTTTACGATTTAATTTTAGATACAAGTTGATTAATATGTTATAAATTGTTTCTTGAAAAGCTTAAATTGATTATTTAAGTTTATTAATGATTTGAATTTGAATTACATGTTTGATTATGTTTGTGATTTCCTAAAAGCTATGTCTCTTCTAGTAATATCTTGTAACCCATTCCGGCGACAGATACTGGTTAGGGTGTTACATTATCACACTATCAAGCTATCACTTTGGTACTTTTGAATCTATGTATTTTGGTTATATGGCATGTATAGGAGCTTTAGTCATTTCGGTATATGTTAGTAATGGATTTAGCCATTTGAGTTGGCTTATAATTGTTAAGTGTATGGTTTTGTGTATAGCCATGAGAATTGGCTTATTTTGGTATATTTGGTGATGTATATATATGAGCATATGGATTTTATTAAGTGTTTGATAACTGATAAGTGATGCTTAATGAGATTTGGCAATTAGGGATAATAAATGGTTGAAATTTGAGTTTGGTTTGCTTGTGATTTGGGTAAATTGATGCATAATTTAAAGTAACCATTTAGGTGATTTGTGAATGTAAATTTGGTATGAAATTGAATTGCTTATATTGACATTTGAGTGTCTTGTGGTTGATAGTGTGAAATTGGTATGAATTAGGCTTGTTTAAGGTTGGTTTGAATGCCTATTTATGCCATGTTATGTGCCAATTGGTTTGGTGTAGGTGTGTGCTATTTGGGTAAGCAAAATGGCTTCGTAAAGAGCCTATTTTTGTCCACACGGGTAGAGACACGGCTGTGTGTCTCAGCCATGTGTGACACACGGTCAAGTGACACGGCCGCGTGTCTTTTGGTGTTTAATTAGAAACCAAGTTAGTATGCTCCACACGGCCCAGCACACGGGCGTGTGACTTGGCCGTGTGGCATAAGATAGTATACCCTACAGGTTTGGCACGGCCTAGCACACGGCCTGGCATACGGGTGTGTGTGGCCATTTCGAAGGGCACACGAGTTGGTCACATGGACGTGTGGTTGGCCGTGTGACCCAAGTCAGGGAGTTACACGAGGCCAGACACGGGCTGGGAGATGGCCATGTAATCCCATTTCGAATGTCCACACAGCCTGTGACATGAGCGTGTCTTTGGCCGTGTGAGACACATGGCAGGGCCACACGAGCTTGTGTCCCCTGTATTTTAAAAAATTTTCTAAGTTTTCTAAAAGATTCTTAAGTTACCTATTTAGTCCCGAACCACTCTTAAAGTATGATTTGGGCCTTGTAGGCTCGTATTAGGGACAATATGAATGCTTTTGAATAATGTTTATTTGTAATTTGAAAATGTATGTAAAATGTATGGTTATTTGCGAAATAAGTCTGGTAATGCTCCATAACCCTATTTCGGCGTTGAATACGGGTGAGAGGTGTTACATAAAAACACTTTGGTGAAGGAAAATCTTTCATTTGAAATTAAAGGGTTTAATAAAACTAGATTTTAACTAAGAAAATTGAAAGGTAAAAATTGCAAAGCACGACTTATGAAAAATTAGTTTAATCAATATGACAAAATTGTGTTAGATCAATCACATTTCTTAACTTAATATTACTAAAACAATGTTCATGTTGTTACGAATAAATTCCCAGCAACTTGGTAATTTGTTAATTATAGCACATACAGGCTTACTAAATTAACTAATCTCTTGAACATATTATTATGCCAATTCAAACAATTAATCAATTTAATTAAGCAAGTAAAAGATTAAGTGAGGTAACAATATATTCCTACATTGAAACCGTTTAATCACAATAATCTTGCAAGTTATGAAAGGCTAATGTACCATTTAATACCGTCACTAATTTAACCCTCAGTTACCTTAGAAGATTAATAATGCATTAAACATGCACTGATTAAGTATTGTATCAATTAATTACAATTTCAACACGATTAATAATTAATTCAATAGTTACCTTACAATTATAATGCAAGTATAACATAATCATGATTTTACTTAATCAAACAATTTACCAAGACCTATAACAACACAAACATAATTTCAATAACTTAAATAGGCGAAATGCAATCAACCTATCACGAATTAAATTTAAGCCATGTTAATTAAATTAAGAATAACAACATAAAAAATGTTCATAGACATGTTTATAACAACAACAATAAAAGTTAAAGGATAGGAAACTAGAATCAAATCCGGTGTTTCTCCAAAGTTTGACTAGTTTGCTCCACTCTTACTTGTCTGCTCATTCTTGCTGAACTGAGGCTTCTACAAGCACTTGATTGCTACTACTCAAGGTGATTGAAGGGCTCTTTTACAATAGGGAAATTGGCAAGGAAGGGACAAGAAAGAAAAATGGGAAAGTATAAGAGAAAGTGAGTGAAAGAGAGAGATGTGAAGAATGAGAGGTGTGTTGAGATGAATAGGTGAAGGGGGTATTTATAGGTCGTATTGCCTGCTAAAAATAGGAAAAAATGAGCAGCCATATGCCCCCCTTGGTCGGTTACACATGTGGCAAGTTTGAATGTTTCAAACTTGCTAAATTTAGCTTGGGGTGAATCTTTAAAAGCACAGAAAGTGGAGGGGTTTGAATGCAATTTCAAGGAAACTTCAAGGGCTGATTTGAAAGTCAAATAACCAGATAATTTGAGCTGATTGGGTCATCATGTTGGATGGTTTTGGGCAGCTCATTTGCTCGGTTGGATTAGTCTTTCAGTTTAACACAACAGGGCCCCCTTTCATAATATAATTAATAATAATTTTTTAACCCAAAATTAATTGGATATAATTAAAATTAATTATATTATGAATTAATATTCATAATTTGGACCATCTTAGGCTGAAAATTTAATTCGCCTCGATGCTTCAGAAATCGCTTCACGGTTTTGTGCTTCTCGCAGTGCCTGCCTAGCCAATTTTCACACTTTGTGTAAATCTACCGAAAATAAATCAAAATTTATGAAAATTTATTATAAAATTAATTAAAATTCAATATGTTAATAATTTAAGTGCAATTTAATTATTTTATAATTATTATATATTTTTCGATAAGAATTATTATGAAACTGCATGAATTTGAGTTAAAAAGGCATAAAAAAGCCTATATATTTTCGTGTTTCCACACCCCCAAACTTAATTCATTGACCGTCTCGAGTAATGCACAAATTGAAAATAATTTCTTGAAAACACTTTTGAAAAAAAATTCCTTCAGAAAACATTCTTCTCAAAATTATGAATTAGTATACTTATGCTCAAGAACAAAAATTTTGAGATTTATGCTACTTAAGTATACATATCGTTCAAATTAATCTCATTTTTTATTATGATAGAAAAATTAGACAAGATTCTTTATTAATAAAGACATGTTAAATCTTTATCAATTTGATTTTATTCCCTTATTTAAGATTAAGCTGCAATTGTCAAGTTTAATTTATGCCTTCATATGTTGAATATAGCAATTTCTCTCCACTAATGTAGGTAGCACAAAAACTTGAATCAATGTCTTTAAAATAGGTTGTAATGTGGCTAGGCTAGGGGTAGGTAAAAGATAGATAATTTTAGGCTAAAATACCCTAGACTCAGCTTGCATCGAACAATCAAAATAATTACCTTCAATACACCAAATCATTTTACTTTTACATGCTTTTTCGTAAATCTATTTCTTCTGAGTACATATGCTCTCTTTTTTTTCCCTAACATTTTGTTGTATGTACTACAATTTTTTTTCAGCATCTGATATTTATTTTCAACTCCCTCAAACTTACCTTCAAAGAATATTCTGTGTAACATCCCAAACCCGGCCTAGATGTTATGACCGGATCCGACGTGCCACATCAAAACGTTAAAACATTTTTTCATTCTAAGTCTAGGAAATCATACTTGATGTTCAAAGGATTAATTCATTGAGGGTTAAAGTGAATGGAAGCTGCGCACCAGGTAGGAAACCGGAAAAAGGAGGTAAGTCCATCGGACTGCTTAAGTACCAAGCTCTTTCGGATCCAATCCTAGACATGCACACCGCCATTGCCACACTCTAACATTGCTTATATTTTTAGGTTACCATTGAAATTATGTCTATTTTAGAATAAAACGTATTTAAGTTTGTAAAATGTTATCATAGCAAAAGCCTTGTTTGTAATCGTGTTACTTTGAAATCAGTTTATGTTTTTGGAAAACGAGCCCTAGATCTAGCCCATTTTGATAGTTAATATAATTTAAGGTCATCATGATAAGTTATAAATCGAAACCCAATTAAAAATAATCATAAGCGGCCTTATTACATAACAAAACCCAAATCATCAAAGTAAAGAAAATTGAAGTCCAAATCACCAGAAGAAATCCATATTGCAGAACGAGTGGCCACTCCGAATCCCTCGCAGCTCTAAGCCCACTATGGCTGGGGATTACCTGCATGGATGAAAATAGGGGATGAGTTTGGGGAAACTCAGTGTGTAAAATTAACCCAACCATAGCCCATATCAACTCAAACCACAGAAACAGAATAAATTGGCCTTAGCCCAGAACAGAATACAGAATTAAGCCCATAGGCCCATAACAGATCAGATCAGATATTTCATGTATATGCAAAACCCAACACATAACCAACCACATACACCCCCTTACCAACTTTTCACCATGTAGGGAGACTACTCGACCCACCCAACCGCTACATGCCACAGAATTATGCAGCATGGCTGCCAGAACAGATAATGTGACAGAGTCACCAGATACAGATAATCGTGGCAGAGCTACCAGAACAGAAATATGTGGCAGAGCCACCAGATCAGATAATTGTGGCATAGCCACCAGGAGGCTTCCTCCAAAATATAACCCATGTCCCCATGCAACAAATATTCATTCATGGCATACATCATACAGATTTAAATCAACATGCTTTTCAGACAAAATTAACCCTAGGGGCATATTGGTCCTTTACACCTAGGGGTATCATGGTAATTTTCCATACATAAGGGTATTGTAGTGATTTAGCTACTTCTAGGGTTTTCATGCATATCCTATCCATTTACGTACTATCAGAATACTTACCGCGCATACTTACAAATTGAGCCCGTTGGCCCATGAACCCGATTTTTGGCCCATTAAGCCTACATTATCAAAATGTACGAAATCACACGTACTGCAATTTATTACCTTCAGAATACCAAACATGCAAACCCAACTATCTTACGAGCATTCGCACACTCGCAAATTCCCAAAATACCAACTTTTTGGCATTTCGACTTTTCGGCTTTTGCCGATCTAGTCTATGAGAGGGTGTCAGTTACACAACTATTTTGCGACGATTCGTTGTCGAGATCCATGCACGAATTTCCTAAAATTAAATCACTAACATATTACTCTAGATATCGAATTAATACTGAGTAAATAGCCCCTTACCATATTCGGCCAAACATGCTTAGAACCTTCTTGCTCTTACCTTGTTGCCGAACTATGTCTTAAATCGAAAGATCTGATCGTTCCACTTGTCCAAGCCCTTGATCAGCAGCCTCTAAATCACACCATTTACCAAAGCAGAACAGTTATTACAACCCCTTAGGGCTACAAGTCCAAATCGACAGTCTCCCTAACATTTAGGGATTTCTGCCTTTCCTAAAATACGAAAGAAAGACTATGTTTTGAAACTACTTACCACCGATTCCTTCGACCAATGTTTCCAATTGATGCCTACTTAAATCCAATGCCGCTCTACCCTCAAACGATCACCAAAGTCAAGCCTTCAGTGTTTTCAATATTCGGCTAAGTCCCTATGAAAGTGGGGTTTTCGGCTTTTTTGCAACTGTGTAGAAAAAGATGAATTAATAGGGTTTTACTGTGGTCTTGTCGACAAAAACTTGAGGTTTAAAGGAGGAAAGAATCAGCCAAAGATGATAAGCAAAATAAGAGAATTTTGCTAGGAAAAATTGGCACAGAAAAAAGTGTAGCTTTCGGGATTTCGGCTTTTTATGGCCAAAGGCTATGAAGGTTTTGAAACATCTGAAGGGAAGGATGGAGATGAACAAGAGATTAGAAGGGTTCGGCTATGAAGGAGAAAGGAGAATAAGAAAAAGGTTGATGAAGAGAGGGGAGAAAAATGAAGAGGGAAATGGTCAGCAAACGACCCAACTTCCCCTTAATGCCGAATTTATACTAACCTTAACCCTAGCCGAATTTTGCCTCCCTAAAGCTCCCCTTGGCCGGCCAACTCTTGCTCCTCAAGAGTCCATTATTCGGCCAACACAGCTCTCCCTAATCAGCTCCTAAATTCTCTCCCTTATCCCCTCCTTACTCAATCTCCTGAGCAACTCCAACTCTTCCTAACAGTCTTTCACTTCAGTTCCACTACTTACCTTTTCCATTCATAAAAATTAATCCCTTATTTGCTGTCATTGTGACTTGAACCTGGGTCCTCCCAATCATCCACACGCCACTTATAGCATTCCCAGTGGCGTCACTTAGCCACTTTACCATATGCTTCCTTGTGATTTATTTTACACAATTAATACCTAAAAGCCCAATTAACCAGAACCCCTTTTTCTTATGGAATTAAAATTAATTAAAACTATCGGGTTTTACCTTAAGCTTGGGCCTTCTAGAGGCCCACTAACGTACTTAATCCTACGACAAACAAACAGGACACAGAATTTTTAAATTTTTCCAACATTTTTAAAATTCCCGAAAATTGGGGCGTTACATTCTGAATAGTACTAAGTCTAGTATTTGAGACAATTTAAAGATAATTATGAGAGAAGTGATGGCTAAATATTACAAAGGTTCAAATACAATTAGGCGATATAGTCTCAAAGTTGGGTTTCAAAGGATAAAAATTCATCAAGGTTGACTTGAAAGGCTCAAACGGTCCAAACAAAAGTTGCTTAAATCATTTTCAACATTTCATACTTCTTAGGATTTTGCCTTAAGAAATTACTAAGTCAATTCTAGAGACTTAAACTTTCATGCATGCCTAGCTTTCCTAAGGAACTAAAAATTTTATGGTATAATTTACTTACTCTATTAAGAGTACATTTATGTCATAATTTAGCTAACATAAAAATTATTGAAATGACAGAACTTTATTCATACTGAAGTTTAGCATACTTAAAAAAATTTCAAGTTTTTGAACAAAATATAACCTAACCATAATTAAAAGAAAATTCTATTCTAAAAAGAAATAATTTCAATTTTTTGGTCCCCCCACCTAAGATGAACAATGTCCTTATTTTTAGAAGTGAATAGACACTATACAATAGATAGGACTCTAGAACGGAGGAGGTGAGTCAATTTGACTGCTTAAGTACCAAGCTCTCTCTAGATCGAATCCTAGACATGTATATATCTATTGCCACACTTTGTACTTTGCAACATGATCATTTTTATTTATGTTTTTCATCTGTTGTTTTATTATGTGAGAAATAAAAGTCCTAATAGAACATAATCCTAAAACATTAAATAACTTAGGAAAGAAAATAAATAAAGTAAAGATTCCCCCTTTTTATTTATTTGCAGATCCCTCAGAATCCGACTCATCTTTTACTCCATAGTCTTCTTTTTTTTTTTTGCTTTGTTCCCTCTTTGATATTGGACTCCATAGTTCAAATATAAAATCTGGAAAATCAGGCACAAAAAGAAACGGGTCATTGAATATTTTCATAAGAGCGCTTCTCATTGAGTCATCTCGTACTTTTAAATATCTCCAATAAGCTTGTTGCTGCCACTACATATGTTGCATTTTGTCCATCAACTTTGATAGCTCATCTCGAAGATCTGGGCGAGGCGATTGAGTTTTGAATGTTGAGGTTGCCACGTCAGGTTTAGTTATTGGTTCCATTGGTTCTACACTATCAGGGATTTCAGCTGACTGTGTTGGTTTGATCTCTGTGGGATCTTTTTCCTCTTTTTCTTTGGGATCCTCACTCTCTTCAACTTTTTGCTGTAGAATAGAATCTCCGGCTATTCAGTAGAGGTCTCAATCTATGATTGTGCCCTGGATATAACCTATCTTCTTTACAATTGTAAGAATTTTAGCTTTCAAGCACAAAATTGTTATAGTAAAGGGAAAGTAAACTGGGCCAGAACATCTAGCAACACAATTCCCCATTTCTCTCAGAATGATTTTTCCCACATCAATGGTCTTTTTTGTTAAAATCGAGTATAACAAGACCATTCGCTCTAATGAAATTGTGGTCCATGTGAAATAGGCATAAGGCTGAACCAAAAGAAATAGAACCACTCCTTCATGGCTAGAGTCAAATATTCTCTGTGACAAGTATGAGTACCATGCTTTGACACAATCCACTTAGAACCCGAAACTGTAAGTTCCTCGAGAAGTTCTTGCAATTTTCCCGCTTCAATATTTCTCATCAACGAAGAATATTTGTCATCTTCAAAATCAAGTAATTCAAAGAATTCATTGATAGCGTTTGAGCTTATTCGTACATTGATTCATCAGACAGAAACTTTCGTTAATTCACTTGAGGTCAAATTTGCATAAAATTCACAAACTAACTCTTCATCTATACTAGGTCTTTTCTTACAAAATGACTCTTAATTGAGAGCTTCAACAATTTGTCGAATGCACGCCATGAAATCAATATAGTTGCTTTCTTTTAGTGTAAAGCCTTTTTCAGGGTGCATTTGTTGATTCTTGAAAACTCTATCGTATCTTGATTTGGCTTCTTCATAGTGAAATTTGTTTTGTGATTCTTCAATTTAGACAGAGGCATGAGTTCTTTTACAAGGCACGATTAACCTGAACATAAGGTGGGAACAAATTTTTCAAAAATTCAATTTGCATAAAATATTAATAATTCAATAAATTGAAAAATTAAATAATCAAATAAAATTGAAATTTAGGAGAAAATTTTTCTTACCACCTTTGTATAAAAATTAAGTACTCAATAAATAAAATTAGAAGTAAAAGATTTTAATTGAGGGTTGGTTGGAAAGGTGATCGGTTGGTGGCTAAATCTAATGGAAGTGTGGTGCACAAGTAATAAGGGCATGCGACTTGTGCAAGGGTGCGCACGAGCTTGAAGCAAAGAACAGCAGCAGCAGCACAACCTAGGAGTAAGTAGGTGCGTCGACTAGGCAACAAACAATAGTAACATGGTGCGATGGAGGCAAGTCCGTGCATGAGTAGGTTTGGAGCTGGGTGTGCAGGCAAGTGCAGCAACAAGAAGCAGATACTGGGATGTTGCGTAGGTAAGGCTTGTGACGTGCGCAAGGGAGCAGGTTGCAAGGTGCACACCATGGTAGCTGCTGGGCAATAAAGCTGCTAAGGGTGCCTTCGACAGTTACCGATGGGAGTTGCGACACTAGATAGCTTGAAGGTTGGAAAGTTCTAAGATGATGTGAATGGAGGAGAAAGTTGGTAGAATTTATAGTGGAGGGAGGAAGGAATTCAATTAGAATTCTTACAATAATTTAATAGTAAAATATTATATGTCCTAATTCCACATAAAGTTAATAACAATTAATAATTAATATGATGTATATTAAAATATTATTTGCTATTACTTTATTTATTAAAATAAATTTTACTAAAATATGATACAGTTTAAACTAATCCTAATTTTATATAAAATTGATAATAATTAATATATATTATAATAAATATAATTGTATATTAATTATTATCACCTTATTTATTAAAAATTAAATTAAAAACTTTTATTTTGGATACCTTTGAAAATATTTGCAAAAAGAGACATCTAACATTTAATGTTTACAAAAAGAACAACCAAAATTTTTTAATAATTCAAGTAAGTACATAAACTTAAAGAAAATTCGAAATTGAGCTGCAATTAACATTTGGATCAAAATTAACCCTTTTATTTGAAAAACTAAAAATTTAATTTTCCATTTAGAGAATACTTTCTTGAAAGATTATGTTAAAATCAATTCCCAGAAAAGATTGGAGGGGTCACAAGTGATCCCACTTAAGTTTCAATCTCCTAGACGGAATTTATTTTAACATACTAATCTTAAAAACATACCCTAAATCATCTATTTAAAAGAAAACGAGAAATATTAAGTATCCAATAAAATGAAAGAGACTTTACCCCCACTCAATTTTATCTCCCCATTAATGTTTTAAGCACTAAGCATTAACTCGAAAATTACATCCTTTACCTTGAAGTTCGACAACTCCATATAAAAAAACTTGGTGAATCATAAATGGACCTGACCAACGTGATTTTAATTTGCCTGGAAAGAACCTTAATCTGAAATTGAATAACAAGACTTGCTAACCTACTTCAAATTCTCAAACTCAAATGTGCTTGTCATGCCATCTTTTAAGTTTTTCCTTAAATAGTTTGGCATTCTCATATGAGAACATTTGGAACTCTTCTAACTCATTGAGTTGAAGCACCTATTTCTCTTTAGCAAGCTTAAGATCCAAGTCGAGTTGTTGGAGAGCCTAGTAAGCTTTATGTTCTAACTCTAAAGGTAGATGATAGGTTTTCCCAAAGACCAACCTATAGGGTGACATCGCTAAATGTAACACCCCTTACCTGTATTCGACGCCGGAACAGGGTACAAGGCATTACCGGACATAAACACAAGCAAAAGTACATTACTGAGTTATAACTTTTTGTCCAAATTAAAAACTTTTAACATGTAACACCCCTAACCCAAATCCGATCGCTGGATTAAGGCTAAGAGGTATTACCGAACTAAACATTTAATTATCTCATTCACATTGTCAATAAACATAAACAGAGATCGAGCTGAAATACATATTGATATTTAAGTTATACGCCATTTTCGTATGGCCAAAATATTTACAATTTCAAAACATCGATATCATCAGCCTAACCTATACATGCCATATCGAGTCCAAAATATAACTGTACCTAAAAAGATCGATAGTGTGATGAACTGCTGACGATCCCCTAGTCGGTGGCCAAAATTAACAATCTATAAAACAGAGAAATAAAGAACAGAGTAATCTTTCAAAGCTTAGTAAGTTTTAAGCATCACAAACAATTAAAGACTTATCGAAAATCGAAACATTCATTTAAACAGACTTATTCTCAATTCAAATTGCTTCATGGCCGAATACACATAAACATATACATAGATTTCTCAGCACATATTTTTCTTCTACTTAAAGTTCATACGACGCATTTAAATCAAATAATCTCATATATTAACAACATTTGACCGAATAGGTCATTGTTTTACTCGTAGATATAATAATCATTCACACTTAAATATCATTCTTTGATACTAATAATTCACAAAATCATTGACTAAACGTACATGAGTACATAAAGAAATTTTAACATATAATTCATATACAAATATACCATGACCGATTAAATCATTCTCATATTCGCAGATATAACCATCAATCATATTTATATATATATTCTTCTTTGATGCTAATGATTCATTTCGAAATCAATTCATCGATGAGTAAGTAATACGTACCTGAACATCTTAAATGTATAGTACTTACTCGACAATGGTTTACTACGAACATTCAATATCGTAATCTTACTTAACTTACTGGCACTAAGCCTGTCAGGTCTTAGAACTTGAAACCAATTACCAGCACAAGCCTGCGGGAATTTAAACCCGGTATAATACCAGCTCGAAGCCTGCGGGACTTTAGCCCAGACATATTTCTAGCACGTAGCCTGCGGACCTTAAGTCCGGTTATAATTCCAGCATATAGCCTGCGGACCTTAAGTCCAGATATAATTCCAGCATATAGCCTGCGGACCTTAAGTCTGGATAAACATCACTGAATGTCATGCATACTTATTCGCAAGAAAATTCAATTCACATAACATCTCCCAATCATAGTTCATTTATTCCATTCAAACAATAGCATAACATAAGCACCATTCATATAACTTTTGGCTCAATAACATACATAAGAATATATGTCCATTTTACATTCCAAGCTTAACTTCTAATGTCTATTCGGCTTTAAGCCTTAAACATAAATTATTTGTCACTCAACTATATTCAAATAGAATCAATAGATTGCAGTACAGTTATCATACACATATCAAGACATTATCAATTACATACTAAATGTGACTATTCAAAACTTACCTCGGATATACTTGCACGGTTGCGGAAAGGCTACTCAATTACTTTCTCTTTTCTCCTATCGAACTTCGACCCTCTTTGCTCTTGAGCTTAATTTAAAACAAATAGATTTATTTAATTACTTAACCAAGATCATTTACTATTTAATCACTTATCAAATAGGCAATTTAATTTAATGCATGTATATCATATAGTTAAGGTACAAATGACCTTAATAACTAGTTATTTAAACACCATATATATATTCCCTACTCATGCACAACCGAACACATTACTAGGCATTATCAAGTTTATAATTATAAGCATGTATACGTTAAGACAAATTATATATTTAATAAATTCTACAGGTATGGTTATTTATATTTTAATTGCCAAACCACAAGTTGATCAAAACCATTTCAATTGACTTCATTTATAACAAACAATCAATATGGTCACCTATGCCAAACAATGACCGAACCATTTAATCATGCTCATGGCCGATCCTATCTTGCTCTAATCAAGGTCATAACCCACTTTAAAATTTCTACCCTTTCATGCACTCATCTCTAATGTTAATTAAGTAATGCCGAATGTCACCAACTAAATGGCATACACACACTCACATGCATAAAAGTTATCCACAACTCCTATAGCTCATTTGGCATTTACAATTTAACCTTACTCAAGCTTCATATAATTTTTTCTTGACCGGATATAAAATGAATTTAAAATCCAATCGATCAAACTTTAACATGTTCATAGCTCTTTTAACAAAATTTCATTCATGTTTCTATCACCACATAATTATGAACTATTTAAAAACTTTCATATTACACCATTTCAATTTATGGCAATATGCCGAATGCACAAACTTAACTAAAACTCAAAATTTAACGTTCTTCACTTCAATTAACCACTACTTATTCTTCAAAACATCAAATACAATATGAATAACACCTAAACATTTATATCCAAATTTGCTAGCACATAGGGCCTTTGGCCGAATATCAATCTTCCAAAATAACAAAAATTCGAACCATGAAATAGGTAGAATTCAAACTAACCATTCAAATTATGCATGAATTTCCAAAAGTAGCATTACACATACCTTATTCTAGCAATTTCCTTAGCCAAAAATTTTAACAAAAATTTTCTTCTTTCTCTTTTCTAGCTACAGCAATGGAGGAACAAGGATGAACCAACTTTGGTTTCTCCTCCCACTAACACATATTTTATTTCCCTTATTCTTTTATTCATCTTTAATTCATTTAATTCATTATCAATTTAATATTGCAAGAAAACATAACTTAGTGGAAATGATCTTGTCATGGCTGGACACTCAAAGTATTTTGGGTAAATTGACATGCAAGTCCACATTTTTTTTCTATTTGCATGCATTTTGTTAGTCACCATAATTTTACCCATTATACTTCTCATGTTTCACACTCAAGTCCTATTTGGAAAAATTCACATCAAATGACTATATCAAAACATCAAAAAAAAATTCACACATGATTTAAACACATATAATAGACATAGAAATGAGCATTTAGAAAAAAATTTTAACTCGGTTTTTGTGGTCCCGAAACCACTTCCTGACTAGGGTCAAAATAGGGCTATCACATAACATACATTTGTATTGTCCCTAAAATGAGCCTATGAGGCCCAAAACATAAATCGAAAGTGGTTTAAGACTAAACCAAGAACTTTGAAAACTTTTGGAAAACTTAGAAAATTTCTCATGGAAACAGGGCCACACACTCGTGTAGTAAGGAACACACCCGTGTTCCTAGCCCGTGTAACTCTCTGTTTATGAAGTCATGAAAAATTGAGGTCAGACCGCCAAGGCATACGCCCATGATAGAGGTCGTGCCGTCCACACGGCTGAGACATACGCCCGTGTCTCTACCCATGTGCTCAATTTTGAGCATTCTGTTTTGCAACAATTAAGGTGCAGGGGACACACGGCCAGAACACACGCCCATGGGGCAAGCCATCTGTCACACACGACCTAGACACACGCCCTTGTGTTTACCAGTGTGGACAAAAATAAGGCTATTTACCAAGCCATTTTGTCTCCCTTATATGCACATACCTAGACAACAACATATAACATCAATCCAGGCATATACATACAACCAATCAGCCACAACCAAGACATCAACATCTCATTCACATGCTAACATTTATCATACACAAATATCACACACATACTAACTCAAATTATGCTAATTCCCACATCCATGAAAAGCATCATCATATGTATATACTTATACCAATATTGGCCAATTTCAAATGGCCATTTACAAAATGAATTATCAACCAATATGAGCCACATATTTGGCCAAATCAATTATGACACATAACAAAATTACCAAGTCCCTATACATGCCATAACTCGAAATACTTGAATTCATTGGTACCAAAATAATTGTTGTAGATAATGTGTATGGATCTCTGATAATTCTCCAATCCCGAGCTGGCTTGGTTACACTATAAGGTAAAGGAAAAGAAGGGGAGTAAGCTTTATAGCTTAGTAAGTTCACATGCAAATAATAAGCAACATTAAACAACATTAAACATGAATAACATACAATTAGTATAACACAAGTTACATAATTGTCATCATAGGTTCATAAACATAACTTAATCATTCTTAATCTTACCAAGTGTTCATCCCATACCGAGCTCATTCTTATGAGTTTTTCGTACATACCTGTACCAACCCGTAACATATCATACTCTCTCTTGTCTTTGACATACCCGTTGAACACTTGGAATACTAATCAGATACACGAAAAGTCTTGCACATAAGTGCCACTTATGTAGCCAATGCTACTTCATATCTCATAACACATAAGGGCTCGCTCTTGAGATAATTACGGACCTACTCACACAAGCTGACAGTCAAAACGTAACTACGCAGTACTGCTCAAACAAGCTGTTAGGTATCCATAATACATGTCAGACTACCCAACCACCGATAGACGTACGAGACCAGCACCCAGATCTCATAAATCACATATATCACATGGGTTCCTAGTGACATGTCACTCGTATCCTAATCTATTCCTAAGGTTCAAACGGGGTTTCTCACTTGTCATTTCGTCGTCGAACGTATCCACATTGTCATTTATACAATTCATGCATGATAAAACATATAAAAATACAGATGTAACATTGTCTTTATTTACACACGAACTTACCTCGGTACAAATAGTAGAAAAGCATTTAGTTGTCAAACACCTTATTCTTTCCCCAATCAAGGTCCGAATCTATAATAGAAAAGTTAGCTTATTTAATATTCACATTACTCAAATCAGTCCAAACATCACATTATGGAAAAATTACCTTTTTTCCTCTAAAGTTTCACATTTTTACAAATAAGTCCCTAGGCTCGTAAAATGGAATGTATTCGATTTCTTGATAACTGAAGCCTAACTGAACTAATTTCATACTTATAGCAGCCCACATTTTCCATTAAATCATATTTTTACTACCCATTTTACAACTTTTTACAAATAGATCCTTTTAAGCATTTTCATCAAAAATCACTTCGTAAAAGTTGTTTATCTAACACCAAACATTCATTTTCTACCATTAGACATCAAAATACATAAATTTATAACATAGGCCAAACCCTAGACATCAACCATAACTCAAATTAATGGTAGAAATAGATAGATCGGATGATAACAACTTTAAAAATGTAAAGAGCATTAAAAACGGGGCTAGGATGTACTAACAATCAAGCTTGAAAGTTGAAGAAACCCTAGATATGGTCTCCTTGTAAAATTCGGCCAAGGTGAAGAAGATGGACACCAATTTTGACTTGATTTTCCCTTTTTATTCTTTTATTTACCAAATGACCAAAATGCCCTTAATGCATAACTTTCAAATTTTACTTATCCATGTCCATTTTTTTCCACTAACTTATCCAATGGTCTAATTACCAACTAAGGACCTCTAATTTAAAATCTCATAGAAATTGGATACCTTTAATAAGTAGAACTCAACTTTTTCACTTTTTACAATTTAGTCCTTTTGACTAAATTGAGTGCCCAAACGTCAAAATTTTTGAACGAGATTTTCACAGAATAGTTCCATAAAACTATAGACCATAAAAATATAATAAAAATAGATTTTTCTACGTCAAATTCGTGGTCCCAAAACCACTGTTCTGACTAGGCCCAAAATCAGGTTATTACACTAAAGGTGTCTTGTATACTGTTTTGTAGGCTCGTAAAGCATCGTCTAGTCTTTTGGACCAATCTCGTCAGTCTAGAAAAACTACCTTCTCGAGTATGCCTTTTATCTCTTTATTTGCCAATTCAGCTTGCCCATTTATTTGCGGATGGTAAGCTATGGCAACCTGGTTCTTCACTCCATGTTTCTCGAGTAACCATTTCAACCATTTGTTCACAAAATAGGACCCCTCATCACTGATGATGGCCCTAGAAGTTCCAAACCTTGTGAACACATGTTTCTACTAAATCTTTATCACAACCTTGGCATCGTTCGCTGGATATGCCTCAGCATCAACCCGCTTAGACACGTAGTCTACTGCTACCAATATGTACTTGTGACCAAAAGACGGAGGGAAAGGACCGAGAAAGTCAATACCCTAAGTATCGAATAATTCTACCTCAATGGCGTTTGTCTGAGGTATCTCATTTCTGTTGGTGGTGTTTCCAACCCTCTAGCATCGAATACAACTCTTTACATAGGCATACTCATCTTTGAATAGTGTTGGCCAAAAGAATCCAACTTGCAATACTTTGGCTGCAGTACGTGTACCTTCGAAGTGCCCCTCATTCAGAACTTTGTGGAAATGATATAAAATCTTAGGTGCTTCATCTTCTACAACGCATCTCCTGATCATTTGATCTGCACACTTTCTAAACAAGTATTGTTCTTCCCAGAAATAGTACTTCATATTGTGAAGAAACTTTTTATTTTGTTGATATTACTTATCTAGAGGCATCTAACCACAAGCTAGATAGTTAGAAAAATTAGCAAACCAATAGGTATTATGGATATGATTTACCTTAAGTATGTGTTCGTCTGGGAATGTCTCCTAAATTGGTATAGTTGGAGAAGTCCCTTCTTCCGGCTCTAATATGCACAAGTGGTTTACTACTTAATTTTCTACTCCCTTTCGATCTTGAATTTCTAGATCAAATTCTTAGAGTAGAAGGACCCATCAGATCAATCTCGGCTTAGTGTCTTTCTTGGCAAGTAAATACTTAATTACCAAATGATCCATATAAACTGTCACTTTGGTACCTATAAGATAAGATCGAAACTTGTCAAAAGCAAATACAATAGCAAGTAATTCTTTATCTGTTGCCGTATAATTCAATTGAGCTCCCGTTAGAGCCTGACTTGCATAGTAGATGGGATGAAAAACTTTGTTCCTTGGCTGGCCCATGACAGCTCCTATCGCAAAATCACTTGCATCACATATCAATTCAAATAGCAATTCCCAATTTGGTGTGACAATGATGGGTGCTGAAACTAATCGACTTTTCAAATGATTGAAATCTCTTAAACACTCCTTTTCAAATTCGAACACCGTGTCCTTTTCTAATATTTGCAAAAAGGTTTAGCAATTTTAGAGAAGTCCTCGATAAATTTTCGTTAGAAACTAGTTTGGTCTGAAAAGCTTTTAACACCCTTTACAGATGTTAAAGGTGGAAGTTTTTCAATAATATCTACCTTTTCTTTATCTACCTTGATCCCATATCTCGTTATTCGATGCCTTAGAATAATACTTTCTCGTACCATGAAATGACACTTTTCCCAGTTAAGTATAAGGTTTGATTCTTCACATTGCCTTAATACCTTGGCTAGATTGGCTAGGCAATCATCATATGTATCTTCGAATACTGAAAAATCATCCATAAATACTTCCAAATACTTCTCAACCACGTTAGTAAAAATCGACATCATACATATTTGAAATGTAGCAGGTGCATTACATAAACCAAATGGCATGCGTCTAAATGTAAATGTATCGTACGAGCATGTGAATGTTGTTTTGTGTTGATCTTCTGGTGCTATTGTAATTTGATTATACCCCGAGTACCTATCGAGAAAATAATAATAGTTTTGCCCTATGAGTTTATCCAGCATCTGGTCCAAGAACAACAAAGGAAAATGATTTTCATAGTTGCCTTGTTCAACTTTCGATAATCTATGCAAGTTTTACATCCCGTAACCATTCTGGTTGGTATTAGCTTATTATTCTCATTCTCAACAACCGTGATACCTCTTTTCTTTGATACGCACTGGACTGGACCTACCCACGAACTATTTGATATGGGGTAAATTATACCTACATCTAACCATTTTATGATCTCTTTCTTTACCACGTCCTTCATGATGGGGTTCAATCTTCGTTGTCTATCAATCGTCCCTTTCTTGTCATCTTCTAAAATGATCTTGTGCATGCATACAGATAGACTAGTTCTATGAATATCAGCTATAGTTTATCCGATAGCCTTCTTGAATTCTTTCAATACTAGAATGAGTTTCTCTTCTTGCTCTTCAGTTAACTCCATTGAAATAATCACAGGAAAAGTAGAAGCGTTACCTAAATAAACATATTTTAAATGTGAGGGAAGTACATTCATTTCTAATTTAGGTGGCTCCTCAATTGACACTTTTGGTTGAACGTGATCTCTAATCTCTAACTTAAAATATTCAAAGCGGGATTGCAGATTAAATCCCCTTTAATTAGCTTCTAGCAAAGCTAAGTATTCCTCCCCGTCTTCATCACTTGGAGGGTTTGATGTCAAAATTTTCTCCAATGGGTCCTCAACATAGTTGAGTTCCTTTTCCATGGTTAATTCCTCTAACTCGGATACTATAGAACAATCATCAACTGCGTTAGGAAATCACATAGACTTAAAAACATTAAATGTTACTTAATCATCTTGAACACGCATAGTAGGCTCGCCCTTTTGCACATCAATAAGGGTCCTTCCAATTGCTAGGAAAAGGCTTCCTAGGATGATTGGCACTTCTTTTTCTGCTTCAAAGTCTAAAATAACAAAGTTAGTAGGAAAAATTTTTTTCTACACGTACCAATATATCATCGATTTTTCCTTTTGGATGTGCTAAGGATCGATCTACTAAATGTATTGTAACTGTAGTAGGTCTAACTTCACCTATGCCTAATTTTCTAAATATGGACATGGGCATCAAGTTAATGCTCTCACCCAAATCGCATAGTGCCTTACCATAATATGTTGCTTCAATGTTGCAAAGTATGGAAAAATATCCAGGATCTTTCAACTTTGGGGGTAGTTTGTCTTGAAGATATGCACTGCATTCTTTCGTCAAGGCTACTATCTCAAATTCTCCAAGTCTCTGTTTCTTGGACAGGATATCTTTCATAAATTTGACGTAATTATGCATTTGTTCAAGTACTCCTATCAACGAAATTGTTGATATGAATTTTCATGAGTACGTTTAGAAATTTCTTGAACTAGACTTCCTGCTTCTGCTTTTGAAGTCTTTGAGGGTAGGGTGGTAGAAGATTCTTTACTGGAACTAGTTAAATTATCATCTGTGGCAATTCTACATCTGACGAAGTTATTAGTTTATCAAAATTGATTGGTTCAAAAGTTACCTTATCAGATTTTGTAGATTCTGGTTCCTGTTAAGCTAGAATTTTAACACTCGGCTAAACTTCCACTAAGTTTTGAGCATCAGCTGGCTCTTCTTCAACTTCGACAGTGTTGGGTGATAAACCGTAATTTATACATATTTTTACCCCATGTTTAACGTATTTTATGGATGATTTCCCATTAGAATTGGTGAATTCGATGCTCCTAATGCTTTAATTTCATGTTTTATACTTAGGAGAGCATAAGAGAGTGAAAGGAACGAGAAACGGGCCAAAAACAGAGAAAATAGGCCAACGTATGAAATCAACACAGCCTGGACCTCTTCATACGGGCAAACTACACGGCCGTGTCAATTTGACAGGCTTGAGCATGGCCTGAAGTAATCGTACACGGGCGTGTCACACGAGCGTGTCACTACCGAGCCCAAGTTGAGTCCAATTCAGAAAAGGCTAATTTTGAGGGCTCTTAGGCATTCCAAAGCCTATAAATACACCCTAGAGGAGGAAGAAAAAAGGGACACACAGGAAGGGAGTAAGAAATTACTCCAAGGAAGCCGATTGATCCATCTCAGAAGCCAGATTCATCATAAATACTGAAGATCTCTCCTCAATTTCCCCTTCAGGAGTTTTAGGTTTTCTTTATGTTTTGTATTCTTTATTATTCTAAGATGTTTTCTTATTTAGTTATGAACTAAAACCACTAAATACCTAAGGGGAATGAAACCTAAGACGAATCTTGTTATTATTTTCTGAATTGTATGACAAATATTTAACTTGTTCTTAATTATGTGTTTTTAATTCTTGTTTTGATATCCCAGGATACTGATTCAAGATAAGCTCTTATTCAAAGGAAAAATAGACCCTGTCTAAGAGTACATTTGTCATAATTAAGCGGAGTTGTTTGTGCGCCTAGACATAGGGTGACAAGATTTTGCCGGACTAGGGTGAAACCTAATAAGGGGATCCATAGATCGAGTTAATGCAACCCTAAGGTGTTAATTAGAGAAAGGTCTCAATTATTCAATCTAGGGATTAGACGTTATTAGTCTTGAATAGGGATAATAACATAACTTAGGGATCTCTACGGAACAAGTTAAGTGAATAAATCGTCCGATTTAGAGCCAGAATAACAAGCACAATCTAGGTGGATTTTTCCTTAGGTATTGTCTTAATTCAATCGATTTTCCCAAAAGAAATTCCCCAATTCCATTCTCTGTGAATTATTAGTTTAGATAATTAATTAGTTCAAACAAAACCTCTTTATTCTTAGGCTAGATATAAAAAGACAGTCATTACTAGTACTTTTAGTTCCTTTGGGTTCGACAATCGGATCTTGCTAAAACTATACTACTGTTCGATAGGTACACTTGCCTACATCACGATAATAGTTAGTTTCAAGAACGATTAATTATAAATATTTAATACCTATCACGAAATCACGTGATCATTGGGCTCTAATGTCTTTTTGCTCCTCAATGTCAATGCTTTACAATGCTCTTTTCCTGGATTTCTTGGATTTTCGTATCATTAGGCAGAGCACCTTGTGGTCGATTCCTAAGTTCAGTAGAAATTTGACCCACTTGATTATCTAAATTTCTTAAAGTGGCATCATTTTTGCCATAAATACCTTTAATAGGTTCTCTAAGCTATTGGAAGTTCAGCTTGAGTTGGTTTCTGAACTTGTTGGCTAAAAACAGGTGGTTGGGTCGTTCTAGGTTGTGCATAAGTGTAATTGGTTCCAACCCCTTGGTTACTTGATAGCACTAGAAAGAACATAGGTTTTCCCCCTACCTTATTAGTTAAATCGTTCCCATTTAGTTATCCTTAGCATATATTTTAGCATTTTCATTTTAGTAAATTTCATTTTATAATTCAATGAATCCTAGCCTATTTTATCCTTAATTTTGCTATCTTCTTGCATTAATGTCACTGCATGAGTTAATTTCAAATTGCGTCCAAAATTGTTGTCGCACCTAACTAAAATTGCGTAAGCTATCCAGTCTGGTATAACCAACCGGTACGTACAAGGACAGAATAATTCTAAGGAAAAGACACCTGTATTTTTGGAGGAGGACATAAAAGGTTGATATAAGAAGAAAAGGAGAGAGCTTTTTCTTGATCATCAATTTCTACATCCTACCTTAACTTGTGGCTATGCCAGCTTAAGCCTCTCCCGGTGAGCCAACGTAAAAATTTGATGCAAACTAGCTTCTAAAGAAGAGACCTAAGTGCGAGATAAGAGGGAACAGAGAGATTCAGTCAAGTTGTCTAAGAATAGTATTCTCCACTCGATTCTTTCTTATTTTTTTCTAAATGCTAGTTATTATTCTCTATTTTGTGTTTGCATGGAAGTACACATGAATTCTTTGTTAAATATTATCTTATTAAATATTGATTTTATTGTTTAGCCTTAGGGTTTGAATGTTTCTTAACACGGAAGTGTTATTGCAGTCACTAACACTGGAAAGTGCAGTGACAGTTCGAGCTAACAAGCATTACAACAGAAGTTGAGTGAGGATTAGAGGAATCTAATCCACTTGTTCATAATAGTGCCATGTTGCCATCATCAGAAGGTGGAGTTAATGTGCATGTTTAATTCTTAGATTAAGTACAGAGTGACGTTGGGTAAGATATACATTGGATTTTATTGCCTCGATAATCACCTATCCTTTTATACCTTGTGAGTACTTAGTATTTTGCTAAAGATTCATGTCGGGGATCCCAATTTATCATTATCATATTTTATTTTATTGGTTTCAAGTTTTTGCATAGACAACTATCCTCACAATTCATCTATTTTATATCTAATTATTACACCGACATTAATAGAAAAAAGACACCTAACCCTGTGGGATCGATATTTGCCAGGCTCACGTCTGTCTACTATACTTGCATCGATAGTGTACGCTTGCACATTATTACTGTGACGTTAAATAGTTGACCATTACTTCAGGAAAGTTAGGGTGGTTTTACCAAGATGGGTTATAAAAATTGGATTGTAGTCCTTGTCTTCCTTGGTTCTGGCTCTGATTACCCATGTAATACACGGATTCTGGATTTGATGGACATTCTTCAAATAAATGTTCTTCCCCACAATAAACATAGGGTATATTTTCAAATTGATTGGGTGGTTGTGCTGCAAAACTATCAAGTTAATTAGTGGTAAATATTTTAAGCATCAATGATATTGAGGATACCTAAGATGCAAGTGAAGTGAAAGCATCCACTTCAAGTACTCCAGCGACTCGTCTTCCTGACACTGCTCGATTGGTTAGCCATTGATAATTTTTGCTAGCAATCCTCTCAATGATTTCATAAACCTCGTTATAAGACTTAGAAAGGGGAGCACTATTAGCAGAAGCATCCACTACCATTCTCTTGTGAGCATTAAGACCATTATAGAATGTCTCAAGTTGGATGCAATACGAGATTCCTTGATGAAGGAACTTCCATAATAATTCTTTGTACCTTTCCCATGCCTCATACAAGGACTTTTCATCCATTTTTTGGAAAGTAGTGATCTTGTTCCTCAACTTAGCATTCTTGCTAGGCGGGAAATACTTCATGAGGAATCTTTCTACTAACTAGCTTTAGCTCGAACTGTTGTTCCTCGATTTTGGGTCTCCTAATACCCGGATTAAGATCATGAAACACTGGCATGACATACTGTCTTAGAGCTTTATCCCTATCATCAGCAATAAGGATAGGATACTGAGCAGGGTTTGCTTTATTTCCTTGATTATGATATTCGTAGCTTATCTTTTCGATCCTTCTCTGAATTGCTTGTCTTCTTCGTTATCAAAAAGTTTTTTCAATTTCAAGATCTACAGGGAGTAAATCAATGACTCAATCAATACTCATAAACACCTGAAACAAACACAGAAAAATTAATGAAGTTAAAATTGAATAGAAAAAAAAACCAAAATGAAAAATTCACAAATTCACAAATAATGACTTTTAAACAGAACTCGGCAACGGCACCAAAAACTTGGAATGATGGAAATGTGCAAGTGTACACAAATATTATCAAGTAATAAAGTGACAAGTAAATGTCGAGTTATCGTTCCCACAAGGACTGTGTAAGAAAATATTTATGAAATGCAATTAAAAAGACTTTGGTGAAGGAAAATCTTTTGTTTTGAAAGAAAAGGGTTTAATAAAATTAGATTTTATCTAAGAAAATTAACTAAGAAAATTAAAAGGTAAAAATTCCAAAGCACGATTTCTGAAAAATAAGTTTAATCAATATGACAAAATTGTGTTAGATCAATCAAATTTCTTAACTTAATATTACTAAAACAATGTTCATGTTGTTATGAATAAATTCACGGCAACTTGGTAATTTGTTAACTATAGCACATACAGAATTACTAAATTAACTAATCTCTTGAACATATTACTATGTCAATTCAAACAATTAATCAATTTAATTAAGAAAGTAAAAGATTAAGTGAGGTAACAATATATTCCTACACTGAAACAGATTAATCACAATAATCTTGTAAGTTATGTAAGGCTAATGTATTGTTTAATACCGTCGCTAATTTAATCCTCAGCTACCTTAGAAGATTAAACATGCACTGATTAAGTATTGTGTCAATTAATTACAATTTCAACACGATTAATAATTAATTCATTAGTTACCTTACACTTATAATGCAAGTACAACATAAACATGATTTTACTTAATCATACAATTTATCAAGACCTATAACACAAACATAATTTTAATAACTTACATAGACTAAATGCAATCAACCTAACACGAATTAAATTTCAGCCATGTTAATTAAACTAAGAATAACAACATAACAAATATTCATAGACATGTTCATAACAACAACAATAAAAGTTAAAGGATAGGAAACTAGAACCAAATCTGGTGTTTCTCCGAAGTCTGACTAGTTTGCTCCGTCCCTCCTTCTCTGCTCATTCTTGTTGAACTGAGGCTTCCACAAGCACTTGAATATTGCTACCCAAGGTGGTTGAAGGGATCTTTTCCAAGAGGGAAATCGGCAAGTAAGGGACAAGAAAGAAAAATGGGAAAGAATAAGAAAAAGTAAGTGAAAGATAGAGAAATGTGAGGAATGAGAGGTGTGTTGAAATGAATAGGTGAATAGGGTATTTATAGGTGGGATTGGCTGCTAAAAAAAGAAAAATAAATAAGCAGCCATATGCCCCTTTTTGGCCGACCACACATGTGGCAAGTTTGAATGTTTCAAACTTATTCAAATTTGCTAAATTTAGCTTGGGTGAATCTTTAAGAGCACAGAATGTGGAGGGGTTCAAATGCAATTTCAAGGAAACTTCAAGGGTTGATTTGTAGGTCAAATAATAAGCTAATTTGATCTGAGTGGGTCAGCATGTTGGGTGATTTTGGGTAGCCTATTTGCTCAGTTAGATCAGTCTTTCGGTTTAGCACAATTGGGCCTCCTTTCATAATATAATTAATAATAATTTTTTAACCCAAAATAAGATGGATTTAATTAAATTTAATTATATTATGAATTAATATTCATAATTTGGACCGTCTTAGGCTGAAAAATTAATTCACCTCGATGCTTCAAAAATTACTTCACGGTTTTGTGCTTCTAGTAGTGTTTGTCAAGCCAATTTTCACTCTTTGTGTAGTTTGTTGAAAATAAATTAAAATTTATGAAAATTTATTATAAAATTAATTAAAATTAAATATGTTAATAGTTTAAGTGAAATTTAACTTTTTTATAATTATTATGTATTTTTCGAGAAGAATTACTACGAAACTGCATGAATTTAGGTTAAAAAGGGCATGAAAAAGTCTGTATATTTTCATGTTTCCAGTAAGTGATATGTGTTTGATTTCTAATATTTTGGCCTTTTGATCTTGAAACCGTTGGATATAGTAGGCATGCCATAGGATTGTGAGTACTTACCTATATGTATAGTGAGTTTGGGCATTGAGGCCTTAGGACATGTTGGACGGATAAGGGAATGTTAGCTAAGCTTCATTCAACAGGACATGTGAGAGGAAATAAGGAGTGTTAGCTTTATGCTTCACTTTTGGGACATGTTTGACTCGATGAGTCTATGTTTGGTGTGTTGGAGATTGCTTATCCGATGAGTGATGATAAAGCTCACTTTTATGTTTCATAGCTTAAGTGCCAAATTATCAGTGATGATAAAGCTCACTTTTATGTTTCACAGCTTAAGTGCCAAATTATCTTAAAATGTATATATGTGTAATGTGATGTATTCCCAAATGAGTATGTGACCATTGTGCAACTTATCTTTGAAGATGTTTTGAATATTGTGATATATGTTTGAACGTTAGGCGACTATATGTGTAATAGGATATATGCTTTTAAGTGAATATGTTACCATGTAAAA
The DNA here is from genome assembly GCF_007990345.1 of Gossypium hirsutum. Classification (NCBI taxonomy): domain Eukaryota; kingdom Viridiplantae; phylum Streptophyta; class Magnoliopsida; order Malvales; family Malvaceae; genus Gossypium; species Gossypium hirsutum. The sequence goes on along the minus strand of NC_053428.1, from coordinate 80,413,319 downwards.
GAACTGGTAATAATGCATGAGTAAGTATAATATGAAACTGGAGTTGGAACTGTTGAGGTTATGCTATATGGTTGTTTCGTTGATGCTTACCCCTAACCCGTATCCGTCACCAAACTAGGGTTAAGAGGCATTACTAAACTAATCATAACATATTATAAACATATCACATACATAGTTAACACATTATCAAATCATATTCAAAACATTCACAATGTCCCTTATAAGGTTTTACGAGACCTTAAAACAGGCTTAGAAAAGGTCTGAGACTAAACCGATAACATTCAAAAATTTTGGGAAACATAGAAAATTTTCAAAAATATAAAAACCACACACCTATTTGAACAGGCCGTGTGCTTCACACTGCTACCAGACACACTCGTGTAATAGGCCATGTGAAAACAGGGCATACATATTGACTTTTACCACACGACCGAGGACACGGCCGTGTGTCAGGCCATGTAAAATCTAAGGAAGGTTACTGACATAGGTCACACGGCCGACCACAGGCCCATGTGCCAGTCCGTCTGCCATACACAGCCAATAGACACGCTCATGTGTCTAGGCCATGTCAAAATTGTAGGGTATACTGACTTTAAATCGTAGAGTACCCCAGGGGACACACGGCCGTGTAACATAACCGTGTGTTGCACACGGCTGAGATACACGCCCGTGTCTCTGCCTGTGTGGACAAAAATAGGCCACATCTCAACAAGCATCAACCAAAGCATAACTCATGACCAAATAGCTACCAAAACCATACCCAAACATGCATAATTCAATCCTCAATATCACCAATAAATTTCATACTCAATTTCATAACGAAACATACCAATTTCATGAACTAATATCATACCAATCTATTTGTCTTAAACAACATTTAATCAAACTCAAAATCATATCAAAACCTACCATTTCAACTACCCAATCATACCAAAATGGCCATTCATATAAGACCATATATATACATCAATTATATCATTTTTCCATCACATAGTCTATACTAAAACCAATGCCATAGTCTCAATCATATTCATGCCATATCACATGGCAAGAAATACACTTAACACATATCATAACATCACTAGCCTATACATGTCATACATTAATATATACAACTTCAAAAAGTACCAAAATATTGTTTGATAGTGTGATGACGATCCTTGACGATCCTGGAGCTTATGGTAGCTTCAAATAATCTATAAAACAATGAAAAACAAACACAAAGTAAGCTTTCTAAAGCTTAGTAAGCCATATACAAATAAACTTATCACATAAACAATTATAAACCAATTGCAAGACCATATTTCTCATATAACTCAATTGTTCATAATCACTTGCTTATAAACACATCACATTTTTATATAGCTCACATCTTAAATGATCATATTCATTCTTCTCATTGCCAAATTTTATATACCTTTTGTACGTGTCTGAATCGAATACACATTCACTTGATCATTTATTTCTCAATAATGCCCGTTGAACCGTTCGAAAGCAATAAGGATACTCGGATAGCTCAGAAAGCTCGTACAATGCCAACGTCCCAGACGTGATTTTACATGTAATCAAATATCAATGCCACTGTCCCAGACAGGGTCTTACACGAAACCATATACGATACCGATGTCCCAAACATGGTCTTACAAGTAAATCTCAAGTTGATGCCAACCTCCCAGATGTGATCTTACATTTTATCACACTTCGAAATCCTATGTCATGACATATGTATCCTATACTATTCCTATGGTTTGTACGGGGCTTTTGGATGTCGTAACTTTGTCGATACTTTCTCGGATTCAATTATTTAGCTCTCATAGCAATTCAATACATTTTCACAACAATCAAACATATATTATTCAATTGAAATACATTTATTTGCATATGAACTTACCTCAGAAATGAGAATGGCTAAACGAGTCGATTATTCTGCAACCTTCGACTTTTCCCGATCTAATTCTGATTTCTTTCGTTTTTTGTCTATATAAATTCAGATTTCACTAATTTAATCACACATTTATTCATTTCAATCCACATACACATAATTAGGGCATTTTACACTTTATCCCCTAAAATTTCACATTTTGACATTTTAATCCCTATTTCATAAAATCACAAAATACACATAATTTCACATTTCTCATGCTTAGCCGAATTTTCATATAGTCTCTAAAAGCCCATAACTTTCACTTATTTCACATTTTAACCCTTTAATTTCTCATTTTCACAAATTAGCCCATAATAATCAAATTCATCAAAAATCCCAATACAAAACATATTAACCCAAGACATATCTTTCTTTTTTCATCAATTAACAACACAAAACTCATGGATTCATCCATTGCATGTCTCAAAATCATCATCAAATTCAAAAATTCAAGCATAGGCTAGCTAGAGTACTAAGCAACAATCACAAAAACATAAAAATCATCAAAAATGGATCAAAATTCACATAGCAATTAGCCAAGATAAGTGTTGAATGTTTGAAGGCTTAGAATCACTATTTTTCTTTCTTCAAATTTGGCTAGATGATGAACATATTAGCTAATTTAATTTTTTGTTTTATTTAATGCACATTAATAAACCATTTACCAATTTAACCTTAATTATAACATTAATAATCCACTATCTCATGTCTAACTTTGTCCATGCATTAATCCAAGGGTCCATTTACAACATAAGAACCTCACATTTAATATATCAAAGCAATTTGGCACTTAATCATGTAGCACACAACTTTTGCACTTTTTTGTGATTTAGTCCTTTTATCAAATTGGACACTCAAACGATAAAATTAATTCACGGAATTTTCACACATATCATATAACATACTGTAAACAGGGAAAACAAAATTAAAATATTTTTTGACTCAAATTTGTGGTCCCAAAACTACTATTCTGACTACGGTCTAAACCGGACTGTTACAACTCTCCCCCTTTAGGGATTTTCATCCCCGAAAATCTTACCAGCGAATAGGTTTGGTTAACGTTCTCTCATAACATCCTCGGGCTCCCACGTAGCTTCTTCAATCCCGTGCCGATGCCATAATACTTTCACTAAAAAGCTTTTCTTATTTCTAAATTCTTTAACCTCACAATCTAAATTCTGAATCGGTTCCTCTTCATATGTCATATTGGACTTAATTTCAATCTCAAACAGAGAGATCACATGCAAAGGATCAGATTTATAATGTCGAAGCATAGATACATGAAATACATTATGGATCTTTTCTAGCTCAGATGGCAACAACAATCTATAAGCAACCAGCCCTATACGCTCAATAATCTCATACGCCCTAATAAATCTCGGAGTCAATTTGCCTTTACGACCGAATCAGAGTATTTTCTTCCATGGTGAAACTTTCAATAACACTTTATCTCCAGTCTGAAACTCAATGTCTTTCCTTTCAAGTCTGCATACGATTTTTGATGATCTGACACTGCTTTCAGACTATCACGAATCACTTTCACTTTTTGTTCAGTTTCTTTGATCAAATCAAACCCGTGTATCTTATTCTCACTGAGCTCAGTCCAATATAAAGGTGTTTGGCATTTGTGACCGTACAAAGCTTCGTAAGGTGCCATTTTTATGCTCGATTGAAAGCTATTATTATAGGCAAATTCAATCAATGGTAAGTATCGTTCCCATATACTTTAAACTCAAGAATGCAACATCTCAACATATCTTCGAGTATCTAAATAATCCGCTCAGATTGACCATCGGTTTGTGGATGAAAAGTAGTACTAAAATATAGCTTCGTACCTAATACATCTTGCAACTTTTTCCAAAATTGCGATGTGAATATCGGATCTCTATCTAAAACAATAGAAATAGGTACTCCGTGCAATCTCACAACCTCAGAGACATAAAACTCAGCAAGCTTATCGAGTGAACAATCCATGCGTAACAGAATGAAATGGGCAGATTTAGTCAGTCTATCAACCACTACCCAGACCACATCTTTCTTACTCAGTGACAGAGGCAAACTTGAAACAAAATCCATTGTAATTCTATCCCATTTCCACTCGTGAATCATAATCGACTATAGTAACCCAGATGGTACCTGATGCTCAGCTTTAACTTGCTGACATATTAAACACTTCGAAACAAATTCAGAGATATCGCGCTTCATACCAGGCCACCAGTAAAACTGTTTCAAATTGTTGTACATTTTTGTACTTCTCGGATGTATAGATAACCGACTGTTATGAGCTTCATTTAAAATCATCTGAATCAACTCTGAGTTTCTTAGAACACAAATTCAGTCTCCGAACCTCAAACAACCCTTAGCATCAATTCGAAAGTCTGAATCAGTAATCAAATCACATTGAGTCCGTTTTGCTAACAATTCATTATCAACTTTCTGAGCTTCACAAATCTGTTGTATAAATAACGGTCTCACTTTCAACTCAGCTACAATCGAGCCGTCATCAGATAAAGCCAAATGCATATTCATCACATGAAGAGTAAACAAAGATTTTTGACTTAAAGCATCAGGAACAACATTGGACTTTCCCGGATGGTAGTCAATCACTAACTCGTAATCTTTTAACAACTCTAACCATCTTCGCTGTCATAGATTCAGACCTTTCTAAGTCATCAAATATTTTAACCTTTTGTGATCGAAATAAACGTGACATTTCTCACCGAACAGATAGTGGCTCCAAATCTTCAACGCAAACACGATAGCTGCTAATTCTAAATCGTGCGTCAGGTAATTCTTTTCATGTGGCTTTAATTGTCTCGAGGCTTAAGCTATGACTTTTCCTTCCTGCATTAAAACACAACCCAGACCATTCAACGATGCATCATTATAAATTACGAATTCTTTACCCGATTCTAGCTGAACTAGCACTGGAGCTTCGGTCAATAGAGCTTTCAATTGCTCAAAACTTTTCTGGCACTTTTCTGACCACTTAAACTTAACATCTTTCTGAAGTAGTCTTGTCACTGGGGTTGCAATCATAGAGAAACCCTTTACACATCGTCTGTAATAACCAATGAGTCCTAAAAAACTTTAGACTTCTGATACATTTCTCGGAGGTTTCCAGTCTAGTATAGCCAAAATCTTGCTCGGATCAACCCGAATACCTGATGCTGATACTATATGTCCTAGAAAATTGGCTTCTCATAACCAAAACTCACATTTACTGAATTTCACATACAACTGCTTATCACGTAAAGTCTGTAGCACTACTCTCAGATGTTCAGCATGCTCAGATTCATCCCGAGAATAGATCAAAATGTCATCTATAAACACAACTACAAATCGATCCAAATATGGTTTGAAAATCTGATTCATTAGATCCATAAAAGCATCAAGTGTATTTGTTAGTCTAAAAGGCATAACCAAAAACTATAACCTCGTTCAGAAAGCAGTTTTTGGCACATCAGAGTCTTTCACTCACAGCTGATAGTAACCCGATCTCAAATCAATCTTTGAAAACATTGTAGCCCCTTTCAACTGATCGAAAAAATCATCTATATGTGGTAGGGGATATTTATTCTTTATAGTCACTTTATTGAGTTGTCGATAGTCAATGCACATTCTCATAGTTCCATTTTTCTTTTTCACAAAAAAAAACAGGTGCACCCCAGGTAGAAAAACTCAGTCGTGCGAAACCTCTATCTGTCAATTCTTGCAACTGAGCTTTCAATTCTTTTAATTCAGTCAGTTCCATTCTGTACAGAGCTATCAATATCGGAGTTTTCCTCGGCACTAACTCAATACCAAACTCTACCTCTCAGATCGGTGGCAAACTCGATAATTCTTCAGGAAACACATCCGAATACTCACACACAACTGGTACTGATTCAATATTCTTTTCGATCACTTTAGAATCAAGCACATAGGAAAAGTAAGCTTCACAACCCTTATTCACATATTTCTGAGCTAACATCAAAGATATCACTGCCGAGTACACCATTCAGATCATTAGACTCAATCCGAATAATCTCATAATTCTGGTATCGCAAATCAATAGTCTTTTGTTTACAATTCAGAACTGCATCATGTAACGTTAACCATCCATACCCAAAATTATATCAAATTCGTCAAATGGCAACAACATTAGATCAGCCAGAAAGCAGGAATCTATAATAATCAACGGACAATTCTTGCATACTTTATCAACCAAGACACATCTGCCTAAGGGGTTTGATACTCTAATCACAAATTCAGTAGACTCTACAGGCAAAGTCTTACTGGATACTAAAGTTTCACATACATAAGAATGAGTCGATCTAGGATCTATCAATGTCATAACACTAGTATCATAGAAAGTGAAAGTACCAGTAATAACATCTGGAGACGAAGCTTCTTCACGAGCGCGGATAGCATAAGCTCTGGTAAGTGCATGAGTCGCGGATCTAACAGTTGTTTCTTTAGTTCCTCTCTGACTGCCACTCACATTACTCATGTTTCTGAGTGGTCTATCTGGAACTGTCGTATTACTCGACCTCGTATTCTACACCATCTCTTGCTCAACCAACTCAAGGCATTCACGAATGAAATGATCTAGTGATCCACATTTGAAACAAGCTCGGTCATTCAATCTACAATTGTCGGTATATCATTTACCGCAATGCTTGCACTCAGGTTGATTTGGTCTGACATTACTAACACTACCTATAAAAGTGGCTTTTGAACTCACAGGCGGTTTGTTTCAATCCCGTCTAGAATAGCTCTCAGTAGCCTTCGAACAACTAAAATCATCTCAAAACTTGTTTGATGCTGAATGAAATGACTTATTTGTTGATATTTTTTGTACATATCTAGCTTTTGAGTCGGCTTTTATTTTCTCTTTCCTGAGTTCCTCAACTTTACACACTCGTTCAACAAGCACAACGAACTCTTTAATTTCCAAAATTCCAACTAACAATCGAATATCTTCATTCAAGCCATCTTCAAATCTCTTACACATTATTACTTTAGTCGAGACACATTCTCGTGGATATTGACTTAACCTCACAAATTCTTGTTCGTATTCTGTAACAGACATACGGCTCTATTTCAACTCAAGAAACTCTTTGCATTCTGATCTATGAATCTCTGACTAATGTACTTCTTTCTGAACTCAATCCAAAAGAACTCCCAAGTGACTCATTCTCTCGGAACCACTGATATCAATGTTTTCCACCAATAATACGCCGTATCTCTCAGAAGTCAAACAGTACATTTAAGACATTCATCAGGAGTACACGGCATTTCATCAAACACTCGTATTGTATTTTCAAGCCAGAACTTAGCTCTCTCAGCATCATCATCAGTAGTGGAACGAAACTCTTTAGCCCCATATTTTCTAATTTTATCAACTGGAGGCTTACTCAATTGTATCGGATTCACAGCTTGTGGCATGACAGGGATTTGTGGAGGATTAGACGGGGGTAAAGGTTGTGAAGCAGCTGGATTAGTTCTAATATATTGAGTGAAGCACTCATTCATCATCTGGAAGAAGGCTTGCTTAGCATCTCCCTCGTGGCTACTCGTAATTGGCCTAGAATCAGTCGACACTACCCCTTGAGAAGGAGCGGGTGCATTACTTTCCACGTCATCAGCTACGGCTCGATCGGGATCCATTTACTATACGATAAACACATTTTAACTGTCAGTAATCATCACACTATCGTATTTTATATATATGGCATGTATAGCTATACTCTCACACACTACGTTAGTCCTAGAATCGACTAAACCGTAGCTCTGATACAAATTTAAATGTAACACCCCTAACCCATATCTGTCACTAGACTAGGGTTAAGAGGCATTACTGAACTAATCATAACATATTATAAACATATCACATACATAGTTAACACATTATCAAATCATATTCAAAACATTCACAATGTCCCTTATGATGTTTTACGAGACCTTAAAACATGCTTAAAAGAGGTTCGGGACTAAATCGATAATGTAACACCCCTAACCTGTATCCATCGCCAGATTAGGGTCACGAGGCATTACAGAACCTAAGTACATTTCTAAACGTTCTCATTTATAATAAAAATCTTATTTAATAACAAAACATATCTAATACCTATTCAATATTAAACTTCACTATTTATACCTATTTTTCCAACCACATAAACATCATATACACAAATACACTTCCATTACTAACCAAATCATATTGACCAACATCATTCAATTACACTTACATACACATGTACATATAAATATAATTAACATCTTACTTAACAGTTAAGCTAAATTACAAAACCTTTATAAGATATAACATGTCATAAATAACCTTTACCATATTCGAACTTATATATATATCATCAAATGTCCATTAACATATAATGCTTATATCAAACTTATCAACCATAATCAAGTTCACCAACTATTTACAAACCATTTCCAAAAGATATAATACAAATCACATATGCCATTCGTTCATAATATATATAACATTATAACCACATACATTAACCATAAATATCACACATAAGTTAAACCACAAGTTCACTTCTTATCATTTATACCATTTATATATATATAAATATCTTAACTGAACTTCATCACCTTTAACACTTATATTTTTATCATCTAAATTAATCACATAACCAAATCACCAAGGTCATATTCAATTCACTCCATCATGATTCATGCATAGCACACTTAAAATTTATACCCGAAATAACATAAATTCAATAATCAACTTAGCCATTTTCGCATGGCTCTTATTAAACACAGACCAAAATACAATATTCCAAAACATAATCTAGCTTATACATGCCATAGGTTCAAAAGTTTGCTATTTAAAATACCAAAGATAGTCGATAGTGTGAAAGACTTTGCTGACAATCCCCGAGCTTGTAACTTGAATCCAAAATCTATAAAACATAATAAACATAACACACAAAGTAAGCTAACTTAGCTTAGTAAGTCATAAAAAATAAACATTTCAATAATATTATCAACTTAATTAAACCAAACCAAATATCATTATATATCCAAATATATTTCCACATATTTCCACAAACTCACAAAACAAAATTAAACTTCGTATAACAACACCACTCATTTGGCCAAATATACAAGATCAAATATAATATCACATATGTGCTTACCTATATGGCCAAATATGAAAGATCAAATTTAACAACACATATGTACTTACTTATATCGTCGGATATACAAATTCAATATAATATCACATTTGTGCATACCTTCATGGCCGAATATTCAAGATCCAATACAACATCACATATGTACGTACCTATGTGGCCGAATATACAAGGTCATTTAGCTCAATTTTACTTGCTCAATTCCCACATCAACTAGAAATCTTATAGGCATAGGCTTGAAAATAAATCATCGGTATAAAACCTGCTAGGCATAAGCCTGAATCACACACCGGCACAAGGCCTGCTAGACACAAGGTCTAATTTTTTTATTCACCAGCAATAAGCCTGCTAGGCATAAAGCCCAATCAAATTCACCAGCACAAGGCTTGCTAGGCTCAAAGCCCGAATATCACTATTATAAAGCTGTCTCATACACAATTCATATAACAAAAACTCTAGATATTCCATATAGATTATACGTACTTTCAAATGATATAACTCAATCGAATTAAACTCAAATATAATATTTCTATGCTTAAACACATTCGGCTATCTCTTTTACGAATCTATAGATTCCAAAATAGCATATTAAACCAAGTTACATTCAATATAAATGATGTTTAATTGCTTAAAGACTTACCTCGAATATTGACGAACGTTATAAATCAGCTATTCGACTATTTTTGCTTTTCCCGGATCCAAGTCCGATTTCTTTTGTTCTTGATCTATATAATTTCAAATTAACCTCATTCAAACACAATTTCATTCAATTTAATCCAACTACACATAAATGGGAAAATTACCATTTTACCCCTAATATTTCATACTTTTACAAATTAGTCCTAATTGCACAAAACACAAAATACACAAAATCTCCCCATATCATAGTTAGGCCAAATCTTCCTTATACTCAGAATAGTCCATACATTTCATTTATTTTTCATTTTAGTCCTTCAATTTATTATTTTTTCAATTTAGTCCTAATAACTCAAAATCTTCAAAAACTCCAATACAAAACATGTTAATCTAAAACATATCTTTAATATTTCATCATCAAACATCACAAAACACAAATATTCACTAATGGAATAACTCAAAATATTCATCAAAATCAGAAATTCTAGCATGGGTCGGATAGTATTCGAAGCAACGATCTCAAAAACGTAAAAATTATCAAAAACCGAAACCAAACTAACCTTGAATCAAGCTTGAGAAATGGTTGAATATACCAAGCTTTAGTTTCTTTTCTTTCTTTTTAGTTTCGGTCACAAGTATGAACAAAATGCATGGCTTTATTTTTTTTATGTTATAATATATCATATATATCATTTATTATTTACATTTTTAACCTTAAAATTTTAATTATAAAACCATATAAAACATGCCTACAACCGTCCACTCATATAGCCAATGGCCTAATTACAACATAAGTACTTCCATTTAAAAAGACAACAACAATTCAGCCCTTATACATTAAACTATCAAGTTTTCATTTTATGCGATTAAGTCCTTTTATTAAATTAAGCACATAAACAATCAAATTTTTATACGAAACTTTCAAACATGCAAATTCACATATAATAAATACGAAAAATAATATTTAAATATTTTTCTGACTCAGATTCTTGGTCCCAAAACCACCGTTTCTATTAGGGTCTAAATTAGACTATTACAGATAACATTCAAAAACATTGGGAAACATAGAAAACTTTCAAAGATATAAGAGTCACACTCCAGTGTGAACAATCCGTGTGCCTCACACGGCTACCAGACACACTCGTGTCATAGGCCATGTGAAAATAAGGCATACATACTAACTTTTACCACACGGCCGAGGACACGCCCGTGTGCCAGGTCATGTGAAATCTAAGGGGGTTACTGACTTGGGTCACACGGCCGACCACATGCCTATGTGCCAGCCCGTGTGCTGCACACAACCAATAGACACGCCCGTGTGTCTAGGCTGTGTCAAAACTATAGGGTATACTGACTTCAAATCATAAGGTACCCCAGGGGACACACGGCCATGTAACATAATCGTTTGTCGCACACGGATGAGACACATGCCCATGCCTCTACCTGTGCGGACAAAAATAGGCCATTTATAAGGCCAACATACGACCTAAAAAGGGTCATGTAACACCCTTTACCCGTGTCATAAGTCGAGTCAGGGTACAAGGCGTTACTAAACTTAAACACAACCAATCATGTAAAACCGGCCATAAAATTTCATTTAAATTAAAAAACTTAATTATACGCATGCATATCGTCCTTTATTTTAGTCTACGAAGCCCAAAACATACATTGGGAGAGGTCCGGAACTAAATCGAGAACTTTGGAAAGTTTTGGGAAAAACTTAGAATTTTTTTCTCATGAAATAGGGTCACACGCTCGTGTCCTCAGGCTGTGTAACTCTCTGCTATGACATCAGTGAATAAATTTAACCACACGACCAAGCCACGCGCCCGTGTACTAAGGCCATGTCCCCCATACGGTTGAGACACATGGTCGTGTTTTAGCCCGTGTGGCCAACACTTAGGCTATTTTTCAAGCCTTTATGCTACCCTTAATCCTTCACATCTTTATTTACATATTACACATTTAATTCATGGCCATGACCATTTAGATTGGTCATAAAACATTCATCATGCACATATTTCATAACACCAACCATATATGGCCAACAAGCATAATCACATCACAAGCATTAGAACATAACATAGATAGTTAGGTTCACAAACCATAATCAATATGAACCATCCTTCAAGGCCATATACAAATAACTCAATATAGGCCAATACATTTGGCTAGTCATGTTAACACATATCATAAAAAAACCAAGTCCCTATACATGCCACTCACTTGAAGGCGCTTAACATATATATATCAATATTTCAAAGGTGATGGTTTGATAGTGTGGTGCTGCCTCTGACGATCTCCAACCCTGAGCTAACCTGTCAACACTAAAGAAAAGGAAAGGAAGGGAGTAAGCTTTATAGATTAGTAAGACCGTATGAATTTAGTAAGCAATTTATCAACTTGATTCTCAAGGTAATACCAAAATATTTGTGCTTTTTCTTATGTTTAAGTCAACTTGTTTTCTTGAGTTGCAGTCACTAAATTATTTATATCTAGAGCTACAGAACTCCTAATTAAGATCCGCTAATTTTTCCAAAAACTAGATTCACATATATTTTTACATAAAATTTTATAATTTTTGGTTTAGTCAATAAGTACAGTTTATTCTTTAAAGTCACCCCTATTTCTCTGTCCAATAGTTCTGACCCATATTTATTAAAAATTAATTATCTTTTCATACAGAATTCAGATGATGTTCTTTTTTATTTTATTTTATTTTATTTCTTTTGAAAATATACTTATTAAAGATTCTAAGCATATAAATTATAACCCATAATTATTTTTGTACAATTTTTAATGATTATCCCAAATCAAAATAGGGGATTTTGAAATCATTCTGACTCTATCTCACAACAATTCAAATATTTCATAATATGAACTTCTTTTGCTTACACTGTTTCTTCTATATGAAACTAGACTTAATAATCTTTAATTTTATATTTTATTCAGCATCTAATTTGATTTTCACAATTTTTGGTGGATTTTCTGTAACGCCCCAAATTTGGGCCTCGAAGATTAGGCCTTGAGTATGGGTCCGTAAGAAGGTTGTATATAAGCATTTAATTGTACAAGGAAATGACACAATTGAATGTCTTCTTTGGTGGTTAATGGCCCTGAGAAGTGTTGGAGAAACCTTGGGTTCAAACCTGCACTTTAGCAAAAATTTTGGTTTTCAGCGAATAAAACCCTTGGTGCTTGAATGAAGGCCTTTTAAATTATTGTGGTAAATAAATGTCACAAGGAAGCATATGGTCTAATGGTTGTGGCATCATTAAGGTTGTAAGGGAGCCTAGGGTTCAAGCCTTGGCTCTTGCAATTTTTTTTTCTTTTAAAGGAACCTAGACTTTGGCCTATGGACCTTATAATTAATTAAGGCTAAATTAGTGACACAGAAAGAGCTTGTGGTGAAGTGGCAAGGTGGCGTGTTGTGTAATTATGAGGTCTAAGGTTCAAGTCTTGTGATGTGCAATGGGGTATTTATTTTGCTGTTTGAGCTGTGTAGGAGGTGGAGTTAGACTGGAACTCTGTGGTTGAAGTGGTCATATAAAAATAAGGAATTTTCCTAATGGTTGAAAGTAATCCCACATTAGGAAGCTAACATGAGAATTGGTGAGAAGCTGCCTTTAAATAGAGCGAACAAGATGAGTTGGTGATCACTGGTTTTAGGAGGGATTATTTCATACCTGCTTAACCAAGGTTGGTGATCGTGGACTTCGACGCGTTCCCATAAATAGGTGTGTATTCATGCCCTTCTTTGTTGGAAGTCGACAAAAGTCGAAAAGTCAAAACCTCGGCATTCGGGGCCTCACGAGTGTGCGAACGCACGTGAGGCGAGCCAAGCCCACAAATCATGGGCGATAGACTATAGAGGCCGCCACGAGCGTTCTCGTATGCTGGGGGGAATCGAGGGCCCACTTGTGTAAATCTAACCGTTAGGTGGGAAATAGTTGTGCCTATCATGTCGTGTGCATGGCATGGGCCGTTAAGGGCTTCGTTGGGCAGAAATAGGCTATGTGGGCCCAATGGACTAGTGGGCCCTACACAGATTAAATCCGCGATAAGTGATAAATATTAGATTGGGCAATGTAGGTCACATAGCCAATCTAAATTTAGGCTAAATGGGCCACACGAGGGTGTGAGCCCACTTGGCTGAGTTATGGGTCTTAGGCCCATTTGCATTGTTATGTTTGTTTAGGTTACTTAAGTCGCTCGAGACGATGGTGGACCTTCTGTTGGGTCGTTAAGATCCCGATTTGTAAAATTACTGAAATCCCCTTGTAGTGTAAAATGACTGTAATACCCCTGTATGAAAGAATGACAATTATGCCCGTATGTTCCGTATGACTGATGTGCCTATGATTTACATATATGATTGTGCTAAGTATGACTTTGCATGCACGTAATAGTTATGACATGACATATTGCATGGGGTTGGGTTATTATGGACAGAGGAAGCGTACGGCCTGTAGCCATCCTGTATAAGCCTTTCAGCCTTTTTGTGATACTTATGGCTTATAGTCATTCTGTTACTGGAAGCGTTGCTACGATATTTACGGCCTTTAGTTGTCCTGTCTACGACGTTGAGTCGTCCTGTCTACGACGTTAAGTCATCCTATCTACGGTGTTGAGCCGTCCTGTCCACGACGTTGAGCCGTCCTGTTTACAACGTTAAGCCGTCCTGTTAACTTAGTGCCACAATTGGTGCTAAGCTTGGCGTGTTGGCTAGGTGAGTCGATTTTATCCCTACATGGTGAGTTGGGTGGTACGAGTGGTGCGTTGGTTGGACTGGGCTGGAAATTTGTCTACATATCTGCATCTGATACTAATTCTGTGCTGGACTTAGGACCACCTGATTCTGTTAATGGGCTATGCCCAACTATTACTGATATTGAGAATGGGCTAGGCGCAATTAATTCTGATGAGAGCTGAGACCCAAGTGAAATTGTACTGGGCTTAGGCCCACACACATAGTTCTGTTACTGTAATGGGCTCCAGCCCAGACTAATTTTGAATTTTGTCTATTCATTAACTTTTTTAGTTTAGGAGGGGATTAGACATGAGTTTTCGTAAACTCACCCCGTTTATTAACTGTGCAGGTAATCCCCAGCGTTAGGTGGATCGGTGTCGTAGAGGGACTTGGAGACGACCACAAAACTGCACATGTTTTTTTCTATTACGTTTATTTAATTAATCACTTTGGTTTTCGAATTGGGCTGTAATAAAGCCTCTTTATTTCTTTAAATTTTTATTTGGGAAGTTTATTTAGTATGTTTATGTAACAGTCTGATTATGACCCTAGTCGGAATAGTGGTTTTGAGACCACAAATCTGAGTTCAAAAAATATTTTAATATTATTTTCTATGTCTATGATATGTGAATTTATATCTGTGAAATTTATGTGATTTAATTTGTCTGTTTCTGTGCTTAATTATGAAAAAGGATTAAATCGCGACAAGTGTAAAACTTGAGTGCTAGATGATAAAGCACCTATTTGGCTTGGCTTTTATAATAAAGGTCCTTGCATGTCAATTGTACCATTTGTTTAAATGGTAGACAATTATGGACATGTAGTTGGTAAGTTTTAAGGTATATTAATGAAGGGCAAAATGGTAAAAGGTGAATTTATGATATATTAAATAAAACAAAGGTTAAAATCCATTTATTTCATCCATTTTCCACTGAAAATAAAAAGAAAAGAGAGGTTTTGGGTGTTTGAAGCATTCGGCCATGATTCAAGCTTGATTCAAGGTTCATTTTGTTCTGTTTTTGGTAATTTCTACGTTTCTATAATCATTGCTTCTTGTTCTTCAAAGCCCATGTCTGAATTTCTATTTCTGTTAAAGATTTCATGAAATTCCATTGTTGATATCATGAGTTTTGTGATGTTTTTGGATGAATTATGAAGGCTTGTTAGATGAGTTATATGTTTTGTTCTTGAATTTTTAATGAAATGAGCTATTTAAGCTAATTTGTGAAAATGAGGTTTTGAAGGACTAAATTCTGAATTAAATGTGTTAATTGGGCTTGAATGGAAGCCATGTATATTTGGCCAAGCTATAGTTTTGGTGAATTTTTGCATATTTGTGATTTGGTGAAAAATGGACTAAATTGTCAAAGTTTGAAATTAAAGGGCTAAAATGCAAAGTACTCTAAATACGTGTTCATGGATTATTTTTGAATGCAATAAATGATTGAATAGTTGAATTTGGATTTAATTAGATCATCAATAAAGAAAATTGGATTTAGATCGAGGGAAGTCCAAAGTAGTCGAATAGTCGACTCATTTTCGTCCGAAATCTGAACGAGGTAAGTCAAACTACACTTATGTGTTAAGTTGATTAAATTCTGTGTTTATAAACTCTTATCTACATTGGACAACCTTGAGAGCCTGATAATAGAACATTGGTATTGACCTGAATTATCGTGTAAGACTGTGTCTGGGACACAGGCATCGATTTGAAATTTACGTGTAAGACCATGTCTGGGACATCGGCATCGTATCTGTTTTCGTATAAGACCCTGTCTGGGACAGAGGCATCGATACTGAATTACATGTAAGACCACGTTTGGGACGTCGGTATTTTACTTGTCTGTGAATATTTATTCCGTTTCTAGATTGTCCGATGATAAAGTATGAGATATGAAATGTATAATTCATACAGGTACGTTTGTATCATACTAGATTTCTGAATAGAAAAGGACTATTTTTCTATGAAGTAAGGAAATATTCTATGAGATGGTTGTGAAATCTAGCCATTTACTATTATTTTTATGCTATAATAGTTAGAAATTTGTACTTGACTTACTAAGCTCTTCGTAGCTTACTCTGTGTGATTTCTGTCTGTTTTACAGTTATCGTAGCTACTGAAGGCTCGGGATAGTCGAGGATTGTCACCACACTATCAAACTCTTTTTGGTACCTTTGAAAGTGTAAATATTGCTAAGTATGGCATGTATAGGCTAGAATGTCTATGTATTAAGTTTTGAATTGTATATATATGTTATGCCATGTCAATTGGCTAGCAAATGTTAAGTTTTGTGCATAGTTTTGATGCATGTTTTGAAATGTGTTATGTTCTAATATGAAATGGTCATCTTTAAGCATGGTATTGGTTAGAAATGTTGCTTATTAATGCTGGTAGGATTGGACCCTTAAAGGGTGGCAAATTGGCTTAAACCAAGCTTGTATTGTGCCACACGGCCAGGGAACACGAGCGTGCCTTGTGGCCGTGTGAGAAAGTCAGTAGCTAGCTAAATTTTACACGGTCATGGAACACGGCCATGTTTGTTGGCCATGTTAAAAAGTCAGTATATCACCTCTTTTTGGTACGGTTGGACCACATAGGCGTGTCTTGTGCCTGTGTGAATCACATGGCCTAGTCACACGAGCGTGTGACTTGGTTAGTTTTGAAAATATTGATTAAGTTCTAAAATTTCTGAATGGGTTCGGTTTAGTTCCGACCTTCCCTAAATGTACGTTTTAGGTCTCGTAGGCGATATTAATGGATGAATTATGGATGAATATTTATGTATTGATATTATATGATATTTGTGAATCTGTGTTACTCTGAAATACTCTGTCTATCCGGTGACTCCCCTTTCCTATTCCGGTGACGTTTTTGGGATAGGGGTGTTACATTTTATGGGTATCAGAGCTATGGTTTAGTCGGTTCTAGGACTACCATAGTGTATATGAGTCTAGCTATACATGCCATATGTTTGAATCTGTGATAGTGTGATGACTCCTGACTTTAAGATGTGCTTTTATATAGCAAATGGATCCCGACAGAGCTATAGTTGATGATGTTGAAAGCAATGAGCCTGCTCCCACGCAAGGGGTGATACAAGATGATTCATGACCGGCTATGAGTAGCCGTGATAGTGAGGCTAAGCAAGCCTTTATCAGATGATGAATGAATGGTTCACCCAATACATTAGAACCAATCCGACTGTACAACAACCTCCACCCCTGGTTAATCCTTCTCAGATTCCTGTCGTGACTTCTATGAATTCAGTTCAGCTAAATAGACCATCGGTTGATAAGATTAAAAAGTATGGGGCTAAAGAATTCCGAGCTACAATGAATGATGATGCTGAAAGAGCTAAATTCTGGTTAGAAAATGCAATACGGGTATTTGATGAAATGTCTCTAAATCCAGAAGAATGTGTTAAATGCACCGTTTCACTTCGAGAAATACGGCGTATCGTTGGTGGAAAACTTTAATATCTGTGGTTCCAAGTGAACGAGTTACATGGGATTTCTTCCAAGCTGAATTTCGGAAGAAATACATTAGTCAAAGATTTATTCATTAGAAACGTAAAGAGCTTCTAGAGCTTAAACAGGGCCGTATGTCTGTTACTGAATACGAACGGGAATTTGTGAGAATGAGCCAGTATGCTCGGGAATGTGTACCAAATGAAGCAATAATGTGTAAAAGGTTTGAAGATGGATTAAACAAGGATATCCGTCTGTTAGTTGGAATTCTGGAAATTAAAGAAATGGTAGTGCTCATTGAGCGAGCATGTAAAACTGAAGAATTAAGTAAAGATAAAATAAAAGCTAATTCTGAAGCTAGAGATGCTAGAAAAAGATCTTCGAGTAAATCCTTTCAGTCTGGATCAAAAAAATTTTGAGATGATTAGAACCGTTCAAATACTAATACGGGCCATTCAAACCAAGACCGAGCTAGATCGTATTCGAACACCAGAACCCCTGTTACTTCTGTTGCAAGTTTTGGAAATGTTTGATCTTAGAGACGGGGAATTGTAGATTGAATGACCTAGCTTGTTTTCGATGTGGATCCTTTCAACCATTTTATAAGAGATTGTTCTGAACTTGCTGAGCAAGAGAATTTGCAGAGTCCGAGACCGAGTAACCCCTCAGCTACAGGTAGATCTTCTAGAAACACAAAAAATGCAAGTGGTGGTCAAAGAGCTACTATAGATACTACTGCTAGATCTGAGGCCAGAGCATCTGCCAGAGCCTATGCTATCCGAGCTCGTGAGGAAGCCTCATCACCAGACGTGATTACTGGTACTTTCATTCTTTATGATACTTCTGTGATTGCATTGATAAACCCTGGATCAATGTATTCTTATATCTGTATGAATTTAGTGCACAGTAAGAATTTGCCTGTAGAGTCTACTGAATTTATAGTTAAAGTATCAAACCCTTTAGGCAAAAGCATTTTTGTTGATAAAGTTTGCAAGAACTGTCAGTTAATGATTCGAGATACCTATTTCCTATTAATCTGATGTTATTGCCTTTCGACGAATTTGATTTAATTTTGGGGATGGATTGGTTAACATTGTACGATGCTATTGCGAACTGTAAAAGAAAAGTCATTGATTTAAGGTGTAAGAATGACGAGATAATTCGAATTGAGTCCAGTAATCTGAATGGACTACCAGATGTGATATCTGTAATAAAAGCACGGAAATATGTAAAGAAAGGTTGTGAAACCTACTTAGCTTATGTGTTAGACTCGAAAGTGAATGATAAGAAAGTTGAATTAGTGCCTGTTGTTTGTGAATTCTCTTATGTGTTTCCTGAAGAGTTACCTGGTTTGCCTCTAATTCGAGAAGTCGAGTTTGGTATTGAATTGGTACCTGGTACTACTCCGATATCAATAGCTCCATAAAGAATGGCTCCGACTGAACTAAAAGAATTAAAACCTCAGTTGCAAGAATTGACCAGTCGAGGATCCGCTAGACCGAGTTTCTCACCTTGGGGTGCTCCTGTTCTATTTGTGAAAAAGAAAGATGGCACAATGAGAATGTGTATTGATTATCGTCAACTTAAAAAAGTGACTGTAAAGAACAAATACCCTCTGCCCAGAATCAATGACTTATTCTATCAGTTGAAAGGTGCTACTGTGTTTTCAAAGATAGATCTGAGATCGGGTTATTATCAGTTGCGAGTAAAGGACTCTGACATTCCGAAAATTACTTTCAGATTGAGGTACGGGCATTATGAATTTTTAGTGATGCCTTTTGGTTTAACGAATGCACCTGTTGTATTTATGGATTTGATGAATAGAATTTTCAGGCCGTATTTAGATCAATTTTTTTGTAGTTTTCATTGATGACATTTTGATTTATTCACGTAATGAATCTGAGCATACTGAACATTTGAAAATAGTATTACAGATTTTGAGATATAAACAGTTATATGCAAAGTTCAGTAAATGTGAATTCTGGTTGCAAGAAGTTAGTTTTCTGGGTCATATTGTATCAGCTTCCGGTATTCGAGTTGATCTGAGTAAAATTTCAGTTGTTCTGGATTGGAAGCCTCCGAGGAATGTATCTGAAGTCTGTAGCTTTCTGGGACTTTCCGGTTACTACACACAATTTGTAAAAGATTTCTCGATGATTACAACTCTGTTCACAAAATTGCTTCAGAAAGATGTGAGGTTTGAATGGTCTGAACAATGTCAGAAAAGTTTCAATCGGTTAAAAGCTCTGTTAACTGAAGCTCCGATATTAGTACAACCTGAGTCAGGTAAAGAATTCATTGTTTACAGCGATGCTTCGTTGAATGGACTCGGTTGTGTTTTAATGCAAAAAGGAAAAGTTGTTGCTTATGCTTCAAGACAATTAAAGCTGCATGAGAAGAACTATCCAACACACGACCTCGAGTTAGCTGCCATTGTATTTGCTTTGAAGATCTAGCGTCACTATCTGTTTGGTGAGAAATGTCACGTGTTTTCTAATCATAAAAGTCTAAAGTATTTAATGACGCAAAAAGATATGAATTTACGACAGAGAAGATGGTTAGAACTGCTAAACGATTACAAACTTGTGATTGACTATCATCCGGGCAAAGCTAATGTTGTTGCGATGCTTTGAGTAGGAAATCGCTGTCTGCGTTGTGTGCTATGAATGCTAATCTAGCACTGTCTGATGATACTTTGGTTTATGCCAAACTGAAAGCAAAACCTTTGTTTATACAACAGATCTGTGAAGCTTAGAAATCTGACAATGAATTGATAGCTAAACGAACTCTGTGTGATTCTGAATTCTGGGCTAATGTTAATGATTGTTTGAGATTGAAAAATAGACCTTGTGTTCCGAGAAATCCGGAGTTGATTCAGATGATTTTGAGTGAAGCTCACAGCAGTAGATTTTCTGTACATCCGGGAAGTACGGAAATGTATAACGATTTGAAACAACTATATTGGTGGCTAAAAATGAAAAGAGATATTTCTGACTTTGTTTCGAGATGTTTAATCTGTCAGCAAGTTAAAGCTAAACATCAGGTGTCATCTAGATTATTACAACCGATTATGATTCCAGAGTGGAAATGGGATCGAGTGACCATGGATTTTGTTCCAGGTTTGCCTCTGTCTCCGAAAAAGAAAGATGCAATTTGGGTTGTAGTTGATCGTTTGACGAAATCAGCTCATTTTATTCCAATGCGATCTGATTTTTCACTTGATAAGTTAGCTGAGCTTTATATTTTTGACATTGTAAGACTCCATGGTATACCATCGTCGATTGTGTCAGATTGGGATCCGAGATTTACATCGCGATTCTGGAAGAAATTGCAAAATGCTTTGGGTACTAAATTGCATTTCAGTACTGCTTTCCGCAAACAGATGATCAATCTGAGCGGATTATTCAGATACGCGAGGATATGATGAGATGTTGCATTCTTGAGTTTGAAGGTACGTGGGAACAATATCTACCTTTGATTAAATTTTCTTATAATAATAGTTTTCAATTGAGCATTAAATTGGCATCGTATGAAGCTTTATATGGTAGAAAGTGTAGAACTCTGTTATACTGGTCTTAGCTCAGTGAGAATAAGATTTACGGTGTTGATCTAATAAAAGATACAGAACCGAAAGTGAAAATAATCCTAGATAGTCTGAAAGCAGCCTCTGATCGTCAGAAGTCTTATGCAGATTTAAAACGAAAGGTTTTCGAATATGAGATCGGTGATAAAGTGTTTCTGAAAGTATCTCCGTCGAAGAAACTATTCTGATTTGGCAAAAAGGGCAAGCTGAGTCCAAGGTTCATCGAACCGTATGAAATCACCGAACGAGTTGGGCCAGTTGCTTATAGATTGAGGCTACCATCTGAGTTGGAAAAGATACATACTGTATTTCACGTATCGATGCTTCGATAGTACAGATCTAATCCTTCGCATGTAATTTCTCCGTCTGATATTGAAATCCATTCTGACATGACTTATCAAGAAAAGCCGATTCGTATTCTGTCTCATGAGATTAAAGAATTGCGTAATAAGAGAATTTCGTTCGTCAAAGTACTGTGGCATAGACATGAAGTAGAAGAGGCTACATGGGAGCCTGAAAATGCAATGAAACATCAATATCCGAATCTGTTTAACGTTAAGATTTTCGGGGACGAAAATCCCTAAGGGGAAGAATTGTAACAGTCCGATTATGACCCTAGTCGGAATAGTGGTTTTGGGATCACAAATCTGAGTTTGAAAAATATTTTAATATTATTTTCTATGTCTGTGATATGTGAATTTATATCTGTGAAATTTCTGTGATTTAATTTGTCTATTTCTATGCTTAATTACGAAAAAGGATTAAATCGCGATAAGTATAAAACTTGAGTGCTAGATGATAAAGCACCTATTTGTCTTGGCTTTATAATAAAGGTCCTTGCATGTCAATTGTAACATTTTGTTTAAATGGTGGACAATTATGGACATGTAGTTGGTAAGTTTTAAGGTATATTAATGAAGGGAAAAATGGTTAAAGGTGAATTTATGTTATATTAAATAAAACAAAGGTTAAAGTCCATTTATTTCATCCTTTTCCACAAAAAATAAAAAGAAAAGAGAGGTTTTGGGTGTTTGAAGCATTCGGCCATGATTCAAGCTTGATTCAAGGTTCGTTTTGTTCCGTTTTTGGTAATTTCTACGTTTCTGTGATCGTTGCTTCGTGTTCTTCAAAACCCATGTCTTAATTTCTATTTCTATTAAATATTTCATGAAATGCCATTGTTGATATCATGACTTTTGTGATGTTTTTGGATGAATTATGAAGGCTTGTTAGATGAGTTATATGTTTTGTTCTTGAAATTTTAATGAAATGAGCTATTTGAGCTAATTTGTGAAAATGAGGTTTTGAAGGACTAAATTGTAAATTAAATGTGTTAATTGGGCTTGTATAGAAGCCATGTATATTCGGCCAGGCTATAGTTTTGGTGAATTTTTGCATATTTGTGATTTGGTGAAAAATGAACTAAATTGTCAAAGTTTGAAATTAAAGGGCTAAAATGCAAAGTACTCTAAATACGTGTTCATGGATTATTTTTGAAAGAAATAAATGACTGAATGGTTGAATTTAGATTTAATTAGATCAAGAACAAAGAAAATCAGATTTAGATCGAGGGAAGTCCAAAGTAGTCGAATAGTCGACTCATTTTCATCTGAAATCCAAACGAGGTAAGTCAAACTACACTTATGTGTTAAGTTGATTAAATTCTGTGTTTATAAACTGTTATCTGCATTGGACGGCCTTGAGAGCCTGATAAAAGAACGTTGGTATTGACTTGAATTATCGTGCAAGACCGTGTCTGGGACACAGCATCGATTTGAAATTTACGTGTAAGACCATGTCTGGGACATCGGCATCGTATCTGTTTTCGTATAAGACCCAGTCTGGGATAGAGGCATCGATACTGAATTACATGGAAGACCACGTCTGGGACGTCGGCATTGTACTTGTTTGTGAATATTTATTCCGTTTCTGGATTGTCTGATGATAAAGTATGAGATATGAAATGTAGAATTCATACAGGTACGTTTGTATCGTACTAGATTTCTGAATAGAAAGGGACTATGTTTCTGTGAAGTAAGGAAATATTCTATGAGACGGTTGTGAAATCTGGCCATTTACTATTATTTTTATGTTATAATAGTTGGAAATTTGTACTTGACTTACTAAGCTCTTCGTAGCTTACTCTGTGTGATTTCTGTCTGTTTTACAGTTATCGTAGCTACTAAAGGCTCGGGATAGTTGAGGATTATCACCACACTATCAAGCTCTTTTTGGTACCTTTGAAAGTGTAAATATTGCTAAGTATGGCATGTATAGGCTAGAATGTTTATGTATTAAGTTTTGAATTGTATATATATGTTATGCCATGTCAATTGGCTAGCAAATGTTAAGTTTTGTGCATAGTTTTGATGCATATTTTGAAATGTGTTATGTTCTAATATGAAATGGTCATCTTTGAGCATGGAATTGGTTAGAAATGTTGCTTATTAATGCTGGTAGGATTGGACCCTTAAAGGGTGGCAAATTGGCTTAAACCAAGCCTGTATTGTGCCACACGGCCAGGGAACACGGGCATGCCTTGTGGCCGTGTGAGAAAGTCAGTAGCTAGCTAAATTTTACACGGTCATGGAACACGGTCGTGTCTGTTGGCCATGTTAAAAAGTTAGTATAGGACCTCTTTTTCGCACGGTTGAACCACATGGGTGTGTCTTGTACCCGTGTGAGTTACACGGCCTAGTCACATGGGCGTGTGACTTGGTCAATTTTGAAAATATTGATTAAGTTCTGAAATTTCTGAATGGGTTCGGTTTAGTTCCGATCTTCCCTAAATGTACGTTTTAGGTCTCCTAGGCCATATTAATGGATGAATTGTGGATGAATTTTTATGTATTGATATTATTTTATATATGTGAATTTGTGTTACTCTGAAACGCTCTGTCTGTCCGGTGACTCCCATTTCCTATTCCGATTACGGTTTCGGGATAGGGGTGCTACATTTTATTGGTATCAGAGCTATGGTTTAGTAGGTTCTAGGACTACCATAGTGTATATGAGTCTAGCTATACATGCCATATATTTGAATCTGTGATAGTGTGATGACTCCTGACTTTGAGATGTGTTTTTATATAGCAAATGGATCCCGACAGAGCTGTAGCTGACGATGTTGAAAGCAATGTGCCTGCTCTCGCGCAAGGGGCTGTACAAGATGATTCACGATCGGCTATGAGTAGCCGTGATAGTGAGGCTAAGCAAGCCTTCTATCAGATGATGAATGAATGGTTCACCGAATACATTAGAACCAATCCGACTGTACAACAACCTCCACCCCCGGTTAATCCTTCTCAGATTCCTGTCGTGACTTTTGTGAATTCGGTTCCGCTAAATAGACCATCGGTTGATAAGATTAGAAAGTATGGGGCTGAAGAATTCCGAGCTACAACGAATGATGATACTGAAAGAGCCAAATTTTGGTTAGAAAATACAATACGGGTATTTGATGAAATGTCTCTAAATCCAGAAGAATGTGTTAAATACACAGTTTCACTTTTGAGAGATACGGCGTATCATTGATGGAAAACTTTAATATCTGTGGTTCCAAGCGAACGGGCTACCTGGGATTTCTTCCAAGCTAAATTTCGGAAGAAATACATTAGTCAGAGATTTATTGATCAGAAATGTAAAGAGTTTCTCGAGCTTAAATAGGGCCGTATGTCCGTTACTTAATACGAACGAGAATTTGTGAGATTCAGCCAGTATGCTCGGGAATGTGTATCAAACAAAGCAATAATGTGCAAAAGGTTTGAAGGTGGATTAAACGAGGGTATCAGTCTATTAGTTGGAAATCTGGAAATTAAAGAAATGGTAGTGCTCGTTGAGCGAGCATGTAAAGCTGAAGAATTAATTAAAAAGAAAAGAAAAGCTGATTCTAAAGCTAGAGATGCTAGAAAGAGCTCTTCGAGTAAATCCTTTCAGTCTGGATCAAAAAAATTCCGAGATGGTCAGAACCACTCAAATACTAATGCGGGCCATTCGAACCAAGACCGAGCTAGATCGTATTTGAACACCAGAGCCCCTGTTACTTCTGTTGCAAGTGTTGGAAATGTTTGATCTGAGAGACCTGAATGTAAACACTGTGGTAAAAGACATCCGGGGAATTGTAGATTGAATGACAGAGTCTGTTTCCGATGTGGATCGCTGGATCATTTTATAAGAGATTGTTCTGAACCTGCTGAGCAAGAGAATTTGCAGAGTCCAAGACCGAGTAACACCTCAGCTAGAGGTAGATCTTCCAGAAGCACAAAAAATGCAAGTGGTGATCAAAGAGCTACTGGAGATACTGCTGCTAGATCTGAGGCTAGAGCACCTGCCAGAGCCTATGCTATCCGAGCTCGTGAGGAAGCCTCATCACCAAACGTGATTACTGGTACTTTCATTCTTTATGATACTTTTGTGATTGCATTGATAGACCCTGGATCAACGCATTCTTATATCTGTATGAATTTAGTGCACAATAAGAATTTGCCTGTAGAGTTTACTGAATTTATAGTTAAAGTATCGAACCCTTTAGGCAAAAGTGTTTTAGTTGATAAAGTCTGCAAGAACTGTCCGTTAATGATTCGAGATACCTGTTTTCCTGCTGATCTAATGGTATTGCCTTTCGACGAATTTGATATAATTTTGGGGATGGACTGGTTAACATTGCACGATGCTGTTGTGAACTGTAAAAGAAAAGTCATTAATTTAAAGTGTATGAGATAATTCGAATTGAGTCCAGTGATCGGAATGGACTACCAGATGTGATATCTGTAATGAAAGTACGGAAATATGTAAAGAAAGGTTATGAAGCCTACTTAGCTTAAGTGTTAGACTCGAAAGTGAATGATAAGAAAGTTGAATCAATGCCTGTTGTAATAAAAACAACCATGGAACACATTTCAAGTAATCAATAAATAAACTAAATACTTTGAGAACATGGTAGCCCGTCTAGCTCAGTCGGTAGAGCGTAAGGCTCTTAACCAGCCTTGTGGTCGTGGGTGCGAGCATTTTTATTTTATCTTGTAATAAGTTTACGTATTTATAAATGTAAGCAAGGTGAAACAGCATAGTAGCTCGTCTAGCTTAGTCGGTATAGCGCAAGGCTCTTACCCTTGTGGTCTTGGGGTTCGAACTCCAAGGGGGGCGAATTTTCTATTTTATATTCTAATAATTTTATGTATTTATAATCTAAGCAAGGCAAAATTGCATAGTAGCCTGTCTAGCTCAATCGGTAGAGTGTAAGGCTCTTAACCTTGTGGTTGTGGGTTTGAGCCCCATGGTGGGCGCATTTTTAATTTTCTAATAAGGAAGGCAAAATAACGTAGTAGCCCGTCTAGCTCAGTTGGTAGAGCGCAAGGCTCTTAACCTTGTGGTTGTGGGTTTGAGCCCCACGGTGGGCGCTTTTTCTATTTTCGTGGGGTTCGAAATCCCAAGGTTGGCAAATTTTTTATTTTATATTCTAATAATTGTACGTTTTTATAAGCTAAGCAAGGCAAAATAGCATAGTAGCCCGTCATAAAACCCACTATTCTTATTCATCGTCCGGCCCCGATACTTCAGTTATTTATTTGGTTCGTTCTGTTTGAATTCCGTTTAACAAAACGAAAAAAGGCAGCGACTGCAGCTGAACGAATCAAAGCACCTTTGACTATTACAAAACAGAACTAAATAAATATACGTTTTCAATTCTGAATGATAACAAACATTCTTTCATTCCTTTTGTAATTTCTCTCCCATCCAAACAAAAGCAAAGACGAGGAAATGCCGATATCCGTGCTGTTGAGTGAACGAAAATATTCATTCCTTTGCCTTGCATCAGTCCTCCTCATCTCCTTTGCATTCCTCCTTTTAACCTACACCTCTTGCCCTTTCTTTTTCGCTTTCTCTCTCCCCTCCGACATCCACGTTTCCGTATCTTCACCTCCCCCTCCTTCACGATCCTCATCCCTTCAATTCCCGACGGAACTGGAGCTCGAAACCCAGCCAGCTGACCACCTCGACTTAAACGTCAGTTTGAATATAAGGTGGAGAGCCTGTAGATTAGGATCCGTGACGGTGGATTATATTCCCTGTTTGGATAATTCCAAAGCGATTAAGCAATTGAAATCCAAGAAACACTTGGAACACAGGGAAAGGCATTGTCCGAAGCGGCCTCCAAGGTGTTTGGTGCCTTTGCCTAAAGGTTATAAGGTTCCAGTTCAATGGCCTCAGAGCAGGGACATGGTGAGCTTGAGTTTGCTTGATACTGCTACTTTTTATTTTTGGTAAGATTTTGTTTTTTTTTTTCCTGGATCTGTTTTAATTGGTTGTTATTATTAGATTTTCAATCACTGACTCTAAATCATTTTAAAAGTCTGATATTAGGTTTAATTATTCCTAAAATTTGAATTCCGAGTGATTTATTAAACTGAAAAACGAAAATTCTATGATTTCATATCATGTTGTAATATGTTAATAAAGTTGTCGATAAAAGATACGTGACTTTCTTTCTACAAAAATGAAAGTTAAACACTTTCTTTTATGGGAATTTATTTATTTAATAAATATCAGCTCTTGAATGGTTGATTCATTTGTGTAAGTTTCTAAGAGCTAAATGACATGTAAAGTTGGGTTTTTATGATAGTAATCTTAATTTTTCTTTTTTCCTTTTTTTGAAAATTTGAGTGAATTTAAGCTTGCTTTTACTCACTAAATATATTGGTGATACGACTTTTCTTACACGTCCACAGATTTGGTATAGCAACGTTCCTCATCCTAAGCTTGTAGAATACAAGAAAGAACAGAATTGGGTGCGTAAATCCGATGATTATTTTGTTTTCCCTGGAGGTGGTACTCAATTTAAGAATGGGGTTACTGCCTATATTGATTTCATTACAGAGGTATCAAATCTAGTTTTCCTATGCTTTTGCATATTAACACTTCACTACTCATTTGTTCATCTGTTTTGGTCTGAACTTGATTGAAGACTGCAACTCCATAAATACCTTCTTATTAGTTCATTTTTTGGTTTTCTGTAGACAGTACCGGCCATTAAATGGGGAGAGCACATTAGGGTTGTTTTAGATGTTGGGTGTGGCGTTGCTAGCTTTGGTGGTTATTTGCTGGACAGAGATGTGGTTACCATGTCATTTGCCCCCAAGGATGAACATGAAGCTCAGATACAGTTTGCTTTAGAGAGGGGAATTCCAGCTACACTTTCTGTCATCGGTTCAAAAAAGTTGACATTTCCAGACGATGCATATGACTTGATACATTGTGCACGATGCAGAGTTCATTGGGAAGAGGATGGTACCATGTTATTATGTTTAGTTTCATTGTTACAGTTTTCCTTTTTCTATCTTATGATGTAATTGTTGAGACTTAAATGCAAAAAGCAGGTGGGAAACCATTATTGGAGCTGAACAGGATTCTGAGGCCTGGGGGATTCTTTGTATGGTCTGCTACACCAGTTTATCGAAACGATGAGAGAGATCGTTATGTTTGGAAGTGTGAGGATACAACTCCCTGGCCTTTCCTCTCTTGTTTGTTTTCACCGTTTTGTTAGTGGAATCTGAATGTGCCATGTTGTTCTGGTATTCTGTATATATTACAGCTATGGTGGCTTTGACACAATCAATCTGCTGGAAGGTTGTGGCTAAACGTGACAATTTTGATTCAACTGAAATTGGGCTTGTAATATATCAAAAGCCTTCCTCATATTCCTGTTATGCACACGACAGAACAAAACGTCCACCATTATGTGATCAGAAAACTAAGAAGGAAGTCTCATGGTAATCTTTTATGATCTAATATATAATATTATTACATTGCTTACACTCGAAAGGCATGCTTCAACATGTTCACAGCTCTGTGTGCCACTTGTTATGTGTAGACAGAGTGTTCTGTCCTAAAATAATGTTGGCATAAAAGATGCTACCTTCTAATTATGTTGAAATTGCTTCTTGAGATTTCTAATTCACAATGACAGGTACAAGCCTCTTAGGCATTGTACTTCCAGACTTCCAGTTGATAGCAACGGTAATTTGCTTGGCTGGCCCTCACCATGGCCCCACAGGCTTAGGAATAAGCCTCAAAGCCTTCCAGCTGAAGCAGATGCCCAAGCTATATTCAATGAGGACACCAAACATTGGGCTGCACTTGTATCTGATGTCTATTTTGATGCTCTAGCTATAAACTGGGCTAGTTTAAGAAATGTGATGGATATGAATGCTGGTTATGGAGGGTAAGAAATAGAACTATGTTTTTACAGGTTTCTGTCATAAAGAAATCTTACAACACCATAGGCATTGTGGTTTTACAGGTTTGCGGCGGCACTTAATGAGCTTCCTCTCTGGGTGATGAATGTTGTACCAATTGATGCACAAGATACCTTGTCCATTATTTTCGAAAGGGGCTTGATCGGAATCTATCATGACTGGTGCGAGTCATTGAGTACGTACCCTCGAACATATGATCTGCTGCATTCCAGTTTTCTCTTCAAAAACCGTCAAGAGAGGTATATAAGTAATGATCTATTGCTCTGATTTGTACTTGAAAAAGAGTGAATAATGTAGAATGGTGATGCGAGATTTTGAACCTGTCTGTCAGATGTAACATTATAGATGTAGCTGTGGAAATGGATCGCATACTGAGACCTGGTGGATATCTGTTACTTCAAGACACCATGGAAACCATTCAGAAGCTGAATCCAGTACTGCGATCACTACAGTGGTCGACACGCCTTTATGAAGGCCAATTTCTTGTTGGGAAGAAGGGGTTTTGGCGTCCCAAATACTAAATGCAAGGAACACGGACCAAGGTACTTCAACTCCCACTTTATTCTTCGATTTGCAAGGAAGAAGGATTAGACTTTTGACATTTACCTCTCATTTTTTTTTCTAATATTTGGTGTAAATCGTATAGAAAAGGTCATCCAATAGAGGGATTTGGACATTTTGTTCTATATCTTTGAAGGAATAAAAAAATATCTACATATTATTATTATTTTTTTTTAAATATGAATATGGTTGTGCTGTCTCCCTCACAATTTATTTGTTTTTACTTGATATAAAATTCCTCAAGCTCATCTTATCTTTTTTTTTTTTTAAAAAAATACTGATACAATGGTTTAGCATTGATTGGCACAATTTTATTATTTAAAAGCAATTTCTATTTCTTTGTCTGATATAAACTTCTCTTTTCTAAAAGATATTAAAAATATATTTGATAAGGACGACTCATTTTGTCGAAGATCACATGCAAGCTTAGGTGGGAACTAAGCGTCAGACGACAACAAATATCGTCCCCAAACAAAGATCACATGCAAGCTAAACAATTCTCAGTCGACACTTCCCTTAATTTCAACTGCTATATCTCTGTTCCTTCACCGCTAAATTACACCTTGGTTAGTTATTCGCAATAACATATATAAACTTCATCTGCAATGGAAAATTTCGTTGAAATTTCAGAGGCAGAAGTACGCATAAACTTCATTCTCAACACCAAATGCCGTTCTAACCTTGTTTTAAGATCCCTTTGCCCTTCTTCCCCAGTTGCTTTCAAAGTCCAGACTTCTTCACCTCATAAATTCCTTGTTAATCCCCCCAGTGGACTCGTTCCTCCTTCTTCCCATATTGCCCTCCAAATCATCCTTAAACCCCAAGACCACATCCCCCCCACTTTTCCTCGCTCTCATTCCGATCGTTTCCTCATCAGAACTGCCCCTTTCGACCTCGACTCTTATGGCTCAAATCAGTCCGGCTCGGTAATTTCTTGGCTATCAACTCGACCCACTCAGGACATCAAGCTCAAGGTCGCCTTTGTTGGGCCGTTTCTTCTCCAACAAGCTGTTAGCCGCGGGGACTTTGAGGCAGTGAAGAACATTATCAAGCGGCAGAAATTGGTTTTGTATGATTTATCTACGAAAGAAGCTGAGTCACTCCTCCGAGTCGCGACTCAGTTGGATAACAATTCGGAGAACATGGTGAATTTGCTGCTTGAAGCGGGTTTAAGGACAGGCTCGCGTGAGGATCAAGAAGAAGATGCAAATAACAGCAATGTGGGATTTTATCAGGTGGACCCACGGTGGGAATCTAAAGGATGGAATGAGTTACACGTGGCAGTAGCACTCGATCGGACGGCTGACCTTGAGACGTTGTTAAGGAAGGGGAGACGGGAGACGTTGGATGGGAGAGACAAAGAAGGCAGAACGCCATTGCTTTTGGCGGCGACTAAGGGAAATATCGAGTGTGCTAAGATGTTGTTAGAATCGGGTGCGGAGAAGAATGCAAAGAGCAATGATGGGAGGACTGCACTTCACAGAGCTGTAGCTAATGGGAACCGTAGGATGATTGAAATGTTGATACAATTGGATGCGGACCCCACAATTTGCGACGATCGTGGCCATTCAGCTCTTGATAATGCTCGTGATAAGGGGCATGTAAGTAGTTTTGGTTTTTCAAATTTGGCAGGGAATTCCATTTCTCGATCAAAAACTTGGGAATATAAAAAATATAGTTTCATGGAAGGAAATATTCTTTTATAACGCTAATCATTTGTAATTAACACCTTTGAAAATAATTAATTTTGCATTTATGATTCTATATCGAAATTGTTATATTTTTAGCATTAACAAAACATTTTTATAAAATATACTAATAATCAAGTATCTTAACGTCTGGGCACCTTGAAAATTCAATGGAAGCTTTTTAGTGGAAAAGTGAGTTGTTATTGATGATGGCAGGATGAGATGGTGGAGATTATGGAACGTGGAAAGGAAGTGTTGATGGCGGCAAGATATGGAGACAAGAGGCGGCTGCAAGCCCTTTTACAAAATGGTGGTTCCATGAATTTCCAAGACCAATACGGCTTGACACCGCTGCATATAGCGGCCATAAAAGGCCACAAGGATGTGGTGTTGGTGCTTGTAGAAATGGGATTGGACTTAGAACGCCAGGACAATGAGGGCCACACCGCTTTGCATATGGCCGTGGAAGGTGGGGATGTAGAGGTGGTTCAAGCATTGATTGATAATGGAGCCAATGCAAATGCTAAGACCAAAACTGGGATCTCTCCTCTATACATGGCTAAAATTATGGGTTATGATCATATCTCACAGCTTCTTCTCAACAGAGGAACTTGCTCTTCTCCCTCTTCTGGTTAGGAGGTATTTACCTGAGAAAAATACTTGAATTCAATAACTGCAAACATAGAGATAGAGATAGTTGCAGTTTAATTTAGCAATAGAAGTACCTATCCCCATTGGGTTTTTGAAAAAGCTCACAGAAACGGAAACAGAGACCCTAGGGGCTACGACTCACCTTATGACCAGTGCAACTAGAACCAAGCTATGTAGTGATTTACGTTTTAAACAATATCCATTAATAATCAAATTAGTAAATATTTTAGTGTATTCGGACAAAATTGCTAACCACCGTTTTAACTATATCATAAATATGTTTAGCAATAAATTTAGAATTGTTTAAGCTACTAAATTTAATGTTAAATATAATCTTTTCTTATTGCATTTATTATTTAGTTGGCCTCATAGGTAGGGTGTTCACCGTCCTAGATGTGGCCTGAGATCAAGTCGCGTTAATCGTATTGTTGCTAAGGCTTTGTCCTCTTCTTATATTTCATCAAAATATATATATACGTGTATACAAGTTAATTTTTAAAATAGGTTTTTTTGAAGGATACCTTACGTTTAATTTTTTAAAGATACCGTGACATCAATGAGTCTAAAGTTCAGTGAGTTTGTATATATCTTTCCAGTAAGGCGGCAAACAACTCTAGTATCATATTAAACTTTATTATCGCAAATGTCACATATAAGTCAATAATCTTCAAGCAATCTACACTATATTCATTGGCCTTTAAGAATTTTAAATTATGTTGAATACGAATAATTTAATCTTTTCATGGTTCAAATAATCACAAAATAATAATTAGTTTCACAAAATCTTAAAAATATTTTTTATAAAAAATTACAAAATTAAAAAACAATTGAGATGGAAATTTTATTGATTTTGAGAAAGAAGAAAAGAGAAATAGGCGGGGTATTTATAGACTTGTCAATTTCCTTGTACTAAATGGGTTGGATGGGTAAATAAATTGGCTATTTTACCAAGAAAGGCCCATTTCTTATTTTATTTACGAAAATGGGTCACTTTATTTATTATTTACTAGAATTGACCAAAAATGCTAAAACGTGTCCACTTTGAAGCATTTTAAGGGGAAATCAGCCAAATGCGTTCTTTAGGGAGCCCGTGTTTTTAAGGTTAGGGTTATTTGCATGTTTAGTACCTAAAGTTTATGGTTTTAGAGTTTTAGTAGTTTAGGGTTACGGTTTTGTTAAAATAATTTAAGAATTTATTTGTTTAGGGTTTAAGGATTTTAAAAAATACATTAGGGTTTAGAATTTTTTAAAAAAAATTAATTAATTTAGGTTTTAGGGTTTTTAAGTAAATTAATTAAATTAGGGTTTAGAATTTTTTTTAAAAAAAATTAGTTAAATTAGGGTTTAGGATTTTTTAAAAATAATTTTGTGTTTAGGTTTTAGGGTTTTTGTAAAATGGTTTAAGGGTGAGTCTTGAAAAAATTATATTGACAAGAATGATTTTTTTTCTATAGTAGTTTCTGAAAAATTAATTTTGAGAAAACGGTTCTGAAAAAATAGTGACAAAAACGTTTCAAGCAAGATGCACTGTCAGCAAAAGTACTGAAAAAGCTCCTACGTGGACGCTCTTTTTCTATAGTAATTTTTGAAAAAATAATTTGAGAAGACAGTTCTGAAAAATTAATGTCAAAAACGCTTCAAGCAGTATGCACTGTTAGCAAAAGTATTGAAAAAAGCTCCCACGTGGATGCTTTTTTTCTACAGTAATTCTTGAAAAAATAATTTTGAGAAGACGGTTCTGAAAAAATAGTGTCAAAAGCGCTTCAAGTAGGATGCACTATCAGCAAAATTACTAAAAAAAGCTCCCACGTGGACACTCTTTTTCTACAGTAGTTTCTAAAAAAATAATTTTGAGAAGACGGTTTTGAAAAAATAGTGTAAAAAACGCTTCAAGCAGGATGCACTGTCAGCAAAATTATTGAAAAAAGCTCCTACATGGACGCTCTTTTTCTACAGTAGTTCCTGAAAAATAATTGTGAAAAGACAGTTTTGAAAAAAATAGTGTCAAAAACGCTTCAAGTAGGATGCACTGTCAGCAAAATTACTGAAAAAAGCTTTTGCATGGACACTCTTTTTCTACAATAGTTCGTGCTTGGCCTTAGGCTATAAATGAATCAAATTTCATTCTCATGTTGCATAAGTTGCAGTAAGAAAAATTAGAGGCTAAGCAGAATAGAAATAGAACATAAGTGAACGTATTAGTGTTGTTATTTACTATGATGGTGAGGCCCGTGACACCGAGAACGATACTTTTTTTATCGGAGGACACAGTGCTACTGGTTTTTAACCAAAACATAGATTTGACAGAATTTCGTAAAAGAATTAGGCGCAAAATCTTTGGAATGACTCCAATGAGAGTTTCGTCTATTAAGTATCAATTTTGTGCTTCGGCTGATTGTAACACCCCTTACCCATGTCCGACGCTGAAACAGGGTATGAGGCATTATCGGACTTAAACATATACATTCATGTGAAAACCGGGCCATAAATTCTCTTTTAATTCAAAACCTTTCAAACACATGCATGTCGTCCCTTATTTGGGTCTACGAAGCCCAAAACATTCATCAGAATTGATTCTGGACTAAACCGAGAAATTTGAGAAGTTTCAGGAAAACTTAAAAAATTTTCCCATGAAACAGGGTCACACGCCCGTGTGGACATAGGGACACGCCCGTGTGCCTTTGGCACACCCGTGTCCCCAGGTCATGTAACTCTCTGTTTATGACGTCAGCATACACATCGAACCACACGGCCGGCCCACACGCCTATGTCTCCAGGCCGTGTCCCTCACACGGTTGAGACACACAACCATGTCTCAGCCCGTGTGGCCAACATTTAGGCTATCTTCAAGCCTTCATGTCTCCTATAATTATCTCATAATACGAGACTCGGATGATGTTCCCTTCTATTTATATATACTCATTAAGAATTCTAAGCATATAAATTATAACCTATAAATATTTGTTTACAATTTTCAATGATTTTCTCAAATCAGAACAGGGGATTTCAAAGTCATTCTGACTTTGTCTCACAACAATTTAAATATTTCATAATATGAAACTCTTTTACTTACATCGTTTCTTCTATGTGAAACTAGACTCATAGAGCTTTAATTTCATATTTTATTCAGCCTCTAACTTAATTTCCACAATTTTTGGTGGATTTTCAAAGTCGGACTATGGCTGCTGTCCAAAATTGTTTTAGTGTAAATTAACGATACTAAGTTTATCACACCATATTAATTCATTTTCACCACATTGGTAAGGTTACATATTCATACATCATAAATATAGACCTATAATCACAATATTATCACAAAATCATTCTCATAGGCATGAATTACCTATTTACATCTTCACCAAATGTGCATCATAAACTGAAATCATTTCTTATGAGCTTGACATACATACCTGTGTTACTCAACATGCTCATATTCATTCCTTACTAATCATATAACATGAATTGAATTCACATCTCATCAATTTCATATAAGTACCTGTACCACTCACAATATAGTCATAATCTTTCTCATTTAGCTTAAACCGTAACTCTCACCGTTGAACCATTCGGAAAGCTATCGAATATTCACTAAGCCTCAAACATAGGGTATAATGCCGATGCCATGTCCCAGACATGGTCTTACACTGACACATCTCGTAGCCGATGCATGTCTTAGACATGTCTTACACTAGCTTACATCTCGAGGCCGATGCATGTCCCAGACATGTCTTACACTAGCACACAAATAGCCAGAATGTCATGGCATGAACATCCGAATTGTTTCTTAAGGTTCAACGAGAATTCTACTATATCAATATGCATCATACATAATCATTTCCACAACCAAGCAATTCATGCTATATCAATTTAAACACATATAATAACAATGTAGTTGTATTATTTACATATAACTTACTCGTTTCAATGGAATATCATATTCCATCAAATCTCCAAGCATTCAATCAACACATAAATGTTATTTACATTTGACATCACTTTCTCATATACAATATCATCAACATAAACTTTAAACTTTAATACAATCATGGCAAGATAGATTTTCAAGTATAATAACAATGACATAAATATCATGCTCATTTAATCACACAGGCTTACCTCAAATGCAATTTCGGCTAATTATTCTCTTTTTGTTCTTAACCATGCACTTTCTCGGTTTAAGCCCAAATCTCGATTTTCTTGTTCTAACATGATGAAATTCACTCGTTTAATCACTAAATAAATTTGGACAATCAAAATTCACATTTTTGGCAAAATGACCATTTTACCCCTAGACTTTCACAAAATGACCATTTTACTCTTAGGCCCAGAAATCGATTTTTATCGAATTTCCTTATTATCCAAGCCTAACCGACCAATTATTACTCTTATGAAAACCCAAAATTTCCACTATTTCACACAATTATGATCTATTTTATAACTTTTATAAAATGGCCATTTTAGGTGTTTTCCATGAAAATCCTTTCACAAAAGTTGTTTATTACACAACCAAGACTCATATTATTCCATAAAATTTCAGTTAACAACACACATGCTTTCATGGAAAAACCCTAAACTCTCAACCATTTTGCAAAATAGTCCCCTCAATAGCTAGATTAAGCTTTAGGGGTCCCAAAAATGTAAAAATCATAAAGAAAAGTCACAAAAGCACTTACTTGAAAGAGGATAAACTAGCTGAAATTTTAAAGCTTCAAAAAGCCCCTCTTTGCTTGTATTTTTGGTGGAGAAAGGGATGAGAAGAAGATATATCATTCCCTCTTTATTTTATTTTCTTTTTAGTCAAATAAGCCACCAAATTCCACCTAACTTGAAAAATGTCTTATCTTTGTCTCTATGGTCGTCGAACATATATTTAAGGGTATATTTGCACTTTAAAGACCTCCAATTATGTTTCTCTAGCTATTTAACACATTTGGGTAGTAAAACATAACTTTTTCCCTTTATGCTATTGAGTCCTTTTTCGCAATTAAGCTCACAAACGTTAAAATTAATTCACCAAAATTTTCATGCACCTATATGATCATGCTATAACACATAAAATAACATTAAAAATAATTTCTCCAGCCCCAAAATAGTGGCTCTGAAACCACTGTTCCGACTAGGCTTAAAATTGGGCTGTTACATTGATCTCGTGACATATGACTCATTTGATATCAAAGGTGGTCGTAGTTTGGTGGCAATGAAGCAAACTCCTCCAGCTAGTGGATCACCCTATCTTGAGTTTATATGTACAATTTTCATTTCCAAATGAAGTATTTGCGACTTCAACATCTACTGCTGTTCAAGAGGAATAGACGACTTCTGCCCGACACTTCGTTAGTGGGAGGCAGAACACAGAAACGCCTGTGTTTGGTGGTAGTATGGAATACACAACCCTTGCATAATACTCGGTTAGTGGATAGGACATGCACCTCGGTGGGTCGATGTTCGATGCTGGAAATACGTTATGAAACATCCACAAGAAGAGATGATGTACTCCCTACGATATCCACCAGTGAAGGGACCTCGTGCGTTGCAGATGATGGTAGGTTGGAAGATGAGTCCGATATGGATCCACCTCTAGAGCTCGACTCTGATGGTGCAAAAGTTACATTATTTTCTAAACCAGAGCCTTTTCCAATTGAACCTAAAGATGGTGAAAGGGGTTCAAAGGAAGAAAAAGAAAATCCATGATTTACGGCGTACTTGCCTCCAGTCCACATGCATAATGTCGATCTATCGACAGATGATGCATTGGAGTTTCCAGATCTACCACACAGAAGACATGACCGTACAAGTTCATCGTTGGATTCGGGTGAATTGGAAGTTGGTAAGGAGTTTTCTAGTAAGGATAGTTTTCTTGGTGCATTGAAACAATATAGCATCATGAACGGGGTTAACTACTATGTGGTTAAATCCAAATCCGAGAAGTTTGAGGCCAAGTGTTCAGTTCAAGACGGTACATGTTCATGGAAAATCATCGCTTTGGTTAGTAAAAAGACAAGGTTGTGGCAGATAAAGAAGTACAAAGGTCCACATATGTGTGTTACTGGTACAATATCACTAGATGTTTAAGGTTTTTGAATAATATTGTTATTACTTAATGTTGCATTATTTAACGTACTTTGTTGACAGGTGTTCCACAATATCATCCCAAGATGGATTCAGATATGATAGCTGGCTTAATACTACTGATGGTGAAGGTAAATTGCAGGACTTCTGTGTCGGTCTTAATTGCCAATATTCGTAGCCAATTGAGGTACACGTTGTAATAGCCTTTTTTTTAATGGTGTCAGAAAAAATGGTTTTGAGGCCACCAAATCCGACAAATAAGTTCTTAAATTTTATTATTTAATATTTATGAGTCAAATGTGATTTTAAAAAGGTTTTTGATTTGATAATTTATGTTATTTAAGCAATTTATTAAGTTCGAGTGGTAAGACCCTAAGATCAAGTGGTTTTAAAAAATGAGGTATCAGGACCTCGTTTCTATAAACTGAGCCATAAATATTTATAAAGTGTCATTAAGGTGGTATTAAAGTTTCGTTGAAAATTTTTAACGTTTTGATAGTTACTTAATTAAAAATGACTAAATCGTAAAAGATGTAAAATTGGATCACTATTTAATTTGAGTGATTAAATGGATGAAGTATTAAATTAGGGAGGTTTTATATCGCAATTATACTAATTATATTATTAGTGGACAGTTGTGGCTAAGTAAATGCTTGAATTTTGGTTAGTTTTTAAAAAGTAAATTAGTAAATTAGAAAATTAGTAACATAAATTAAAAGAAAACAAATATGCTCATCTTCTTACTTGAGAATTGAGTGCCGAAAGTTCCATAGGAGAGTATTCAAGTTCAGCCATGGGAAAATTTATGCAGGGTAAGCTATTTTTTACCTGTTTCTTTTAATTTTTATGTTTTTGAGATCGTTGCAACTAGGTCCAGCTAGCTTGTATTTTCAATTTTGAAACTATTAAAGATTTTGAATGTTTTCATTGATGAATCTATTGATTTTTTATGTTAAATGATGAATTTGAAATATTAGTTGTTATTTAAAAGTATTTTGTTAAGTGATTTTTGATGAATTTATCAATTAGGAACTAAATTGCTAAAATAATAAATGTACAAGGATTTTTTTTGTGAAATTATTGCAAAAATGGGCTGAATTGGAGACTATGAATATTCGGCTAGTGGGAAAATTGCAATAAAAATGGTTAATTTGTATGTTTTAGGCTCAAGGACTAAATTGAATAAAAGTAAAAATCTAAGGGCAGTTTTGTAAAAATATAAAAATGACTAAATTACATAAAATATATTTTTTATTTTCTAAATTAATAAATTGAATGAAATTATTAATTTAGATCAAGATCGAATGGAAATAATTGAGGAGAATGAAAAATTACCAAATAGCCTCTTTACATTGACATTTTTATGATTTGGCCAGGTAAATTCGTACATTTAAAATTTTAATATTTATTTAAAATCGTGAATGGTATAACGTGATGTATATATGTATATATATTCCGTTGTTGGAAATGAATCATTATTTGAGTTATAATATTTAATTTTGATGTTTGTTTTGAATTGAACGTGGGATAAACTACATTTGTGTTTTGGTTTATTACGGGGGTTTGGAGTGTTGATGGTATTGGAGGGAGATATCGGCATATTACCCAAGTAAACTGAGGTTCAGTATTCGTTGCGAACTCTTGCGTTATACTTTCTATTTGGCGTGATTCGGGTGGATCAACTCTTTTGAGCTTCTATTCAGCTCTTACGAGCTTCTGTTGGTGTGTTTGGGTGGACTAGCTCTATGAGCTTTTGTTGACGATGTACTTTTATCCGTAAGTCATCCTTCGAATGGAAAATCTCGATAAGGTAATCTGTTTAATGAATTTGAAAGATCTGTTATTTATTGAATATTGATCTAAACATAAATAAATTGAACAGTTGAGATTGTGGATGATGCTTAGATTTATGCTAAGCTATAGTTACATTATATCATGTTTAATATTAATGATATACAATGATATGGTAAATGGAAAAAATGGGAATATGCTTATGTTCATGAAAAGTTGGTATGATTCAAAAAGTGTATTTTCTTATAAAATGGTTTATCATGTGATTGACTCCGAATGAGTTGTGTACATAAATGCACTAACTTGTGTATTGATGATGGTGATTAGGCTTTTGTCAAGCTTGAGATTATTATTGATGTTAATGCTTATTTTTGGTATTATACAAATGAAATGGGTAAGAAAAGGTAATGAAATGGTAAGTTCATTATTGAAATGTGATATGACAAAAAAGGGATTGATGAATTGAATGATGTGCTTATATATGAGAAATTACGTATGTTATGGATGAACTTACCTATGATGTGAATAAATATACTAATTAGTGAGTTGATGTTGTTATTTAAGTTTATGCTTAGTAAATGGAACGGAAAGTAAGTAAAGGAAATAATTCATAGTTTTATGAAAAAGATAATGATGGTGTATAATGTTTATAAAATCATATTAAGTTAAGAATGAAAAATACATATGATGTTGATAGACTTACTCATTTATGAATTGATGATTATGTAATGGATAAATCTTGAGGTATAGGTATAGGTTTATATTTAATCTATAAAGTTCATTGTTGAAATGGAATATTATGTTTAAAGTTTATACGAGCTTACTAAGCATTCATTGCTTGCATAGTTATTTTTCCCTTACTTTATAGATTATCAGAAGCTTGATCGGGTTGGAAGCTTGTCGAAGATCTATCACACTATCCAACTATAATATTGGTAGATTTTGACGTTTTGGGTCATAGTTATAATGGCATGTATAGGTGGACTTATGTTTAAGGTCTAGTTCATGTTTATGACTTGTAATATTGTTTTGAAGTGTGGAATTAATGGTATTTTCATACCATGATGGTTGGTATGTTTGTGGTACTTTGATGCTAAATGGTTGATGTTTATTTTATCAAGTTCATGCAAGGTTTTATGACCAAACTTGGTATGTGATGATGAAGCTTCATTGTGGTCATTTAAAGTAAGTTTTGGTATGGAAATAGGCTAGATATAAATGCCAAATCAATGATCAATTATGCATATGTTTTGGGTGAATTTGATGAATTGTGCTTGAGGTGCCTAAATAGCATATTGGTTGTATGGATTTATGGTATATTGAAAGTGGTCCTATTATACATGTTTTGTCATGTTTTGGTGTTTTGTTCATAGATGTTTTTGGTTTATAGGTTCAAGGTTGATTTGGGTGAAAGGAATGGCTTAAAATTGGCCTATTTCTTGTCCATATGGCCTAAGGCAATGGCGAGTGTCTCAACCGTGTGTGACACATGGCCAAGCGACATGGTCGTGTGTCCCTTATAGGTTTTTAAGTTTGCATTTCGAGTGTTACACGGCTTAGAAAACGGGTGTGTGGCTTGGCCGTGTGGCACAAGTCAATGAGTTACACGGGTATGGACACGGGCTGGGACACTGTCGTGTGTCCCTATTTCATTGTTACATAGCCTGAGACATAGGCGTGTGTCTTAGTCGTGTGACCCTTGCAGTCCAAATTTTTATAACATTTTCTTAAACTTTCCAAATGTTTCTGATTTAGTCCCTGATTATTTCTATTGTATTTTTAGGGCTCGAGGGCTCGATTAAGGGATACTATGAATGTATTTAAATGAAATTAGATTATATTTGGATTGATGTATGAATTGAATGGTTTATTGTTCTGTTTGCTAGGTAATGCTCCGTAACCCTGTTTTAATGACAAATATGGGTTAAGGGTGTTACACACGCCCTCTTACTGCTAGGCTTGGATAGCTAAGCAGAAAGGGTTGGAAAATACGCATAGTGGGTGGGACGCTTTGTAACATCCCGAAATAGGGCCTAGTTAGAATAGTAGTTTTGGGACCACAAATCCGACATCAAAATATTTATTTTATGGTTATTATGAGGCCTAGAATATAAGTATATGCATTTGTTAAAGTTTCATGAAGAAATTCTAAGTATAAGATGTCCAATTGGAAATTAGGGACTAAATTGAATAAATTGCAAAACTTGGTTTCTAGAAGAAATTTGTATGAAATTGCTTTAGATTATGAATTAGAAGGTCTTGGAGAGCAATTTTCCCAAATTTTAAATTTTTAGACAAAAATGGGCTTGGATGGACAAAAATAGAAAAATGGAGCAAAAATGTGCTCATCTTCTTCCCATAGCTGTCGAAATTTGGAGGACACCATACCTAGGGTTTCTTAAATTTTCAACCTCAATAGTAAGTGCTCCCGAGTCTCTTTTTTCATGTTCTTTGTATTTTTGAAATCCCGGTAGCTTGATCTCTCCATTTCTACCCATATTTCATGCTAGGGTTTATGTTTAAAAATTTACCCATGCATGAGTTGATTGTGTTTTGATGGACTATGGATGAATATGAAAGGTTAATGTGTGTTGAACATCTTTTTCTAGTTGATTTTCATGAGAAACCCTTATAAGGACCATTTTGCAAAAAATGTAAATGTGTGGTAGAAATGAGAAAATAATGGATAATGTGGGCTACCATAAGAAGGAAAAGTGTTCGGCTAGGCTTGGGTAAGATAGAAAGTGCATGTGTTTCATTATCCGAGCCTAGGGACTAAGTCGTAAAAATGTGAAAGGTTAGGGGCAAAACGGTCATTTGGAACAGGGGTAGATATTAAACTTGAAATGCATAATGTAGTGTATTAATGAGTTAATTTTGCTGTTATAGACCTCGAGGAACAAATTCCGGTGGTCAATCGTGGTAAACGCAAGGTTTCGGAATAATCGAAACACAATCCTGAAAAGAATACCAAGTAAGTTCGGATAACTTAAAGTAAACCCCTAATATACATAATTGTATGATTTATGAATGCATGATATTTGCATTTATTGATGGTATGAAAATGCATGAAATGCACCTTTGGTAATGACTTGTTGATAACTATCTCGGTTGAGGTTAAAAAGGAATTCGATGGATAAACCATGTCTTACATGTGAACTGAGAACCTGCATGTGTTGCAGTAAGGATTTAGCCCAGACGGGTAATCCGTGATCTCAAATATGGAAAGGAATCTAGCCCGGATAGGTGTTCCTTGAATGATCAAGCCTTCCGAAGAATATGTGTGAATTACGGATTTAGCCCAGATGGATAATCCAATTAGGGTCTGAATTTAGTCTGGACTGGTAATTCAGATCCGAACTCATTAAGGGTGTTTGTCACTATAAGGGATTTAGCTTGGACTGGTAATCCGACATCACCTTACGAGTTCATGATATGAAGGATTTAGCTTGGATTGGTAATCCTGCCATGGGATGTGAGGTTCGCGGGAGTGCATATATGTGAAATGATCATTCATAAGAATTGACAGATAATGGGTACTCCATCGAGATTTCCTAGAAACTCAACGGGATAATATTATGTATGTTAACAAGATGATGAATGATGAGCTCATCTATATAAATTACATGATGCTTTGTTATGTGACTAACTCATTGATTGAGTGCATGTGATAGGAAATCATTTCATAATGGATGATTTCATGATTTAGATATGGATGTATGCTAATTACTCGGTAAGTTTACTTTCCGGTTATTCGAGCTTACTAAGTATGTAAATGCTTACCCCTATCTTTTTCCCTGTCTCACAGAGCTCGAGGACTCGAAAGGATTGGAGGACAATTGGAGAGTCAACACACTATCAACTAAACAAGCTTTGGTATAAAGACTCTGTTTATTTTGTTAAATGGCATGTATAGTACTTTTGAGTATTTTATTATATGTGTCATTTGATTGCCATGTAAAGGCATGTAGAAATATGTTTATCTCTTTGTATATGGCCATGAAAATTGGCTTAATTTAAGTAGACTATGACCTACAATTTTATGCATGGTTTTAATTACTAATGATGGGTTGCTATCAATTGGTAATGAGTCACATGAATGAGCCAATTTCGGATGGATTAATGTAACACGGGAACCCATGATACTAAAGAGGAAATAACCATTTATGTATGAAACCAAGGATATGAGGTTTCCATACAACTATTTTCATTAAGGTTATTTACAAGCATAAAATTATGTTTTCTCT
Source organism: Gossypium hirsutum (assembly GCF_007990345.1). NCBI lineage: Eukaryota > Viridiplantae > Streptophyta > Magnoliopsida > Malvales > Malvaceae > Gossypium > Gossypium hirsutum. Next base: position 80,368,554 of record NC_053428.1, on the reverse strand, counting down.
CAAACTTGGTAACCACTAAACACAAGTAGTAGAAACAGGTGAGTAAAGGCTTGGAAAATAGCCTAATAAAGTCCACATGGTTGGACACACGGGCGTGTGTCTAGGCCATGTGTGACACACGGTTCCCTCCCATGGGTGTGTGCTATGGCCGTGTGTCCCCTGCACTTAAAATTTTAGCTCAAAGTTGTACATGGGTAGGCCACACGGGCATGTATCATGGCCCTGTTAAAATGACAGTTTCGTCTACAGGTAGGCAGCACGGGCTTGTTTCCATGGCCGTGTTGATAAATCAGTGTTGCCCATGGTTGAAGGGCATGGGCGTGCCTTAAGATACACGGGCGTATAAGTCCACATGGCCCAATCTACACAGGCGTGTGTCCCTTTATGTTAAGAAAAAAATTTTCTGAGAAGCCCAAGGTTAATCAAACATGCTCGTATTTGTCCCGCATTACCTTCCGATATGTTGTAGGACTCGAAGTCCTATACAAGAGACGAGATGCTCATGATTGAAAAGTTTTAAATTTAAATGAAATTTTGTGACCTGAGTTAGTATACCGAAAGTGTAAAGTTCTGGCAATGCCTCGAGCCCTGTCTCGGTGTTGGATATGGGTTAGGGGTGTTACATGCTTCATATAATGAGGTGTGGCAGTGGTGTCAAGTGCTGAAGAGGTACGTCCCAGGTTGCATAACAGACCTTGAAACGGATCCTGTGTACTACAACGACCTCTTGCTCCGTGGATGCCAAGTGTTCAAGCTTTTGTTCTAGAGCTTTAAGCAATGTCGGGATACATTTGTATACTGTAAGCCATTGGTCCAAATTGACGGTACCTTTATGTATGGTTGATATACCCATCGGCTATTGCTAGTTGTGGCACAAGATGACAATGGGAGAATCCTTCCAATTGTGTTTGACATAACACCAGGGGAGTCAAGTGACAACTGAAATTTCTTTCTTTCTAGGTTGAGGAGGCATGTTTGCCCCCGACCTGATATCTACATTATATCGGATCAAGAAACTAGAATACTATACATAATTGAACTACAAGGAAGCCTATGGGATCACACACACCATCAATCTTATCCAAGGCATGTTGCGTCCAATTACTACGGACAATATCGGTTTACCACTGAACGAAAACAAGTGACCAACATAGGTATTTAATCTTCACTAATATAATTTCGTTTGTAATATTCAGTTTATTCTGAATGGAAGAGTGGTATGTATTTTTCGCTACCAACTTATATTAACAGGGTACGAGATCAATAAGGACCGTTTTCATGAGATGTTGGCTATTTTGCGGTTAGTTAATGGTCAAGGCGCAAACTACCTCTGTAACATACCTTTCGATCAATAGGTACAAGTATACCACAGTGGCCTACGATATGGTCATATGACCTCAAACCTGGCTGAATGCATAAATTCAGTTCTAAAAAGAATGCGTCATTTTTTGATAAACTTATTTTTGTGGGAGACATATTTCCATTTGGCAGCACAATTTCCAAAGCAAGCAGCGAGTTATAAAGGCCAAATGCAGAAAGGCCATGTATAGTGCCGGAAGGTATTGTAAGAAATTAACAAGGCGAACGCACGGGCCAACACCATGCACATAGTGTGTCACGATCATGACAACCTATGGTTTCATGTGACAGAGTTTGACAGACTGAACCAAGGTATTACCGGTGGGCAGTATCGTGTACACCTGAGAAATAGGACTTGCGACTGTGGGATGTTTGACGCACTTCGTTATCTATGCGCTCATGCAATTGCAGCTTGTCAAAATTTCCATTTGGATCCTATGAGCTATGTCAACAAAGTGTAAAAAATATAATACATATACAATGTGTGGAGACACGTATTCTCACCAGTCCCAGATGAACGTAAGTGGCGATATGTATCACTTGCTCCGTTTAAGTTGTTATTGGATAGAGAATTGCATCGCAAACCAAAAAGTCGACTTTGCTTGAGTAGAATACGTGATAATATAGAAATTCGAGAAAGAACAAACCAATAAAAGTGTAACACCCCGAACCCGAAACCGACACCGGAGTCGAACACGAGGTGTTAACTGGCTTTAACCCCTTACAAAATTTATTTTCCAGACACTGCCCAATCTGTGTACTAGTCGTTTTAAAAATCATATCTTGAGTTTCGTACCTCGAAAATCAGTTTCGTAATTTTTCCCCGAAACTAGACTCATGTGCCCATCTATGTATTTTTTTCTAGAATTTTTGGTTGGGCCAATTAGTACAGTTTATTAGTCAAAGTCTCCCAAGTTGCAGGGGTCGACTACACTGACCTTTGACCATTACGACTTGGATATCTCCCTGCACGGGGCTCCAATACTCATGCCGTTTGTTTCTATGAAAACTAAACTCAGAGAGGAATCTGTACATATATGGTACGACCCCTAATTATCTCTGGTTAATTTTTAATGAAATTCCAAAGTCGGAGCAGGGAATCCAGAAACCGTTCTGGCCCTGTCCCACAAAAATCTGATTATCTCTTAATATACTGCCCATATGATCTTTTCGTTACTTCCTCATGAAAGCATACTCATCGAGCTTCGATTACATAATTTATTCATCAATTAATTCCACTCCTACTATTTTTAGTGATTTTTCAATCTCATGACACTGCTGCTGCCAGCATCTGTTACGAAAGTAACTAGGTCCATTTCATGCCTACCCTTGATCCAACTCAATCGAACATTCGTGCCATTTTCGCATGGCTTAAAGTTTACATGCCAAAATTCAAACACAACGTAATAGCTTATACATGCCAAAATGTTCTTCTAAGCCAACTAAGAAGAAAATACCAAAACTTGCTATCCGGTGTGATGACTTCGATGACGGCCCGACCCCGCAAAAAAAATAGATGAGTCCAAGCAACCTATAATGGGTGACAAGGAAACACCGGGTGAGTTTATAACTCAGTAAGTCATAAGCAATGCACTACTATACATCAATAACATTATCACAAGAGGAAACAAAATGGAATGAGACAATTTACTCCATCCATACCGTACCATACCATAGTTCCTCCAACCTATCGATTCAATTTCATACCAATTGATGCATTCACAATCCACATACTCATCAATAGGATATTCGAGGCATTTTCATAAATCATTTTTTTTTCGTTACAAACATACAACTAAACGGCCTTTCACCCATTCTATGATAAATTTTATGTACGTGACTTCAAGTATATTTGTCACATAGGTTCAACTTTCCGAGCTCAACACCAAGTATAAGCATAGCACCTATTAGCCATGTACTCAAGACACTTACCCGATCCGCTGTCCGCGATCGACTCAATAGTGTCGCACACATAGTGTCCATAATGATTCACGAATGTATATTGAGCCCGCACACTCAGTGCTATATAATCAACTCGCACACTTAGTGCTACGTAATCAAATCGCACACTTAGTGCTACATAGTCAAACTCGCACACTTAGTGCCGCATGGTCAATTCGCACACTTAGTGCATCATATTCATTTCGCACACTTAGTGCAACATAGTCGAATCGCACACTTAGTGCTGTACAATTTAATCCCGCGCACTTAGCGCCAATCTCATGGTCATAAATGGTTATCCCGCACGTTTAGTGCCGAGATCAACAACTCAATACATCTTACCTCTTTTCTTTCATTCAACAATTTCATCATCACATACGTACACGCATATATATATATATGTATATTTATTCATTCCATTCAGCATCAATCCATAACGTTATGACCATTGAAATAATACCAACTACATGCTTAATGACTTACCTCGTGTTGGGTAAGACGGTTCCAACTCGGCTACTCGATAACCTTTTCTTTGCCTTTGCTCGATTCACCTCCTTTAACTCCTTGAGCTAAATCAATAATTTAACTAGTTTAACCACCTTGCTAAATATTTACAATCCAATTTCACATGTATATGTATGTTAGTATATTCGGCCAATAGCCTCATGCAACTACCAAAGCCGAATCAACTAAATATACTTATGAATATATATATATCATCATCGAAATCACCTAAGCTTAGACATCAATTTTTAATTCCAAGCAAGTTGCCGAATGCAACCTTACTAAATTTTCATGGATTCAATATACCATTACCATGGAATCAACAACCAAAAATTCATAGACAATTTAGGAAAATCACATTACAAATCTCAAATTCAAGCAAAGACCATGGCCGAAATGCATGTATACATGTACAATGTCAACTATAACATCATTTAAACACCTAATTTCATCTCATGAACACTTAATCGAGTTTTCCTAATCTAGCATATTTTCACATCTATTTGTAACATCATGTAAGTCCACATATAACTACATTTCTTAAGTCCCACATCTTAATGCCCATTATAGCCACTCCCCTAGTCTAAATCTAGCAATCGGCAACACCACCTTTCCACTATGTTAGCCGAATACTCATTCTCTTCCTAGTCCTAAGTTTGGCACCTCCAACAAAATAGCTTAACAATTTTCAACTTTCATGCTAACATAACAAGCAACTTAACACATCCATATAACTAGCATGCTAATAGCATCAAGGTATCAACTAGCTTTTATTTTTAAACTCCTTAGCCGAATCCTAACTCTCCAACAACCCCAAATCCAACCATGGAATAGATAGAATCTAGACTCATCACCCCAAAGTTAGGGTAAGCTTCCAAAAATATCATTGAACATACCTTGGTCTAAAGGACCACCTTGGCCGAATCTTGCTTCCTCTTCTTCCTCTAGTTAGAACAATTGCAAAAGAAAGAAAATATGAACACTCCTTCTTCCCTCCTTATTAAGCATTCAAACTCCCTCATTTTTCATGCCACAACATCAAACACTCTCCCTAGGCACAAGCAATGGCCGAATTCCTTCCAAGTTCTTTTCTCCCCTTCTTTTTCTTGGTTTTTCGGCTAGGAGATGGCAAGTATGACACCCATTTTTTTTTGTTCCCTTTTCTATTATTATCCCCATCATTTGTTCACCAAAGAAACATATTAAATTAGAATGAGTGGAGCATTATCACTCCTTGGCCGGCCACCATGAATTTTTATGGGCAAATTGACATGCAAAGCCATGCTTCCTCAACCTATTATTAATTAATCCTTATAATTCATCTATCATCTTTCCTAACTTCGTCAACTAGGTCCTTTTTGAATGAATTCACCATCCTAATGCTAATATTAAGCATTTAATTTCTCATACATTCACTGTCACACAACAATTTATGCAATTAAAACACGAAAATAAATTTTTGGCTCGGTAATGTGGTCTCGAAACCACATTCCGACCAGGGTCTAATTTGGGTTGTCACAACTCTCCCCCACATAAGAAATTTTCATCCCCGAAAATCTTACCGGTAAATAGGTTTGGGTATCGTTCTTTCATCGAGCTCTCGGTTTCCCAGGTTGCTTCCTCGATCCCGTGTTGAAGCCACAACACCTTAACCAACGGAACCCTTTTATTTCGCAACTCTTTCACTTCACGAGTTAGGATACGAATCGGTTCTTCTTCATAGCTCATATCAGCCTAAATTTCAACCTCCGACGGACTAATTATATGCGACGGATCAGATCGATAGCGTCGAAGCATCGAAACATGAAAGACATCGTGAATATTTTCAAGCTCAGGGGGCAAAATCAATCTATACGCAACTGGCCCCACTCGTTCGGAGATTTCGTACGGCCCAATGAATCTCGAGCTCAACTTGCCCTTACGGCCAAACCTAAGTACCTTTTTCCAAGGCGAAACTTTAAGGAACACTTTATCTCCCACCTGATATTCAATGTCCTTCCGTTTCAGATCCGCATACGATTTCTGACGATCTGTGGCTGCCTTCAGACTTTCACGGATTACCTTTACTTTCTGTTCGGCATCTTTAATCAAATCAACTCCGAAAATTTTACTTTCACTGAGCTCGGTCCAAAACAATGGTGTACGGCATTTACGACCGTACAAAGCCTCGTAAGGTGCCATCTTAATACTTGATTGAAAACTATTGTTGTAAGCGAATTCAATCAAAGGTACATACCGTTCCCATGAACCACTAAACTCAAGGATGCAGCATCTCAGCATATCCTCGAGTATCTGAATTATCCGCTCGGATTGACCATCGGTTTGGGGATGAAAAGCGGTGCTAAAATGCAGCTTGGTACCCAAAGCTTCTTGCAATTTCTTCCAAAATCGCGAGGTGAATCTCGGATCTCTATCCGACACGATAGAAATAGGTACTCCATGTAATCTCACAATCTGAGTAACATACAATTCGGCTAGTTTATCCAATGAAAAATCCGTACGCACGGGGATAAAGTGAGCCGACTTAGTCAGCCTATCAACAACAACCCAAATCGCATCCTTCTTACTTGAGGACAATGGCAGTCCGGACACAAAGTCCATTGTGACTCGGTCCCATTTCCACTCGGGTATCATGATCGGCTGAAGTAATCCTGAAGGCACTTGATGTTCCGCTTTCACCTGTTGACATAATAAACATCTCGAAACAAAGTCGGAGATGTCTCGCTTCATACCATGCCACCAAAACCGACGTTTCAAGTCGTTGTACATTTTCGTGCTCCCCGGGTGAATTGACATTCGGCTACAATGGGCTTCGTTCAGTATCATCGGAATGAGTTCCGAATTCCTTGGAACGCACAAACGACTTTTAAACCTCAAACAACCATCATCATCAATCTGAAACTCCGATTCCTTGTTCGAAACACACTCAGCTCGTTTTGCAACCAATTCATCATCAACTTTCTGAGCTTCACGAATTTGATGAGTCAATAATGGTTTGGCTTTTAATTCAGCTACTAACACATTGTCAGGTAGAACAGACAAGTGTACATTCATCGCTCGCAAAGCAAACAGTGATTTCCGGCTTAAGGCGTCCGCAACCACATTAGCCTTTCCCGGGTGGTAATCAATGACAAGCTCGTAATCTTTCAACAACTCAAGCCAACGTCTTTGTCGCAGATTCAAGTCTCGTTGAGTCATCAAATATTTGAGACTTTTGTGATCCGAAAACACATGGCACTTCTCACCAAACAAATAATGTCGCCATATTTTCAATGCAAACACAATGGCGGCTAGTTCGAGATCATGGGTCGGATAATTTCTCTCGTGTGGCTTCAATTGTCTCGACGCATAGGCCACAACTCGACCTTCCTGCATCAATACGCAACCCAACCCAAGTAGGGATGCGTCACTATAAACGACAAACTCTTTACCCGATTCGGGTTGCACCAAAATTGGAGCTTCAGTCAGATGAGTTTTCAGTTGATCGAAGCTTTTCTGACATTTCTCCGTCCATTCGAACTTAACATCCTTCTGAAGTAGCTTCGTCATTGGTGTGGCTATCATCGAGAAACCTTTGACAAATCGTCGGTAATAACCGGCGAGCCCTAGAAAGCTCCGGACTTCGGTAACATTTCTCGGAGGCTTCCAGTTAAGTATGGCTGAAATTTGCTCGGGTCAACTCGAATACCCAATGCGAATACCACATGACCCAAGAAGCTAACCTCTCTTAACCAGAACTCACACTTACTGAACTTAGCATATAACTGCTTATCCCGCAAAATTTGCAACACTTGCCTCAGATGCTCAGCATGTTCGGTCTCATCTCTTGAATAGACCAAGATGTCATCAATAAACACAACTACGAACCGATCCAAATACGGCCTGAAGATCCGATTCATCAAATCCATAAACACCGCAGGGGCATTAGTGAGCCCGAACGGCATCACTAAGAACTCGTAGTGACCGTACCTCGTTCTGAAAGCAGTTTTGGGTACGTCCGAATCTCGAATCCGCAACTGATAATAACCCGATCTCAAATCTATCTTTGAAAACACTGATGCTCCCTTTAATTGATCGAACAGATCATCAATACGCGGTAACGGATACTTATTCTTTATCGTCACTTTATTCAGTTGACGATAATCAATGCACAACCTCATGGTTCCGTCCTTCTTTTTCACGAACAATACTGGGGCACCCCAAGGTGAGAAACTCGGTCGAGCGAAACCTCTATCCGTCAATTCTTGCAACTGAGCTTTCAACTCTTTTAACTCAGTTAGTGCCATACGATACGGAGCGATCGAAATAGGCGTAGTTCCAGGTACAAGCTCAATACCAAACTCTACCTCCCGAACAGGTGGCAAACCCGGTAACTCTTCAGGAAAAACATCCAGGTATTCACAGACCACCGGCACCGATTCGGGTTTCTTTTCTAACTCCTTGTCATCAAGTACATACGCGAGGTATGCTTCACACCCTTTCCTTACATATTTCTGGGCCAACATTACTGATATTACAGCTGGCAACCCCCTTAAGTCCGCAGACTCAACTCGGATTATTTCGTTATTTGCGCACCTCAAATCGATAGTCTTGCTTTTGCAATTCACAACCGCATCATGCGCGGTTAACCAATCCAAACCAAGAATAACATCAAACTCATCGAACGGCAAAAGCATCAAATCGGCCGGAAAACAGGATTCTCGGATTATTAGAGGGCATCTCTTACACACTTTATCAACAAGTACGCATTGGCCCAAAGGGTTTGATACTTGAATTACGAGCTCAGTAGACTCAACAGGTAGAGTCTTACTGGTTGCTAAGGTTTCGCATACATATGAATGAGTAGAACCAGGGTCAATCAATGCAATCACATTAGTATCAAAGAGAGTGAAGGTACCAGTGATGACGTCGGGGGAGGATGCCTCCTCTCGTGCGCGAATGGCATATGCTCTAGCAGGAGCACGGTTCTCGGCGCGATCGGCCGTATCAGAAGCCCCCCTCTGACTACCACCCCTGCCTCCAAAAATTCTCGGTGGTCTACCTCTAGATGTCACTCCACTAGGTCTTGCACCTTGAATCTTATTCTTCTCATCCAGCTCCGTGCAATCTCTAATGAGGTGGTCCTTCGAACCGCATCCGTAACAGGCCCTGCTAGTAGACTTGCCCCAACATTCACCTAGGTGTCGTCTTCCACATTGGGGACATTCAGGTTTCTCGTGACGATTATTGCCCACACTAGCTACCGAAGTAGCTCGGGAGCCCATCGATGGTCTTGCCCTGATGGAAATTCCCGCAGTCGCCCTCGACTTATTAATGTCCTCCCTGAACTTCTTTACAGCTGAGAACGGAGCTTTACCCGTCGATCTTTTACGATAATCTCTAGCTTCAAATTCAGCCTTCCTCTTCTCCTTTCCAAGTTCTTCCGCCTTGCAGGCTCGTTCGACTAGTGTTACGAATTCTTTTATTTCCAAAATACCCATTAGTAGCTTTAAATCTTCATTCAATCCTTCCTCGAATCTTTTGCACATAGCAACCTCATCAGCTACACACTCCCGGGCATACCTACTAAGTCTTACGAATTCATGTTCGTATTCAGATACAGCCATACGGCCTTGCTTGAGTTCCAAGAACTCCTTACGCTTCTGGTCAATGAACCGTTGGCTAATAAATTTCTTCCGAAATTCCGTTTGAAAGAAGTCCCAAGTTACTCGCTCGTTCGGGACTATGGAAATCAACGTCCTCCACCAATAGTAGGCTGAGTCTCGCAACAAAGATACAGCACATTTTAGACATTCATCGGGTGTGCATGACAATTCATCAACACCCGAATGGTGTTATCAAGCCAGAACTCGGCCCTTTCGGCATCATCAGTTACTATGGCCTTGAACTCCTCGGCCCCACGCTCCTAATCAAGTCTACAGGTGCTTACTCAGCTCACAGGATCAGCGACTGATGGCCTTACAGGCTCTTGGGTGGATTATTCAAATTTGGGAATTGTTGGACAGCCGGGTTGGTTCGGGCATATTGCGCGACCCACTCATTCATCATGGTAAAGAAGGCTTGTTTAGCCCCCTCACCTTGATTATTCGCAGATGACTGAGGTTCAACAGGCGGCGTCCCTTGTGCAGGAGCAGCCGCTACGCTCTCAACGTCATCCGCTAGGGTTCTTTCTTTACCGGGATCCATTTACTAATCAAAACAAAAACATTTCAACCGTCAGAATCATCACCCTTTTAAACATTAACATTAAGGCATGTATAGCTAGACTCATACGTGCTATGGTAGTCTAGAACCGACTAAACCATGGCTCTGATACCAATAAAATGTAACACCCCGAACCCGAAACCGACACCGGAGTCGAACACGAGGTGTTAACTGGCTTTAACCCCTTACAAAATTTATTTTCCAGACACTGCCATCTGTGTACTAGTCGTTTAAAAATATATCTTGAGTTTCGTAACTCAAAAATCAGTTTCGTAATTTTTACCCGAAACTAGACTCATGTCCCAATATTATTTTTTTCTAGAATTTTGGTGGCCAATTAGTACAGTTATTATCAAAGTCTCCAAGTTGCAGGGCCGACTACACTGACCTTGCCCATTACGACTTGGATATCTCCCTGCACGGGGCTCCAATACTATGCCGTTTGTTTCTATGAAACTAGACTCAGAGAGGAATTGTACATATATGGTACGACCCTAATTATCTCTGGTTAATTTTTAATGAAATTCCAAGTCGGAGCAGGAATCCAGAAACCGTTCTGGCCTGTCCACAAAATTGATTATCTCTTAATATACTGCCCATATGATCTTTCGTTACTTCTCATGAAAGCAGACTCATCAGCTTCGATAATAATTATTCATAATTAATTCACTCCTACTATTTTAGTGATTTTCAATTCATGACATGCTGCTGCAGCATCTGTACGAAAGTAACAGTCATTTCATGCCTACCCTTGATCCAACTCAATCGAACTCCATTTTCGAGGCTTAAAGTTAATGCAAAATTCAAACACTATATTAACATGCAAAATGTTTTCTAACCATAAAGAAATAAAACTTTATCGGTGTGTGATTCATAGCCGAAAAAAATGATTCAACATATAATGGTGACAAGAAACACTGGTATAACTCAGTAAGTCATAAGCAATGCACTACTATACATCAATAACATTATACAAGAGGAAACAAAATGGAATGAGACAATTTACTCCATCCATACCGAACCATACCATATTCCTCCAACCTATCGATTCAATTTCATACCATTATGCATTCACAATCCACATATCATCAATAGGATATTCGAGGCATTTTCATATAGTTAAATACAATACGCTTTCACATTTTGATAATATTATGTCAAGTTTATCACCAACTACCAACTCAACACCGGCTGACCTTA